>NC_142064.1:194314973-194622161 GCF_059756535.1 Pantherophis guttatus
CAGGCTAACTCACTGCTCACTCCAGGAGTTCAATTCTGAGTGTCTCAAAGTTGACTCAGCCTTCCATCCTTTCGAGGTTAGTAAAATGAGGACCCAGATTGTTGGGGACAATATGCTAACATTGTAAACCACTTAGAGAGGGCTGTAAAGTTGTATGGAGTGGTATATAAGTCTAAGTGCTATTGCTATTAAAACACAGACAGAACATCTCATGCTTGAGTGCACTGGGGAGCTAGCAATGTAGAATAACAAGTTTTACACTGATATTCGTTCTCATAGAATTGCCAAGGCAAATAAATAACATATACCACTTAAAAGCAGGATGTGATTTACATAAATAACTTAATGGAGTCCTAACACTTCTGATTCTTCACTACCTCAAAGGTTACAATCTCCTCCTAACGTGATATTTTATGATATTTTGAAAAAATGCATCACTCACACATCCTCCTTTTCCTAAATGGTAATAACATGCAATACAACTTAACCATATTTTATTTGTTTTTCAGTTATGTGGTTATGTGACTCCATTTCATTTGCCAAGTAAACAGGATTATGTCTGTTCCCATTGAAATGCATCACAATTAAGTGGGTATTATAAGATTAACCTCCTTGAGGATTCAAGAATTCGTATCTGCCCATGAACTATTTCTCCAAACAGCTATCATTCATGCAAAATAGGAGCCAATTATTTTAGATATTAAAGTACTGGATTCAGAGAAATGTATATTATCTGGCTGATGGATGTAAGGTTCTTTGAAAAACACTCACTGGAGGATTGTTTAGCTGCCAAAATAGTCCTCTATTTCTTTTTCCTTTTCCTTTTCTTTTTCCTTTTCCTTTTTTGCAAAACTAAAGACTGCTCTCTGTGTATATTAACAGTCTTTAATTTAAAATATAAGTGTAGAACAGTATTAAGAACATAGATAGAAACATCTCGCCATCAAGCCAAACCTATAACAGTTTTGTAATTACATTTTCAGAACATATTTTACAACCATATGCACACATCCATTTGCATGCATACAATATGCAAACCCAAAAGGGAAAAAAAATAGAGAAAGAGAAAGCACCCTTTTCCTCTTCTGACCAGATGGATGAAGGAGAATTGGGAGATCCCAAAGTAGAGAAGAATCTTGACTTTTCCAATGACATGTTTCCACTTTTTACACTATACGGAGATTTGATATCTGTGCTTGTTCTCACAAAAACTTTTTACACTTTGTTCTGTCCTTGTACCTTTTTCCTTTATTTCTTTGATGTATCAGCCATTCATGATGTGCCACTCATTCAGGCATATAGATTTTCTTTTACTTTGTTTCCATTTATCAGCTATAACTGGTGCCAGGATATGGTTTATTCTTCAGGAGGCAACTCCGGGGTGAAATTCAGCAGATTCTGACAGGTTCTGGGGAACTGGTAGTGGAAATTTTGAGTAGTTCGGCAAATACCACCTCTGACTGACCCCAGAGTGGAGTGGGAATGGAGATTTTGCAGTATCCTTCCCCTGGCACACCCACCAAGCCACGCCCACAGAACTGGTAGTAAAAGCAAATTGGATTTCCCCACTGAGACAACTGGACGTTTCGCTTCTCATCCAAGAAGCTTCTTCAGCTTTGATCGGATGGTGAGGAATGGAAGGATTTATATTCCTTGCAGACATCTGGTCATTTGCATTCTTTTAGAGCAGGGGTGTCAAACTCAAGGCACAGGGGCCGGATCTGGCTCACAGTGTGCTTAGATCTGGCCCATGGGCCCGCCCTGGAAACAGCAAAGGACCCCCCCCCCCGATGCCTCTGCCAGCAAAAACTGAGTTTAGGAGGGCCATGCGCATCCCACCCAGGCTCTGTTTTTGGCCGTGATAGCCTCCTGCAGCCCTCTGCCAGGAAAACGGACCCTGGGCAGGCCCGTGTGCAGCCTCCCTAAGCTCCATTTTTGCTGACAGAGGGCTGCAGGAGGCTGTCGCGTCACTTGATTAATGACGTTGAGCTTGATTAATGACTCACACTCTGGCCATGCCCCCGGCCATGCCCCCAGCCTCCTGAGGTCAAACACAACCCTGACATGGCCCTCAGTGAAATCAAGTTTGACATCCCTGTTTTAAAGAGTCATTGAGGCCACTTAAATCCTTCCATTCCCCACCATCCAGTCAGAGCTGAAGAAGCTTCTTGGATGAGAAGCAAAATGTCTTCAAAAGGAAAAAAAGAAGAAAGTCCAGTTGCCTCCTGAAAAAGCACCTTTGGGACAACCATGACCTGGATGACTGAGAATATCCATACACTTTTGTATTCTTCAAGCTTTCACTCTTCCCTTTATTCACTTTCTGATGAGTTAGTAGTAGAAGAATATAGAGAGAATAGTAAGATTCAAGGAGACAGTACTAAAAGGATTGTTGTACAAACAATTGAAATATTGTAGATATTTCCTATCACTGTGGCATAAACCAAGTCCTGTGCTCAATTGGAGTAAATATTCTTTCTCTAAGTATTGTTCCGAAATAAAATTGGCAATCAGAAGAACCAAGTAGGAGACTGTACACACACTACATGGTTTCTCTATGCTGCTTTCATTACTGCTACTGTTTAACAAGCCACTCTATGCACAAAAGCCAACCTGACCTCCTTTTACCGAGATGGCTAGGCAGTGAGCTCTCATTTTAATTTCCATAGTGTCCACTGGTATTTCACTGCATTAGGAAGATGACAAAATCATATTGGATCTCTCATCAACACTTGAGCTACAACTGCTTATTTTATTTTAGAAATGTGTATACCATACCTCCCTACCAAAAAGTTCTCACAAAAGTAAAAATCAGTGGAACTTTAAAAATTACATATAAATCTAAGACTTAAAATTGAACTAATCATTTTTAAGTTACTAAAGTTCTTCGAATATGAGCTGCTTCATCTATGGGAAAGGTCATCGCTTAACTACCGTACAGTCAAAAGACTGAGTTAATTGAAGCATTACTTTCTTTGCTTCCACATCTATGCAGCCCATTAGTGAATGACTCCTTGACAAAAATTTAATGTTGGATAAGTCTGTCCACGTTCTCTGTTCCATCAGGATGCTTAACTAGCTCCACATATTAGTATATAATTTCCTCTGGGGAAAAGGTGGGAAAAAGAGAATATGTTCTCGCTCTTCACCACAGTTAAGAAATATAACTTCATTATCTGAATATAGCAAGCTTGCTTTTGCTTCATATTCAGTATATGAACATGATGGATGAGTATAGTAGTTTAGTAAAACCTGTGAAATTAAAGCATCTCTTTTCTAAATGGATCATTATTATTGTGAACGTTTAAAATCAACTCTGTTTATGTATTATGTGTTTAACTGTCATAGACTGAAAGGGATGTACTTCATTTAACATGAATGAAAGTATTCTCTTTCTCATTAAGAAGATGAATACTATGGGAGTCCCAATTAAAATTGGGTTTTCCTTGTAAATCTATTGATGTTAACGTATTATTTATTAAATATTTTCTTGCAGAATTATATACTCTGTTATCTGTTTTGTTTCATATATCAAGGTTCAGTTTATTTTGTTATTCAAGATTGCATTTTATTTCCAACTTTGGTATTTCATGGTCACCAATGATGAGTCTGATTTTTGTTGTGTGTTTTATCAATACAGTTTTGTGACTTGACATAGAATTCTTCAGTATCAGCTTCCTCTGACTCTGTGGTTGAAGCATAAATTTGGATCACTGTGAGACCGAAAGGCTTATTTTTTATTTCAACCAAAATTTTTTGTTATTTGGAAGGTTCCGTCCAGTGGTGAAATCCAATTTTTTTTACTACCGGTTCTGTGGGCATGGCTTGGTGGGTGTAGTGTGGCTTGGTGGGCAGGGCTAGGTGGGCATGGTAGGGGAAGTATACTGCAAAATCTCCATTTCCTCCCCGCTCTGGGGCCAGCCAGAGGTGGTATTTGCCGGTTCTCCAAACTGTTCAAAATTTCCGCTACTGGTTGTCCGAACTGCTCAAAATTTCCGCTGCCAGTTCTCCAGAACCTGTCAGAACCTGCTGGATTTCACCCCTGGTTCCATCCAAGCACTGACTTTATACTCATTTGTTAATAATGATGTCTATTCTGTTTCTTACATAATTTTTTTGTCCACAGTAAATGATTTAGTATCCCATCTGATGTGAAGTGGCCCATTCCAAACCATGGAGTATTCATTCTTAGAACTGTGGTGGTGCAGTGGTTAGAATGCAGTATTGCAGGCTAATTCTGCCCACTGCCAGGAGTTTGATCCTGACCGGCTCAAGGTTGACTCACCTTTCTATCCTTCTGAGATCAATAAAATGAGGACCCAGGTTGTTTGGAGCAATATGGTGACTTTGTAAACTGCTTTGAGAAGGCTGTACAGCACTGTGAAGCGATATATAAGTTTAAGTGCTATTGCTATTCTTGGTAGTCTGGCAACATCAAGTTTGGTTCCTGGTTCTGACATTGCATGTATTTAAAGCTTTATAGCATCACATTTTTTCTTTTGCCACTGAACACATCAGCTTCTTATCTATTCTTTAGATTTTAAATCAGCCACATTATGAACACTAGTGCTGCTCATATTTGTCCTTTGCTTTGTCCAGTTGCTCACTGGATATATTCCACCTTGAGTCATTCACTTTCCAGATGCTTCAAGATCAGGTATTCTTAACCTGAGGACCACAGACTCTAGGAGCCTATAAAATTGAGTTGGGGGCAAAAATTACAATCTCTAATGAAGATTTAACTTTTCCTTCCATAATATATACAAATAGTCCTTGACTTACGATCACAACTGAGCCCAAAATTTCTGTTGCTCAGCAAAACAGTTGTTAAGCGAGTTGCGTTTCATTTTATGATCTTTCTTGCCACAATTGTAAAGTGAGTCATTGACTTTGCTTGTCAGAAGGTCACAAGAGGTGGATCACATGACCCCAGGACAAAGTTCCCATATTTATGACATTGCAACTGTCATAAATATGAGCAACCTGCCATACTTGCCGTATGTGAATTTTGACAATGGGAATGATGTAATGGTCATAAGTATGAAAAACAGTCACAAGTCACTTTTTCCATTGCTATTATACTTTGAACAAATAGTTGTAAATTGAGGACTACCTGTATAGGCAGTGAAGTAATTCATGTACTTTATAATATAGACTCTGATAACATTTGTTACCATCAGTAAACCTTGGTATGTAAAATTATTATACCCTAATTACTTTCTACAGGAGAAACTGTGTATACATGTGTATGTATACACACACACACTTATGAACAGTTTCTCCTATAGAAAGTAAAGACAAAGTGGTTAAAGGTTTATAGGTTTAATGAGACTCTCATGTTTATACGTTTCCTAAAATTCTCAAAGGGATCAATGACACTAAAGAAGTTAAGAATCCTTGATATAGACATTGTTCTGTTTATAGAGGTCCATTTGTTTTTCTTGGAAGAATACAGGAATTGTTTGTCATTATCTTTTCTTGTGGATCATATTTAGTCTGATCCCACATCTAAACCTACCTATCATAAGTGACCCATCTGGGGATGTATATTCCCAGTGATATAGCTCACAACATCATTGGAGTACTGCACAAGCCCTTTCACTACTACAAGATAATAATTGATGTAAGAAGGTGTAACCTTCATCTTTCAGTAAGCAATTCCCAGATCATTTTAAATAATCTCAGTCTCATGACTCCTGTCTGGTAAAATAATCCTTTAATCCTGTTTACTGCTAATAGATCTTATCTTATTAAATGATTTTTTACTAATTGATGCATATACAATGGCATGCTCTAATACATGATATCTGATTGAGTTCTTTATCAATGACAGAATATTAGTCATTCTTATCAATCATTAGTTCTGCTTACTGAGGAACAACTTTCTTTTGCTGTTATAAGGATTTTAAAAATGTTTATGCAGGGTAAAAATTTAATCGGCGTCACTATCAGTGCATTAAATCATAATATTTTTAAATAAGTGAACTGTTGTCTTAAAAACACAACCATCGCTATGAAAAGAAAATAATAGTCTATAAAATATAATTTAAAATTATATTTCTTTTTACTTTGAAAATAATAGGTTGGAAAATAATGTTGTTCCTTTTAAATTAGCATATATTGAAACATTTTTTTAATCTAAAAGCACTGGTCTGCTGCAATCTATATTCTTCTAACACCACAAATCCTCCATTTGATGTAGCTGTGGTCTAGAATATTTGAATACCAAAGGTCAGAATGCATTTCCTTCATAAATGAGTAGCCAGAGGACAAATTGCCTGAAATTTCTGAAGAAAACTATTTTATTTAAAAAAAGATTAACAAAAGGAGGAGCATTATTTTGAAATCCAGTGGCTCGAAACTGTAAGATACTACAGTATTTATGTATCTATTAGGATTGGTTTATATTGGACACCTTGAGAGCTTTGAAATAGATAAATTTACTGCCTTACATTTTGTCTGACTCTTCAGTTTTCCTGAATCTCTTAGCAGTGAGATGGATCAAAAGATTTTCTGGAATATTTCAAACAACAGCCAAGGTGGTATGTAGAAATTGAGTTGGGCAAACAGTCTCCTGCAACCAGCTTCAATGGCCATGCTATATTAGCACTGTTTAAATCTTTTGTGTTACAGTCTGAGACCCTTCTAGTAAGCAGGCATAGGAACAATGTTTGTAGAATACATGTATATTCTGTATATGGGTTGGCTCACTTTAATTCTGACTTTTGCATGTCCATTTTCTCCATGGGTTTACCTCATCTGAATGTTGCAGCTTAAATTGCTTTTTTAAAAATGATCTTACACTGTTTTTCAATATTATTAGTTGATGGTATAGTGGCAGTGTAGGTGCATTACTTGGCGATAAGAGATTAATAGCCACAGAGATTGTTGTGTTTATCATCTGAACTCAGCATTTTCAATGAGCTTAACTTTTACAGGTTAAAAGCCAAGAGGCAAAGAGCCTTGGTAGTACAGGGGTTTAAGGCACCCTGTTATTAAGCTGGTTATTAAGACCAGCTGCCTGCAATTACTGCAGGGTTCGAATCTCGCCAAGGCTCAAGATTGACTCAGCCTTCCATCCTTTCTAAGGTAGGTAAATTGAGGACCCAGTTGTGGGGGCAATAAGCTGACTTTGTATAAATATACAAAAGGATGAAGGCTATTGCTGAGCACATTGTAAGCCGCCCTGAGTCTTCGGAGAAGGGCGGCATATAAATCAAATTTAAAAAAAATGTCAATAATGAACATTGTTGTAATTGGGATTGTTGTAAATAAAGTATCTTTTCCTGAGATTTAGACATCCACAGTACACATTCCCATGAGGGTGAAATCCATGCTCTGGATCACGTAGAGCTCTGGGAGGGAACGTTTGACACCTCTAATCTTCTATTTTATGGGTATAGCTGTCTTCTACATTGTGTTAACAGTGGGATAAGTAGACACTAGAGGGCAACCTTTTTTTTCTTTTCAAGTTTTCTGTCTATTTGCAGAAATGATTGTTTGTGTCTAGTCATCCATAGGTAGACAGACCATTCACACACATGGATCCTTTGTTTTATTCTTTTTTCTCCCTAAATTCTTTTTAGCATAAAATACAAAAATTAGGATTCTTTCTAGTTTCCAGGTTTGATAGAATAAGTAGATTGGTGTTATTAGCAATGCTTTCCTTTATACCAGGGGTCTCCAACCTTGGCGACTTTAAGCCTGGCGTACTTCAACTCCCAGAATTCCCCAGCTTTGCTGGCTTTGCTTGCTGGGGAATTCTGGGAGTTGAAATATGCCAGGCTTAAAGTTGCCAAGGTTGGAGAGCCCTGCTTTATACCATTGAGGCATGGGGAGCCAAGAAGATGTCTTAAGTAAGTTTGGACTTCAATAAAAGAGCCATACCCAAAAGTGGAACAGAGAACCCTATCACCCAAATGGTCAAATCAACACTTGAACTCAAGAAATTAGAAAGGGGTTTGATATGATTACTTTGGGAACAATGTTGTAAAGACTTCTGATGGCTACAGAATGGGGGAGGGGGGGAGGGAATCAGCTCAGCCTGAGCAATTTTTAGCTGGTTCCCTTCTCTCAGTAGCATATGAAGTGTTTCAGACAATATAGACAACTATGAACTATTCAAAATCATGGTGATGTTAAATTATATTGGAACTTGTCAAGTTGGGATGTCTGGCAATATAAGAAAAGCCCCAGTAATTAACATAGTTAGAAGACAAATTTATCTAGTCAGTAGTACATTAGCCTTTTGTTATTTGGTGTTGGATATTACACATTACTTTGCAAGTTGGAGTGGAACAGGCTCCCCTTGAAACTAATAAAACAAAGTGAAATAGCTTGAATATTATCACACAGCTATGCTCCACTAGATACCTAGAAAAGCAATTAAAAGGATGCCATCAATGAGAGGACACATTGGAATGAAAATGAAACCCAATATTACAATTGTTTACCTTAAGCATCTCTGAACCGAAATTACTTTTTGTTGCTTCTGTATTCAAACACAATGACAAGAGCAATTTTATCTAATTTATGCCTTTTCAGAGCTTCCCGAAGGGAATGTTCATGCTCCCAATCAGCCTTATATTTATTCATCCATAATAATGAATAGGACTGTGGTAAAAATGCCTAAGTTTTAATATGTTATTTCATTTCTAAAATGAGACACTTAGAAATTTCCCCTAAGTTTTTTTTTCCTTTCGTTCATTCTCTGAACCATTTATAAAGCCAAATTTGATATAAAGCAATCTGTATTGTTTATATTTTTGTAATCATCCAGCATAATGGATTTACAAAGAAAATTGCAGCTGCTTCTTGCAAAGTTTCATCTTCAGTTATTTTCACTCCACCATCAATTTAAGCCTAGACCAACCAATACTTTGTGAACTTTACTATAAAACTAAACAGCCATTATGTAATCAATACATCATATAGGAAATTCACTGATCATTATATATATTTCATGCCTCCAATTTCCATTCAGAATGAATTTCAGGACATGCCATACATTTCATTCTATGCAAATAAATCCCATAAAAACACCCATATCTGTTTTGATCCTACCAATAAAGATAGGCATCTTAGAAATTTAGTTAGGCACTACAGTTTGAGAACTGCTTTTCAAATTATAAACGAAATCAATGGAATAATCTACCTCCTATTTTTGGAGCATATTGTACATTTTTGTAGAAGAAAATTTAAAGAAAATTGGTTTTAAATGATCTTGAGCAATTACATGGAATGTCTTGTAAAATTTAATACAACATTTATGAAGTGACTTATTCAAAGCTTTATATTTGAGTTCATTACAGAAGGCAGTTTTGGTTTTGTTTCGAATAAGGAAAATCATGAATATTGTGCTTATTTATTTCCTTGTATTGAACACTACAGATAGAATTAGTCTGTTTTCCCCAAACTCTCATTTACAATTCATGCATATGATTTTATAAGGTCCTGAGCATTTTAATTTGAATGCTAAATAACAAATATTGTTCATAATCCCACTTGTTTCCAGTCCTCTGATGTAAAATTTAACACGTTGATATAGATATGCACTGAGATATTTATTTCAACTTAACCTTTCCCTCATGTTTTAGGTTCTTGTCATCTGACATAATGAAACTGAGGTATATATTTTTCCAACAGAAATGTAACCTCTTCAGCATTCAGTATTGGCATGCATTTTATTCTACCTGATAAATAAATTCTCTGTGTTATCAATGTAGCTCAAGTGATAGAAACGTGAAGGCCCTATTATATGTCTGTATGTGTACATCAAACATTTTAATTTACTCTGCAACATTCTGATGTTCTGAAACGTGCAGTTATTTATCTGCCTGGTTCCTTCTCTTCATTTTGTTTCCTTGACATAGAACACAAAGGCTTACTAACAGTAGGAAGAATTAGCATGAAGCATGTCCATCAGTCACAAGGAATAAGCTCTTTTTGCAGAATTATATTAGCTCTGAAGTATAAGTGGGCATAATAGAACAGAAATGTGTGCGATCAGTGATAGCCTTGGTATTGATAAATTCTTTTCAATCCTACATTTGTTCAGTCCAGAATTTAATTAATTCTCACCTTGCATTTTTTTCTTGCATTTGTACATTGTCAGTCATTTTTACAATGAATTGTACAGTAGATCGTTTCCAAAAATATGCTACTCTGACCAGGTATTATCAAATATTTTGGAGGTGTTTTAAATTAAGTTTTGATTATTATTAGAATAAAATAAAGCCTTTTCTCATATCATTTAGTAAAGTTACTACATATAATTTCAAAATAGCATCAGTTACATTATAAAATGAGCCGAGGTGGCACAGTAGTTAGAGTGCAGTACTGCAGGCTACTTCAGCTGACTGCTAGCTGCAGTTCAGCAATTCAAATCTCACTGGCTCAAGGTTGACTCAGCCTTCCATCCTTCCGAGGTAGGTAAAATGAGGACCCAGATTGTTGGGGGCAAATGCTGACTCTGTAAACCACCTAGAGAGGGCTGCAAAAGCACTATGAAGCAGTACATAAGTCTAAGTGCTATTGCTATAATATAATTATTCTAAAATGACTGAGCTAGTAAATGTACCCACTATGTGTACTTCATGAAACCTTTTGGAAAATAATTGGAAATATTCAGTCTCTTTATGTTAAAGTCTGGAATATACCTAAACTCTATTGGATACATTCTGAACGTGACATGATTTTAAATCTATTTTCTCTCCAGAAAGTGAGGCTAATGGGAAATGGAGTCCGAGCCAGATGGAGAACACATGATTACAAAATGTTGTTGCTCTAAAGTAGCTTATTTTGTATTGAGTCAAATTTTAACTATAATTAATCCTTTCCAATGGCAGTATTTACAGTTTTTCTATTAATCTACTTACATTATGGGGTATAATGTATTGGGTATTTTAAATTATGGGATATTTTAAAGCCAAATTATTTAATTCGTTTTTAATTTATTTTAAATTTTTGTATTTATGTGTTTTATCTTGTGGCTGTTCACCGCCCTGAGTCCTTCGGGAGAAGGGCGGTATAGAAATTGAATAAAATAAAATAAATAAAATAAAATAATTATATTTCCCTGCCCTTATCATGCTTTATATTTCTCTCTTTCCCTACTCTACTCTTCACCCTGCAACTGCCCTTTTCCCTTAACCCATCACTGTGTTACCTGCAGTCAGAGAAAGACATATAAGTGGATGATAATACGTGCCTATGTGAGAGTTTGCAAACCACAGTTTGGGTCATTGTAGGAAACATGAAATAATAATTCAAGACATGTGACACAAAGGACCAAAGACAAATGTAAATGATAGTGGGTTTTTCTGATATACTGTGCCCCCGCTAGTTGTTTACCCTGATGCTAAAAGAGCACATCCCAACAAATTGTCTTGCTGCTTTTTTTAAGACTATGAGATATACAATATATTCAGTATTTTTAGTTTCGAAAACGAAAAGAAAGATACTATTCAACTATATATAGATTAGTTTCAGAGGATGCTTTTTAAGTACTTGTAAATGCAATTCTCCAAAACAATTTAGATAGCAGGAGTAGGTTATAGGCAGTTGGATTTTTGCCAGCCCTCTGACTAGAACACTGTGTATACGTTCAATCTATAACTGTGTCTCATTCATGTGCAAAAGGATCTCGTTTTGTATTCTGATTAATATGTACATTGTAACTGATAATCCCTTTAGGAGCTTTTTTATTTTGTACATTATGTACCGTAAAGCTTTTTTTAAAACTTAGATTAAGTAAAGCAGGGGTGAAATCTAAAAATTTTTGCTACGGGTTCTGTGGGCATAGCTTAATTAGTGGGTGGGGCTTGATGATCAGGTGACTGGGTGGGCATGGCTTGTTGGTCAGGTGGGCGTGGCCAAGTCGGCGTCACCTCTTTGCCCTTTTTTAACCTACAAAACACAACACAACTGGCTCACCCACAATGTAAAAGCAACTGTGCTAGACCCAAAATGGCCCCTGCAATAAGCAGGAATCTCACACAGCCACAAAAAGCCCAAAAAACCAACTTTCACACTTTACACACAAACAACACAACACAACACAACTGGCTCACCCACAATGTAAAAGCAGCTGTGCTAGACCCAGAATGGCCCCTGCAACAAGCAGAAACCTCACACAGCCACAAAAAGTCCCAAAAACCAACTTTCACACTTTATACACACAAAATTCCACATACAGCTTTGTGAGATTTTGTGTGTTTGTGTAGTTAGAGTGAAACACTACAGAAACACACTAAATCTCAGAAAGCTGCACAAATATTATTTTATTTTATTTTATTTTTATATAAAAGCAGCTAAATTTAAAACTTCCTAAACTTTAAATGGCTAGGTCTAAAAAAAGAACAACTAAAAAAAATCCCAATTAACTTTTTTTTTTTAAAGCTCCCAAAGGGGGAAAAAACTTACCCAATTGAAGGGATAAGGCAGGCAGGCAGATAGAGCTGCTCACCGATGAGCTTGATTGCAGGCAGAGAGATTCAGTTGCTTGCTGATGCAATGGATTGCAGGGATTACAGCAAATGAAGCAAGGCAGGCATTGCGACCAGCAGCTCAGGATTCGAAGAGCGAAGGTAAGCAAGCTGGAGGCTGGGGGGGGGGATTTTTGCTACCAGTTCTCCGAACTGCCTGCCGCCATCGGTACCTACTCGCTCGAACCGGTCTAAACCGGGAGCATTTCACCCCTGAAGTAAAGGTATATTATTTATCTCACAAACTGGGAATACAGTTGCTTGATACTTAATTTTAAAAATTGTTATAAAATTATTATTTTTTTCACTGCCTAAAAGAATGTTCTTCATCTTCTTGTCATTTTCAAGAGTTGTGACCTATTTGAGAAGATGTGGTAGATATGGAATCTTTACATTCAAAAATATGGTATTATACAGGGGTGAAACCCAGCAGGTTCTGACAGGTTCTGGAGAACTGGTAGTGGAAATTTTGAGCAGTTCAGAGAACCGGTGGCAGAAATTTTGAGTAGTTCGGAGAACCAGCAAATACCACCTCTGGCTGGCTCCAGAGTGGGGTGGGAATGGAGATTTTGCAATATCCTTCCCCCAGGAGTAGGGTAGGAATGGAGATTTTGCAGTATCCTTTTCCTGCCACATCACGCCCACCAAGCCATACCCACAGAACCAGTAGTAAAAAAAAATGTATTTCCCCACTGGTATTATAGTATGTTGAACATGCTTCCTTAAATATTTTTATTTTTGTGAGTTGGGGGAAGAGTAAACATTCACTATATGAAGTAAACTCTTTCTGTCAGCAATTCTTCTTTTATTGCTGGAAATATGATTCAATAAATGTAATCAGAAAGCGTCTGCCTTTGCCTTCAGCCTGTGGTAGATAAAATGTAAATAGAACAATCTCTGAAAACATGCATGTCAATAATAATGATCTACTTGTATAGACTTTAATAATGATCATCTTGTGGAAAGGAAGCTTATTACAATAACTTTCTTAGTTTTCTTTTATATGAGATTTTTGTATAGTAGATAAAATTCATACTTAGAGAAGATTTATAAATGTTTAAAAATGGAAACTTTTATGACTATTTAAGACCCATGAATCCTAAATGTAGATTTCATCTAAAGTCAGTGTTTCAGGAACTGCCTTATCTTCTTCTTCTTCTTCTTGTGTCATATCCATCATTGGACGTTGGCGATCATGTTGGCAATCCTATATAACTGCTTTATACACTCTTTCAAATGGCCAGAATATATCTGAGAAAATTTCATTAATCATATTTGTTGTGGTTAGAGAAACAACTAGTCCCATATACTTATCTTTGGAGCAATGAAATAAGGAAAATATGATTTGCATATAAATAACAATCAAGAGGGAAAAAAATCATGCCTTTTTCAATACAAGTTTGTGCTAATCTAAATCCAGAAGGTTGGGAATATGGAACTATAGAATGTTTGCAAAATTCCATCTTGCAACTTCTGAAGAACAAATTATAGTTCTTCTAACCTCTTTGCATCGTCTCTGCTATTGCCCATGTCCTTTGGAAAATCCTTCCCCTGAGCTTAGGTGGGCCCCCTCATCTCCTGGTCTTTTGGAAGAGTTTAAAGGCTTTGTCAAATCACTTCTGGGTGGCAGAGAAACACACAACTTTGAGGTTCTTTAGACTTTGACTCACTTTATCAGTGAGGTGGATAATGTTTAAATTTGACAAATAAATAAATAACATTTTAAGCAGCCTAGAGGTCCTAAATGATGTGTTCGTGCAGAATATAATTTTTCAAGTTTTTGCTACAACTGGACCAGTCCTCCATATGTGATACCTGTAATAGAAGTCAATTTTGTCAGTATTGTAGGGATTCTGAATCGCTAGATACTAAAGTGACTTTCAACCAAATGTGAGCCTTACGCCTTATGAGATGTACATTTTTACAAAATGGAATAAATATTATATGTGTACTTCTCTTCTGCAAACATCTGAACAAAAATCTTGCATCAAGTTTTGTTTAAAAGAAAAATCAAACAGAAAAAAATGAAAAATGTAGCATTTCACTGACATAAAAATAGCTAAAATAGAAAAGTGGTTCATTGATTAACTGGAAGAAAACAAAGTGAGTGATAGCCTACATATCTTTCAATCCATTGAAAGAATGGATTGGTGCATGAAATATTAGGAAGGCTTATACATTTCAGAATTTAATATAAATTGGACATGCCTTATCTTTTTCCAATTAGCTTTCTTCCCCATGTTCACTTAATGATTCACAGGTTTTCTTGTTTTATTTTGCTTTTGTTTTTAAAGAAGAAAGGAGTAGTTTAATAATGTTATGTAAACCCATTTGTAAGAGATGCCTGAAAAATATAAGCACTCTTTTTATCTTTATTTATTGGTTTTGAGAGACTTCATAGAACTTCTATATCAGTTTTAGAAAGCTGAAACCTGATTCAAAAAATATGAATAATATATTCTTTGTTCTTTAGAGCCACATGCACAAGCACCCATGCACACCATCTTATTAACAAATCACATTAAGTAATAAACGATTCACTGCTCCAGTAAAATGTGTCAATGTTGTGTATGTGTGTGTCTTCTCAAGTTTTCGTGGGTGTGTGTATATAAAAAGTTAAAATCTCGGGTGTTTTCCCGCATCATTAAAAGTCTGTTAATTGAAATACTTAAAATCCTGGCTAAAATCTCAGCTTAAAATCCTCCAAAATCCCAACAAAGCACTTTGTAAGGTCTTTTGAGACTCTGGCTTTTGAGGTCTTTTGAGACTCGAAATTGAAAAGAGGCCGCAGAATATGATTAGACGAGATGACGCTTCCAGGTTATCAAGTATTTGGAGACCTGCACTGAGGGACACTCTAGTTTTAACATCAGAGGATAGGCAGAGATCCCAACAGGCAACCAGTTGTGTTGTAATGCCTGCCAGAGTCAGGTGATAGCTAGCAATAGGGAGAAAGAGAGAACCGAGCCAGAAGATAGGCTGAGATCTCAACAGACAATCAGCGATGTTGTGATGCCTACCAGAATCTTTCCTTCTTTGCAATTGACAGTTAGTAATAGGGAACCAGAGAAAGCTGGGCCTTTAATATGCAGTCAGGCTGCAGCTAGGATAATGAAGCAGGAGAAAAAACTGCTGCCCTCCAATCAGGACACAGAGTTGCAGGCTAACCAGCATACGTCAGCAGCAGCAAACATAAAAAAGCAACAACTCCGATCTCGCAACATACCCACAGCTTCTAAACTAAAAGTAGGGGCCTGATGATGACAAGTTAGAGAGCTAGTCGAAACGTTGCCAAAAAGAAAACTTTTAAAGTGTTGGTTAGGATTTTAGCCGGAGTTTCAAAAGACCTTACAAAGTGTTTTGTTGGGATTTTGGAGGATTTTAAGATAGGATTTTAGCCAGGATTTTAAGTATTTCAATTAACAGACTTTTAATGACGTGGGAAAACACCCGAGATTTTAACTTTTCTCACACACACACACACACACACACACACACAAACACACACACATATATATATGACTGGTTTTATTTAATCTTTTTAATTTATCAAGTTCAATCTTGGATAGGCTAATTAAGTTACCAAACGTGCTTTTCAAAAGGCAACTGGACTTTCTTTGTTTTTTCCTTGAAGACATTTCACTTCTGTCCTAGATGCTTCTTCATTTCTGACTAAGTGGTGGGGAATGGAAAGATTTACCGGTATGTTGTTTGCAGTCATCTGGTCATTAGCATTCTAAAGATCGGTTGTTAGCTCTTTGAGAAGGCCACTTGGGGGTTTATCATTAGAGATCTTCTTCCCATTAATGTCTAATTGTTTTCAATATTCTTAAAGAATGTTTTAATTGTTAGTTTTATTTTATGCCACCATTTTATGCCACCCAGAGTCACATTTGTGAGATGGGTAGCCATATAATTTTGATAAATCATTCAATAGGAAAATAATAATGTAGTGTCTGTGATAGCAATATTTTTAGGTAGCTGAGAGCAGGATAGGAAAGAAGTAATTGCGATGAAATAACGAACCTTGGAATTGTATACAATCATACAAAGGAAATTAATTGCTCCAGGGAAGCTGCAAATTTCTTGGATGTGTACTTTTTATTAGATATGGGAGAGGCATTACAATATGAGAGCGCTTTGCTGTTTACTCAACCTTTTGCTGTAAATGTACTTTTACAAGTATTAATACTATTATTTTTATTACAGATGGAATTTGTATTCCATTCAAGAGCTCTAGTCAGTGAATCATAATGCTCATAAGATATTTTTATTTCATTCCTGTGAAATATGGGTATAAAAATCTTGTAAGAACTGGAAAGACTTTTCGGCTTTTTATTTTATGCATTAAATTTGGATAAACACTTGGGACAAAAACACGAGGGACAAAAATTAAGCATTGCTCAGATGGAAATAATAGATAACTATATTAAAAAAAGGTGGAAACTTGTGACACTAAGTTGTGCATATATCTTGTGTATTATGTACCACTTTGGATTAGATGAAGGATTCACATTTTCCATATATCTTTAATAGATCATTTCATTACACTTCAAAATTCCAGGACTAAACCTTGTAGAACCTTGACTAGTTCACAAATAAAGGCCATAGTAATTTCTCCACGAACAGGTAGTCCTCGACTTATTGTTATGACAACAATTGAACCCAAAATTTCTGTTGTTAAGTGAGACAGTTGTTAAATGATTTTTTTCCTATTTTACGATCTTTCTTGCCTTAGTTGTTAAGTGAATCTCTGCAGTTGATAACTAAGTAACCTGGTTGTTAAGTGAATCTGACTTCCCCTTTGACTTTGCTTGTCAGAAGGTTGCAAAACTGGATCACTATGACCTTGGGACACAACAATCGTCATAAGTTTGATCCCATTGCCAAGCATCTGAATTTTGATCACATAACCGTGAGGATGATGGAAAGGTCGTAACTGTGAAAAATGGTCATAAGTCACTTTTTTCAGTGTCGATCACTAAACAAACTATTGTAAGTTGAGGACTACCTGTAATTTTTTCCTCAATTTAGAATAAATCAGGCAGCATAATGTAACTTGTACCAGCTAATAAGCATTTCTGTAATACACAATTTTGTTTGTCTCAGTGATCATGTAACTGACAGGGGCCACTATAGATTTGGTTCATTTAATGTTGTTTGTTTTTCTCTATACATAAGTAGTGAGCTACCAAAATTATGGTGAGGATTTCTGAAAATAACATTTGAAAGACCTAGCAACATCTAGAATGCTATAGCTTCCCCATCCTTGCCACAGCCTGGCTTGGAGACCTAGCTCCAACATATATTTATTTCTGCTGCCAACTTTTCTTCTACTTAAAAAAGAAAATCCTAGTTTGGTGTATGTTTGAACCAGTTCCTGTGAAATCAGAGACAAAAGCAATGTTAAATTTGTCATTTGATTGCTAATAATTCCACGTTTAGGAAGAATTTTCAAGATATAGATGGTCACGTTCCAGCTTCTTTAGTCAGTGACCGAAAGTGACATTTCCCAGGTCTAGCCTGGCATATGTATCAAAGCCAGGGTCTGACTTGTTCAATATTGTTGTCAGAGGAATCGGTGCACTGACAAAAAATAATGGTGATACGAAATCTCCTTGAAAGATTCCTCTTTTGATATTAACCTTTCCCAGTTTATTACTATTGACGAGAAACTGTGTCTTGTGCTATTGATCTTTGCATAAAGCTTCTGATGTTTCTACTGACACCTCTTATTTCTAGGCACTTGATTATCCAATCATATGGCAGGGAGTTAAATGCCTTCTTGTAATCAATCCAAACTACATTCAAGTTGGTCTTCCAGACTGACTACCACCACTACTGTTTGTCATTGTCATTATTATCATTATTATCTCTTTTATTCATTAACGTGAAACTCAGTCAACTGAACATTTAAAAATATGCCACATATACAATTGACTGGTGCTAATGGTTGATACGAGTTGCTGCAAGCGCCCTAGGTATCATCCAAGTATGATACTTATTATTAGTAATAATTACTTTGTCACTGCGTTATTTTATTTACCAGCTGAGCTCATTATTTCTGGACTGTCAGACTCTCCGTAGCTTTGCCAACTTCTTATCAGTAAGCTACGTGTTTCCGCATCCACCCACATTCCTTCACTTGCTCTTCACACACTCTTTCCTTTGTTCTCTTTCCAGAAAGGTCCGGCTAAGAGATAGCCGGCCCGAATTACTTTCAAAAATGTAACAATTAACTTTTCTTAGTTAGTGAGGTGTTTTATTTTCTTTATAACAAATAAATGAGTTTTAATTAGAAACCTTCCTTCGCGTTTCTTTTCAGATTATTGCAAACTTGGAATAAGCCTCGATTCATCTCCTCCTCTAAACCAGGGTAATTAGTCCCAGAGCCAAACATGGGATTAATAAATGCCCTGACATACTTATTATTATTATTATTATTATTATTATTATTATTATTATTATTATTATTATTTATTGGTTAATCTTTAGTGAGATTCACAGCCTTTGAGGCTGGTTAATAGCTCAGCAGCTCGAGTCCTAACCAAGGACCTAGGAACTGTTGTTGTTATTATTATTATTATTGGTTAATCTTTAGTGAGATTCACAGCCTTTGAGGCTGGTTAATAGCTCAGCAGCTCGAGTCCTAACCAAGGACCTAGGAACCGTTAAGGTATCGTCGGAGGATGTAAGCTGTTCCGAGTAAGGTGGTTTTTTGTAGAGTCAAAATGTTCAAGTCCGGCAAATTTAGAATTTCTAAATAGCGGGGTAGCCCTTTGGGTATTCCTCCAAGGGCTCCAATTACAATCGGGACAACACACAATTTCTTTTTCCACAGTCGCTCAACTTCAATTTGCAAGTCCTGGTACTTTGTGATTTTTTCTTGCTGCTTATCTTCAATCTGTGCATCACTAGGTATTGCAATCTCAATGAACCATACTTTTTTCTTTTCAACTATTGTTATGTCAGGTGTGTTGTAGACCAAGTGCCTGTCTGAATCCTAAAGTCCCACAAGATCTTGAGTTGTTTTTTTTTTTTTTATTATTATTATTATTATTATTATTATTATTATTATTATTATTATTATTATTATTTTATTTACATCAGATATCAACCTGAAATCACAGCTACCAGTTTTTAGCTTGTGTTGGCTTTCATTCATATCAAGTTCTTCCCAAGAAACTAGTATACTGTAAGGTATGAATGTAGTTTTTGTGTTGATACAAGCAGTGTGGCTTTTTGACAATGTTCAGTTTTTCTAAATGCATTAACTATTTTTTATTACTTTATCAATTATGTGTTCCTACTCATTTTTCATTACTGGCACATGGTAATTTTTACAAGATGCTCCAGTGAGTCATTTTGGTGACTGTGTTATTCTGTTGTTTAATTCTGCTCTTTGGATTGTTTGATGATTTTTCAGTTCTGATCTTAATTGCATTAGTTTGCTCAATCAGGTTTCTTCTTTTTTTTTTTATGTTCCTGTTATAAGCCATTGCCAGGTTTTATCCTTAGCCACTTCAATCTTTTTTAGAAATTGACCATGTACAGTAATGCTTTTCCTTGCCAACATTCTGCTTGTGTTTTTATTAATTTACTTATATATTCATGTTTTTGTACATTAGTAAGTTTTTGGTCCAAACCTATGTTCAGTTAATAATTTCAGGGCTGTATGATATAGAGATATGTATACCAGGCATCAATGTCTTTGATGGGGTTTCCACCATTCAATTTTGTCTTTAATAGTTTTCATATCCTTTGGATGTATTCTTTACTAATAATCTTTTTTGTCCATGTTATTCAACTTTAAAATGCCCAGATATTTGTAGGCTTCATCCTGATGGTAAAACAGAGAAATTGCAATACAATCAAAAGATGGCAAGTATGGAATGAATCAAAGAGTTTTACTTTCCTTTCTTCTAAATACCAGCAAAATGAGAGCCATCTGGATGTCAGGGAAAACCTGGTTCCAGGCACTGCTACACAGCAGGTGCATTTTTAGGGTCCTGATGGATGACATTGTTTAATTAAAGGAATCTGAACCATGCCAAATCAGCTGAATTAAAATAGTCAGGCAGATAGTACAGGAGACAGACAGTCCCCCAAGAACCCAAACCTTATGCCATGTATTGCATGTTGCACCCAAATGCTATGTAGGAAGTCATTCAAGCTGATTCCCTTAAGCCCTGTTTTGTAGTCCTTCAAACCATAGGCACGGTCAAAATGTCTCTGCAATCCAGTAGGTGAGTCATGGATTGTTGCCAGTGTATTTTGCATTAAAAGCAAGGGGGAATACAATGGCTCTTAGAATCCTCTAAAAGGCTTAAAACACCCCTTTCCATATTGAATTCACCAAACAATGAGAGAAAAATGATCTTGCCCATGCCAATGGTTGCACTCTTGCCTCAAGTTTGAAATAAAATAAAAGTTTTGGACTGCAAAACAATTGATTGCTTCAGTCTTCTTATCCCCTGATCATCACAGTAAAGAGAAGAACAAGCTATCATTCTATAAAGCTTGAAGGAAAGTAGAGGTTTTCAATAGATCATAAAATAATATGAGCCTCTATGCTATAGCAGTTTCATATAAACTCTATGCTTTGTTTCAGGAATAAAGATCTGAAAGAGTAGAAATAGAGTAGAGAAAGATTCAAAGATTCAGTTACCCCAAACTTATAAACAGTCCTATTTTCTGGAAGCATTTAAAATTCCTTGACATACCCTCCTGGGTAAAAGTTTTTTAAGTAACCAAATATAGAGTCATGATTTCTGTACCTTTAAAACATTAATGTTGTGGGGATGGATGGGTTGTGAAGGTTAATTGATGAACCAAGAATAAGTGAGAACAATATTTTCAGGAGCTTAATCTTTTACTACAAGAAAATAATATTAGTTATTTGGCAATCATCTTCAGCCAGGGTTGAAGAGCTGGCTTTCCCCTCAGTGCATTAGATAATCAACATTCAATTACTTAAGAGCTTTGATTAGCTGATTAAACTTCTCCTTGCTGCATATGGATGAGGCTCCTAAAACAAACATATCCAGATTAGTGGGTTTATTTCTTTTAAACTACTTGTCCAGCAAGTTTTAAAGGTTTACAATTCATCAATATTCATAGATCCTTTATTTTGAGCTTACATCAAGTTGCCTTATTCTTAGCCTGTTTGTGTATGCATTAATGAAGCATACTTGATATTTCTTTACACTTTTCCATTATTTAGCCTGCAAACATTGTATTTTTCTGCATATTTGTCCCAAAGTAATAAGTAAGCCGCTGCCAAAATTCTTCTCTAAGATTTCAATTCAGATGGATGTCATCCCTTTAGCTGTTTGTTAATCTTTGAATTAAGTTCAGAGAGAAACCCTGTTCAGACGCAGTAGCAAACCATGATTTGCATATAAATGAACCATGAGTTTGACCTTCCATTCTGCTCTTCTATGCTTAGCATGATATGCAATCTACAGAATTGTGGTTTAAATGCTCCCTCCTTCAAACCAGCATGTGTTTCGTGTAAGATCTGTCTCCTTTCTCTGAACCGGCTCCCTAACTATAATGCTTGCTTATACCATTATTAATAATGCAGTGTGGGAAATAGTATCTTTGTACAATTTTGTACTTCAATGTATCTTTTATATATATAGGACAACGTTTTTATTTCACCCACTGAGAATTACAATGTTTAAAAGAGCTCTTTCATAATAATTTATGATTGATATGGAAGTTTACCACCCACTGACTATGCACACTGAGAGTTTTCAATGAGCTTTTACCATAAACTCTTGGATAATCAGAAAGCTCACTCTTTTATTTTTTTTAAAAAAAATTGCCGCCCTTCTCCAGAGACTCAGGGCGGCTTACAATGTGTTAAGCCGCCTTTAGAGAGGAGAGTCTCCCCCTGACTTTTTATATTTGAAATTTTGAAAAATTGAAAATTGTTTGGATGTTACACATTATATAAAATTGGATTATACTTCCTTCAAGTTTCTATACAAGTAAAGGAAATGTCTTTTGCCCTAAAAATTCCAAGAAGTTCTCACTAGTTGCATGACTTTTTAAAGCTGTGTTTGCTGATTCAAAGTATTTATATGGCTATCCCACTTCAGCAATCTTGACTCCTCAAAGGTACAATCAACCAAAAATACAAAAACCCGGTCAAGAACACCAGCTAAACACACTTTTTCTCTGCCTCCTTACTGTGCCTTAGATTAATTCTGAAACAATCATAGTGATTCCAAGGGGGGAAAGGACAAATTTAATTCAAATCCTCATTCAAGAAAATGGTTTTAGAAAGGAGAGACACAACTCTCTACCACAGCACTGATCACCTGCTGGGACCAAAGGTGCATCTGATGGGAATGAATGAGGCTGATCCCTGAGATACAAAATACCACTTCTTCACATCGCCCTCTACATTGCACAAGCATTTAAGAGGAGGGAGCCAGCAATTTTTCTTCAGCTTTGTTACTGATACTGTCAGAGGCAAACATAGCAGTTTCAAAAACTCACCTCTCATCCGAGATGGAATGTTATGAGCCTGATGCCTGTTGTGCTGAAAAAATATAAATAGAGAGAGATACAGCCTAATAATGCATTGTCAACATGATGCTATTTTTACAATTGTCAGATGATAAATTATAATTCTGTACAGCATGCTAAAGTCATGAAATAATTTGTCGGTAAGCTTTGTATATTCACAAGGGAAATACTGTATTAACATTCCTATTGGAAGAAATTGAAATAATGTTGTATTTCTAGCAAGAAAATATATTAATTCAGAAAGGGTTCCATACAACAAGGGTCCTTCATACTTTTTGGTTGGTGGAGTGAGTACAACTGATTTTCTTGTGAATGTAATATTTATGTGCATAGTCAAGAAAATCTTGATGGTCTTTAGAGTAACAAATATTTGCTCTCGATCTTTATTGCTCAACAATTGTTAAAAGTCTGTTCTTTTGATGCTGTCTAGGGAAACTGATGACTCACCCATCATATTGTATAATGGTTGTGCATGCACATACGTGTGGGAAAGGCCAAGCAAAATTTATGAAGCAGCACATAGGAGCTAGAATAAGATTCAGAGAGATTGGTTCAAAGAGAAGAGACTGAATAATTCAAAGAGAGGAATTTTATATGCACTCCTGAGCATTTGGAAGCATCAGCCCTTATGATTAATAGCATAATAAAGTATGCTAATTAAATTTCCTTAAAGGACTCTAAAGAACTAGTAATGCAGTAGTACAAAAATGTGGTCTTTAGGCCATGTGAAATAGGGAAGAAGTGATCTTTCCTTGCTTCTACCACAGTCTTCTCCATCTACTTGCTGCTTTACCTGATCCACTGCTTGTCTTCACTTTTTCCCCATCTATGTAACTTTTCAACTAATCTGTCTCATCATTAATTAGACTTGTGATTTCTGGCTTTTTATCTCTATTTTGTATATAATGCATTCTAAACAGAATAACAGTGTAACAGAGTTGGAAGGGATCTTAGGGGTTTTCTAGTCCAACCGCCTGCTCAAGGAGGAAACCCTATACCAAATAGTTGCCCAATCTCTTCTTAAAAATTTCCAGTGTTGGAGCAGCCACAACTTCTGGAGGCAAATCATTCCATTGATTCATTGTTCTAACTGACAGGAAATTTGCTTCTTTCCTTGATTCGTTTCCATCTGTTGCTTCTTGTGCTGCTTTGAGGTGATTTGGAGAATAGATTGACCCCTTCTTCTTTGTGGCCACCCCTTAGATATTGGAACACTGCTACCATCATCCTTTTCATTAAATAACCATCTCCAGTTCCTGCAATCATTCTTCATATGATTTAGCCTCCAATCTCCTAATCATCTTTGTTGCCTTCTATGCACTCTTTCTAGAATCTCAACATCTTTTTTTATATCATGGTGACCAAAACTTCCCAAAGCTCAACTGATTCTTCTTGCATATTTCTTTAATCTTTCTAACATGTCCTTTCTTCTTTGTGTCCCTTCTGCAGTTGTGTCTGTCTTCTGCAGTTGTATCTCTGTGCCTTTTCTTGTGCTATTCATCTACTTCATGGTTTTCTAACTATGTTCTTAACTTTCTCGCTCATTCCTCCCAATGCCTTCCAAACAACTATTTTGCAATGTTTCTAAGTCATAACACTTCCATTCATTTCAGTCCCTGTTTAAAATTATTCTCAGCATTACCTGCCAACACTTTTCATAGCACCTCATTATTGGCTGTCTCTTGGCACTTCAGGTTCCCACAAATTGCTGGTTACAATCAAATGAAGGTCAGTAAAAAGTGCCTCCATGACTCTTACTTCTTATTAATATGAAGTTGGGAATAAGTTGATATAACTTATCAATTTATTAATATGAAACTGAGAATAAGTTGATATAAAAGGGGTGATCATTAAGATTCATGTTAAGAAGGAAGCAATCTTGTTTCATCAAAATCATTAAAGTGACTCTCATGAAGAGTGATCACATGCTTTTCCCTTTTTGTATTAAAAGTTTTGGTAAATAAAAATGTTTTTTTCTACATAGTATATTTTTAATATAGAATTTTTTTATGGCCTTTTCTAATTTGGAAGGCGGTGTTACACTTTTTGGAGTCCTTGGTAAGCTGCATTAAATTAGATGTAGCCCTCAAGGATACTGTCTTTCTTAAAGAGAGAAGATAAGAGATCACATCTGAATGTACACATTTTCTGTGGCAGTCTCTGCTCTATGGAATATACTCTCTTTTGAGATCTAGCAGCCTCCAATCTTTTAACCTTTTAGAAAGCTGTGAAATGCTGACTCCGCCCCTAAACACTGTGATAGGGTAAAGCTGGAGTTGGAAGAGAATGTTCTGGGATCCTAGGAGCCTAGGCATGATGCCAGGTTTTTCCTTTTTCTGTTTTTGTTGGAATTTTTTGCTTTCAGTTTGGGTTTTTTTGTGTGGGGGGAGGGGGGAGAGAGAGAAATGATGTTGCTTTTATTTTATGGTTGTGAGCCAGCCAGATTTCTAGTTTTAATTAAGATGGGTGACATACATGTATTTTAAATGAATAAATATTTAGAAATTAAGATAAGAAAACTCTTTGTTCCTAATAAGGAACAGATATGCTATGCTTTGTAAAATGTAAGCTTTTAATGAGAAAACAAAATCTACAATGCAACATTGGAAGGCAAAATTACTTCTGACCTACAACGGGATTTTTTGTAGTCAAAGTTTTATTGGATACAAGAAACATTTTTTTTAATAAGTTCACATTTCCTTGAGATGCTCTACAGGTATTGATTGATTGATTGATTGATTGATTGATTGATTGATTTGATTTATATGCCGCCCTTCTCCAGAGACTCAGGGCAGCTTACAATGCGTTACAATACAATACAATAGCCTTCATACTTTTGTATATACCTGCTTAGTAGGGCTTTCGCCCCCCCCAAGCGGTGTTCTTTTTTATACAAAGTCAGCTTATTGCCCCCACAATCCGGGTCCTCATTTTACCTACCTCGGAAGGATGGAAGGCTGAGTCAATCTTGAGTCTGGTGAGATTTGAACTCGCAGTAATTGCAGGCAGCTGGCAGCTAAGTGCTACTTAACAGCACTTCAGTCTGCTGCACCACCAAGGCTCTTCAAGGTAGTTACATATTTTCTCTTCTTTTAAAAACTATGTGTAGTTTTTATGTTGTTAATTCAGTTAACTCATAAGTCAGTTAATTTACATTTTATAACCTCTTGTATTAGCATTATATTACATTATATTGAAATTCATTCTTTTATAAAGACAAAAAACCCTTGCATTTTAGCTAAATGAGTTGTATTCCCAAGTAATTCATTCTTGTTCAACAAAATAGAAGCTCCCCGCATTTGCCTTAAATATAAGTAGCTTAAATTGAAGCCTCATTGTGGGATCTTAAATAATCAGTAATGAGAGACAACCACAAGAAATTAAACTTAAGCTAAAATCTGTATTGAAATAATATTAGCTCAACTGAAGTTTTACAGACTCCATATGTTTTGGCTTCTAAGAATTCATTATTAAACAAAATGTTTAAAAATCCATTCAAATAATTGTGACTGGTATCTGAGCTATATCTGTAGGTGTAGATTAGTATGGAATTGTCTTGAGTAAAATATATGGCAGCCATTGTGAAAACAATGGCTCCCATATATTTAGTCTGGGAATTTAGAATTTAGTCTGGGAAAAATAGGAAGGGCTGAAGAAGAAACTTGCTTTGTCTTGACTTTCTTTAGTATAAGTGGTAGGAAAGGAGACATGTCAACAGGCTTTTAAGGTTTTGCTACTGCAACCCATATCTTTCCTATGGTATCTTTTGCCTGATCTGGTTTATTTCAAAGAATTGACAATAGTGGACTATCTTCTTTTATAAAATAAATTTTTTTTCCAGACACTCAAGCTGAAACATTTATGCAACAGAAACGCACCGTTCCAAAGTTTGCTGGAAAGACTATGATTAATAGAATCATAGAATAATAGGGTTGGAAGCTGCGTTATGCTACTAAATGAAGCTGGCTTTGGCAGCTTCATTGCTGTTGCTGCACCACTCTGCTAGGTATGCAATGGAAACTTCCCCTTTCAATATGAATAATCATTCAAGGGCATGTTAGATTGGATTATCAACCAATGGGAAATTATCTATAGATTGTGCACTACATTCTCTCCTTTTTTGGTTTCTCTATTCTTCCCTACCTTTGTTTCAGGGATGGTTCTATTTACCTTTACTACTGGTTCGCAATGGGATTGCGCGCTTGCTTGCTTCGCTCACACGTATGCCTTACTTCTGCGCATGAGCAGATCGGTAATGATGACATCAGGATTGTGGGCGGGGCCTCCCGCCAGTTTTACTACCAGTTCTTGCAAACTGGTCCAAACCGGGGGCAACCCACTGCTTTTTTTAGAAGACTATCTTGAATTTTAAGTTGCTCCTGGTTAGGTATGTTGAAAAGTAACCAAGGTCAAATGTGGCTTGTGGCTTGGTGTAGAAAACGTAATTTGATTAAGGTTTCATTCTCTCCCAGGAAGGCTTTTGTTTTCTTAGTGATTAAGATCACATTAAGGTAATTGAACAACAATGTGGTTAATTTTATCTTATTATATTTTCTGAACCAGTCATTGTGTTTAGAGACCAAAGCTTATGACTTAATGCTCAACTAGTTTGGTTTACTAATCAAATCCTAACATAATAAATTATGGTTGAATATGAAATTTAAACCAAGTATGTGGCTCCAGAGTCATAGGAGATGTTTAAAATAATAATAAAAAAAGAGGACAAAACTGGAGAGAGGCAGGACATCATTGTTTTTCTTAGAGAAAAGAAAAAAATGTTGACAATTAAAAAGAATCAGTTTGAGGAAAGACTGGTATTAGTTACAGTTCTAAGATTTGTCCTATGACAATTCCACTATACATTTATCTTTCCAGATTTCATTTGGGTGATAGGAAAGTATTACTATTATATTTGACTGAGTGCCACAGTGTTTTTCCAAGAGATTTAATTCAGTGATTATAATTTCTTGATCTGCCAATCTAGCTATCAGAAATGGCTAGTTCTCCCTTTTGTGAATATTTGTCCTACCAGTTTCATGTAGGTAAGCAAGGGATAATAACACATTTTAAGCTAATAATTCTTAATACTAGATTGTAAAACTGTGTTTAAATCAACACAGCCCATTTATATTTAATGCCAAATCAGCAGCTGTTTTAGCAGCAACCTCCCTAAATGAAAAGAGGAAAAGGGGAAAAAGTTTATTAATTAAATTCAGATATTTAATGTGTCCCTCTTCCAATTTACTGTGTCTAAAATTACTGGCATACAGCATGGTCTACAGATGGGTTGATTGGTGCACATATGGCTCTGAATTTCTAGCACATACCATTAAAGTTAATTTTGAGCTTGTTGAATGAGCACATTCTAGGAATAAAATGACCCACATTTATTTAATAGTAATACAAAAAAGAACATAACTTGCATAAAGTTCAATAATCTACCTCAAAAACCACCCACAGATCAATAATTCAGTAACAATGCATTATGTATTGATAAAAATAATAACATCATAATTGGAAACCTTCATACAAGTAAGGCAAATCCTCCATTACTTTTTAAAATTACAGCTCTGACCCATTTATATTTCATAAACTATGATGAACACTTTTCCACTGATAGTTCTGGGGGAAATGAAAAGGCATAGATCCCTGAGCAATTGCCTTTAAAAAATGGTTTTAAATAATTTTTAAAAAATTTCTTAAAGCAAGTCTACTTCTTTGCAGAATTCTGTGATGATTTTCTTTCTTCGCCACGTTGAAAGTAAACTGGTACCTTTAAACTATACAATCATAGGTGCCCAATGGAAAAGGCCAGTGTAGACCTCAGACTGTTACTGAAACATATGCTATGTTAAAAACATACATGTTTTTAACATCTATGAAGATGAGAAACGAATGAACACACAGTTCATAGCTTTTGTGTTTATGGACAAGCCTGATACGCTCATCCATTTGTTAGCCAGCATTTTTATCCTAATACAAAGTTTATTCTTGTTACCCTAGTGCATTTTAATTCACCACTATCAGTTTCAACCACTTCCTAGTAAATAAGTGTACATGGCTGAAGCCACTAGACAGCAAAGCTTTGAAACCATAGGATGCCAACTGCCAGAAAGCAATTGTGGCCAAAGAAGGGGAGGGGAAGTGGGTTTCCGGATTTTCTGATTAAATGGTGTGGTAGGTGTTTGATTGTATGTGATGTGTGTACGGGGAGGGAGGTGAATAGATATTTTGGCCTGGGAGGAACATGGAAGGGGTAGGAGAGAAACCCCCCCCCCCCATTGTCATCTTGCATGATCTGGGGAGGGCACCTTTTTGGTGATGGCTCCTGTTCTACATAATATTTTTACATAATATTTTTCCGGAAATTCATATTGCTTCCCTCTTTCTGACTTTCTGCAAACTGGTTAAAATCTGGTTGTAAAATCTGGCCATATGTTTAAGATGGGGTGGGAGGGGGAGGGTTGTTTTTTTTTGTTGTTGTTGTTGTTTTTTGCTGTTTGGCCTTAAGGGTTTTGATCTCCAGACAGTTATTTTCATCTTTTCTCGATCTATATTCTCTGTCTCTGTCTCCCTCTCCCTCTCCCTCTCCGTCTCTCTGTCTCTCTGTCTCTCTCTATCTATATACACACATATACACAGAGAGAGAGAGAGAGAGAGAGAGAGACTGTATGTATGTATTTATGTATGTATATATGTATCTTGTAGCAGACATAAATTCTGTTTTCTTTGAATTTTTAACCATAAAGTGCCCAGTCAGGCAATCTTAGTGTTCAAATAATAAGTAAGTAAATAACTACTGTGCAGCTGAAATTTGTAATCCCAAAACATTTGAGGATACTAAACTTTAAAGGTAAATGTTTTCCCTGTCCACTCAAGTTCAACTTTAGGGGGTGGTGCTTATCTCCGTTTCTTAGCTGAGGGAGCCAATGTTGTCCAAAGACATTTCTGTGATCATTTGGCCAGCATAACTATATGCTAAGAAATGCTGTTAGGTTCCCACCAAAGTGGTACCTATTGATCTACTCTCAATTTGCATGCTTTCAAACTGCTAGATGGACAGGAACTGGGGCAAACAATGGGAGCTCACCCCATGTGGTATTCGGGTATCAAACTTGGGCTGTCAACTTACCAGTTGCTTACAAGCTCAGCATCTGTAACCACTGAGCCATGATGCCCTCCACTAAGCTATAGATATGTTTAAGACTTAATTGTTTACAAATGCTTAACGCATTGTAAGCTGCCCTGAGTCTCCGGAGAAGGGCGGCATATAAAAATAAATAAATAAAAAATAAATGAATGAAAATGTAATTCTTAAAGTATAATTAATAAAATGACAGCATCATCATGAATGTTACCACACTACATTACAATCAATATTCACAAAAATCAGGGAAAATAATTTAAAATTGATTCATACCAACAACAACATACCAAGAGCATATGCACCAAGACAAAGTCCAACACACTTGGCTAATAAAAAATTCTATTCTATTCTATTCTATTCTATTCTATTCTATTCTATTCTATTCTATTCTATTCTATTCTATTCTATTCTATTCTATTCTATTCTATTCTATTCTATTCTAATATTACTAGAAAAGTCCCATATAGTCCCAACATTGGAAGTGTAATGAAGCAAAGGACAGCTATATGCATGTAAGATGATCCTGTGATGTTGTACAAAGATTGTGGTCAGAAATTATTAAAGACATTATAGTAGGAGTATTGGAAAAAATAGTTAAAATCCTGAGATGTGTTTTCTGTCATTATTTAATAACGCAACTCAAAGAATTAAAAATAACTATTCAATTCATAATGGTTGTGGCGAGGCTGGCTACATCACATATTGGAAACAACCAGAGGCTACATTACTAAATCTCTGTTATCAAACATCACGGGAAATTGTTGCAATGGAAAAATTAAATTGGATTGGCTTGTGGGGTGGAGTATATCAGAAAAACATTTTTTTTTTTTTTGAGGAAAAGTAATCCTTTCTGCAAAACATAACAGGACAAATTTCTCTTTTGTTTTCCCAATGCAAACAAAAGTTGTTATTGGAATCTTGACTATAGTAGTTTCCAGATCTTTTTATGAGGGCTGATGGCAATAGCAATGAAGTTATTTTTAAAAAAGATAATAAGGTATAAATACCTGATTTCCTGCCTTGCAATATTTATGTATATACAAGAGCTCCGTTTTCTTTTTTAAATATATAAAATATTCAAACTTGATCTAATAGTTTGGTGAAAGGAAGGGCATCCAGTCATTAAAACACTCTGCTAGCTCCATTCAGTTGCCCAGACTCCAACCTGCAAAGGATTATGAGGTCATTAAAAGAAGATGATGAAACTTGATCTAATAGTTGGAAGATTAACTGTAGCCATAGAAGTTCACTAAGTCATTATTCATCCACCTAACTTTTTTCTAGGGGTTGTTGTTATGAGGATAATTGGGAGGTGTGTTATATACTTGCTCTTGGGGGAAAGGTAAGATATTAATAAATCTATAGTTTGTGATATTACTGCCAATTCTAAAACTTTCATTCCTGCCCTCTCTTTCTGCTGCATATGTCTGCAACCTCTTCAAATTGCTTAGACCCCAATCAGTCAGATAACTCTATAGCAAACACAGAGGTTGATATCGTTTATAGTTCTCAACTTTAGTTACTCCTTTCCTTTGTTAGTGAGAGATGAATGGCTTGAGACCTTGTTTAAGGGGCATTCAGAACTGGCACTCCGTTTTTGCTCTCAGGGTTGACCTTCTCCAGAACAGCTTGTTTAGCACTGATAATAGGGAGGGATACTTACAGAGCTGTCAGGGAGATGGCAACATGTCAGTTTTGCTTGATGTTACAAACGCTGATGATTAAAGAAGCTTCAGAATGTTGCTGAGCTGCCTATGCTGTAATTTTCTTTGTTTCCGGTAGTGACTCTTGTCTCAAAGTTCAGAATCAAAACTGATGCCTGAGAGATTTCTTCTGTGCTATGGTTAGCACTTAACACTGTGTTGCAAAAAGCGATGTAATTCCAGTTGTGAAATGGTCTCTGATGATGCAGAATTATATATATCATAAAATTTTGCTTCTCTATAACCCTGACTGACAAATGTTATTTTTACCCAACAGTGAGTATTCCTCAGTTTTTAAGACGAAAATATTTTCTAGCCCTTCAGAAGCTATGTCTGGTGAAATATCATGAGGATGTTATAGACTTAGGGCATGGGTGTCAAACTAGTGGTGTCATGGATGTCAAACTCACGGTGTCATGTTGCTGTCACACAATGTTTTTTTCCCTTCTTGGAGCTGGGGTGGGCATGGCCTGCACATGACACATATGGCCTGTGGGCCACCAGTTTGACACCCCTGATTTAGGGTGTTTATTAACCGCTGGTATTTATCTGTTTTGCATCATAAGACCTCATCAATATAAGTCAGGAGCTCCACTAGTAGAATTTATGAAATCCTTATGAAAATCCTTATGAAGAAATTGTCCCAAATAATTGGCATAAATTTATCTCAACCTGATCTTTCATATGAAAGTTGTTAAAAAGTGGAAGGGAACAATCTGTCAAGCAATGCTGTTATGTAACTTAAATTTATAAAAGTTCTGAGACAACTTAATTTAATTTAATATTTAAATTTATATACCGCCCTTCTCCCGAAGGACTCAGGGCGGTGAACAGTCATAAGTAAAAAAACATCAAATACAAAATATAAAAACAATTTAAAAATGAATTAAACAATTTGGACCGACAGTTAAAATCCCCCATTAAAAATCCAAATTAAAATACACAATTAGAGAGATTAGGCCAGCCCGACTTGATGAAATAAAAAGGTTTTGAAGGCCCGACGGAAAGTACGTAAGTACGTACTTTCCGTCGATACCAGTAAATACTGGTTGGGAAATTGGTGTTTTTTTTTTAAGTTAATAATTTTTATCTCAGAAAGTTCAGGAATCTTTCTTGAAACTCCAAATTCTCTCCTATCAAAGGTCAATCAGCTTATCTTTATTAAATTTCAGATTAAAAATTCTTTGTGGTCTGAAATGCTTTTTTCCTTTCATCACTTTGTAAAGTGCTACATACATTGGTAGTGGTATAATAACAAGTTAGCATGACTTCAGTTTTTTTCCATTTATTTTTTCAAGGTTAACATGTCCTAATCTAGAATAAAGAGAGCCTGTAAAGGCTGTATTTCAAAACATATAAATATGAGTACTTACTTGAAGCAGACTCTTTACTTTTAACAAACAGTAGCCAAGGAACTATGTATATTAATTCTAACACAGACATTATCCTTTATCTCTTCTTTTCTTTCCCTTTGTTTGAATAAAGGGATTTGAAATAATTGTATTCATTTTAAAATAAAACCCAAGCTTTCTTCCCTGTTCTACTTTTGAATTAATAGACTAATCAAATTGTTCAGTTCAGCAGATCATATCACATATGTTGCACCCTTTTGTTATACAGTTCTGAACAAGAAGACAGGGATTTATTTTTAAACTGCTTGCTTTAGCACATGTCTAAAAGATCTAACCTCATGGGAGTATGCAAGAATCACAACGTACACAGGCAGCCCAAGGCTATTAAGCAACAATACAGGATTACTAGTATGTTTAATCAAAGAAACAACGATAATCAATATTCTGTTCCTCCCCCCCCCCCAAAGGCCATCAAGATATTCCTTGGAGTAACTTAAACAATTAGAGTTCTTGCTAGAAGCACCATTTTCTATTTCAGTAACGGTCCATTTCTGCTGCCTCTTGGTAGTACAGTAGTATCTCTTCCATGGAGAAGTGCCATGTTTTAGTATGAGAAGGTTGCTTAACTTGTTTTGGCTATATCTCCTGAGCTCTTGAGTTTTAAAAATTCCGATTTTGATTATAAGGTACAACTTAAGAAGAACAATTTTGGGATTTGACTTGTTATTGCATGTACAGTGTTGTATTATTCAAATAGAATATGAGTCATCTTTGATTCACTGTGATAATTTCCCCAGGCACGATTTACAAAATATTCTTGAGATTTTTTTCTCCTATGCAGCAACAACAAAAGCCAAGGCTAGTATAGAAGATTTTTGCTTACATATAATATTAATTGCTCCAAATACAGAACTTTTAGCCAAGAAAATGCAATCACTTCCCAGTTGTTGAACACTGATTTGGATGGATAGAACATGAACTGAAAAACCAGTATATGCTGTGGATACAGGAAGTCTGACTCTGATTAGAGCATATAAAGGCTGAGCAGTCTTTTCCCAGTTTCTCTTGCACAAGATGAATATGACAGCTTGCTTCCAGTTTTCTGGCTTTTTGAAGCATGAGTGCTCACACCTCAAGCTGAAAGCTGTTTTTTTTTTTACTGAACTCTTTTTTTTTTACTGAACATTCTTTCATAATAGCAGTACATATGCGGAATTTGTTGAGAACTTGTTTTTTTTTCTTTCCAGTTAAATTGTGTCCTACATATCCACAACACTTAATACGAATTTTAACTTAACAGTCAACATAATCCACAGTCATAGTTATTGGAGTTTATTCAATAAAGTGGAATTTTAAAATCACACTTTATTTTTTTTTAAAAAAAATAATCTTTATTTACATTTCAGTTAAAAAGAAAAGACAACACAACATAAAGTGACACACAAAAAACAATACAACAATAAACATACATACTTCCATATAGTACCTTAATGAACAAATATTTGGTACTATAACTATAAATTATATTCCAGAGAAGACAGAACAGTTTATATACCTTAATACATCAATTAGGTCTATCCGACCTCACTTATCCTATATAATATAAATTTCTCATTAAATACCATTCCTCATCTAATGTGGGTTATAGTTTCCTCTTTTCTAACCATTTATAGAATTTGTCCCAAGCTAAACCTACTTGTGTTTGCTCTCTATCCTTTAATTTTTTAGTTAGCATATCTGCTTCCGCACATTCTAAAAATTTTTTTATAATAGCCTCCTCTGTTGGGATATTTTGATTTTTTCAGAGTTGAGCATACATCAGTCTCACCGCTGTAATGATATGTAATGCCAAATACCATAAGTCCCTTTTTATATTTTCTGGCTTAGAACCGAGCAGGCATGTCTCTGGTCGCCAATCAATTTTTAACATTAAGATCTCATTAAGCCATTTTTTTATTTCCCCCCAAAATATCGCTGCTTTTGGACACGTCCACCACTATGGTAATAGGTACCATGTTCCCATCCGCATTTCCAACAATCCACCGACTGCCCAGAGAACATTTTAGCTAGTCTATCGGGAGGCAGGTGCCACCTGTATATCATCTTATAAATATTTTCTTTATAGGCCATGGATACTACTAATTTCATATTATCCCACCAAATCTCTTGCCATTTATCTAAGTGTATTGGATACCCAAAATTTTTCCTCCAGGCGATCATGGAATCTTTAACTATTTCCTCACCTATGTCTATTTTCATGAGCAGTTTATATGTTTTTGAAATCATGCCTTTTTCTTGGCCCATCAAGATTTTGTCTAGCTCTTGTGGGTCGCCATTAATACCTTTTCCATCTCTATCCTTTTGATATTTAGACTGAATCTGCAGGTAGTTCCACCAATCCATTTGCATTCCTTGAGAGGTTAATTCCTGTTTAGACTTTAATCTCCCTTGTACGTTCAGCAAGTCTTTATATGTTAATTTTTTTAGCCACGTTGTAAAGATTGGGATATGTCACTGCTTCTAAAGGTGCTAACCAACAAGGCGTTTTAATGTAATATTTTTTACTGACTTTTTCCCAATTTCGGATTAAAATCTTTCTTATATAATGTCGGGTAAACCATTTACTCTGTGGGGTATTATCACACCAGAGTGCCTTATGCCAACCCTGTTGTATATCAAAACCTTCTATTTTAACGAGACGATTATTACTTAAAGTAATCCATTCTTTTACCCAAGTTAATAGAGCAGCTGAGTAATAATTCTTCCAACATGGTAGTCCTAAGCCTCCTCTTTCTCTTATTTCTTGCATCATCTTTCTTTTAATCCATGGTTTCTTCCCCTATGACTTCTCCACAGTCATAGTTATTGGAGTTTATTCAATAAAGTGGAATTTTAAAATCACACTTTAGATTTATCTATGCATCTACTAGATACCTTGCCTGATACACTGCTGATGTCTAGCTTGTCCATAAAAACCTGTTTTTTGTTATCTATTGTTGACCAGGGATGCTGGACTTGAATTCTAAGAATCTGTAATCAGCATAGCTAGATAACCTCAGGCAAAATATAATATGGAAAATGAAAACCTTGAATTATTTTGTAACGGTCTATATTTTTTCTTTATTTATGTTGCATATCAGCTCTTATAATATCAGTTTACTATACATAATAACCTATTTTTTACTCCAGAAAAAAATCTATACATGCCCTATTGTCACTCCTCTTATGTTCTCATGCACATACTAAGTCCACTCACAACTAGTTCTCTCACATTTCATTTTCTCATTTTCTGTGTCACACAAAATGTTTGGATGCCTTCTGCCCTGCCAGCCTATGGTATCATCTGCAAACAGAAACCGTTAATAGAAACAATGGACTAGAGTAAACTGAGGGATTTTGTTATAGCTCAAATCTTCACTTTCTATTAAATGATAAATGAATTTGAACACATATGGCTCAAAATGGGAATGAGTATGACAGCGCTCCTCTCCTTTTCCGTTAGTATGGCTTGAGCAGGAAAAGCTGGTGTGCTATCAGGACTCCCTTCAACATCTGATTCAGGTGGCAGGCTCGATAAGACCATGTGGGTATATTTGATAGTATCAATCATGATTTCCTTCTCAGTCATGATGGTTGTACCTCCCCCATCCCAGTTCTACCAGAGCTCACCAACAAGCACAACCAATGCTTTTAGTACTGTGCTTCATTCAGTTTGAAACCTAATTGAAAAAGGTTTTTTAAAAAATCTATTTCCTCTAAGACAACAGTTAAGGCTGCAACTCAGCTACCTTCTCAACTGGATAAACTATTCCGGGGATGTAGAATCTAGCAATGGCTTCTTGAAGAGGAGGCGCATTACCACATCTTTCAAAATATGTGTAATTTCCTTCCCTCAAAGAAACTGACACTACTGCAAAGATCTTACTGCATGTCACCTCCAGGACAGTTATTACCAGCCAGTAAGGAAATTAACCTAATGTTTGTTTGTTTATTAGAACATATACAGGGATATAAAACATCATATATACAAAATAAAACTAATAAAAGAAAATAATAAAATAAATTAATAAAATACTATAATAGTCTCCCTCCCCTCACCCCGGTGACAACACATTACACGAGCCATTCAATGGGCTTCATCCCGCTTTGGGTTCCCCAGGCCCGCTGGCAGAACCAGGTCTTCAGAGCCTTCTGGAAGAGTGTTAGAGTGGGGGGCCATTCTAATCTCTGGGGGAATGATGTTCCAGAGAGAGAGAGAGCCATCACGGAGAAGGCCCTTCTTCTGGGTCCCACCAGGTGTATCTCCCTAGGGGATGGAACCTGCAACATTCCTTGCGTCTCTGCTCTGGTGGGTCGTGTAGATGTGACTGGCAAGAGATGGTCCCTCAGATAACCTGGTCCTAATAACTTAATAAACATGTGATCAGGACCATCAGCACTTTCTTAGAAGCTATAGGTTCAAATTCATTCCAGCTAATGACATAAGACCATTCCTCAGTCACTTCAATAAGACTTTCCCATAAGAGTCCAACACCAAGCAAATCTGAGTGACTTTTATGCTTCAGATACTTAAAATATTCTTCACAGCAATCCCGCAGATGGTCTGGTGCCTTGAGGTACCTTAAATATGTCTGCTATCTGCAGACACAATAAGAGTAGTGCTTGGTCAGGTTAACACTTTGTCTTTCTCCAACAACACTCTGTTATGTATTTATAAAACTACATTTATAAGAACACCTGACTTGAACAATCGATTTTGGATGGCATACAAAAACAAAAGAAATCCTAAAATTATATAATAATATACAATATATGAGACAAATGGTGAGCAAATACCATAAAAAACAATCAAAAGGGGATTTCAGCTGATCCCTAATGCCTGGGAGTAAGCCAGTTTTTAATTCCTCTACACTAAAGCACCCACACATATATCTATATGCATGTATGTATGCATATATATATTTATATACATACACAGAAACAGAAAGGTGCATTGACATACATCTACTGGATTTATTTGAAATAAAGATGATCTTGAATTTAAAAGATTGTCCTCAAAAAGAAGATAAAGATGTCATAAAGTTGAACTTGTCTCCTTTCAACATCATTGATGAAGGGTTTTTTTTTTTTTTATGGAAGTAGTTTGGTATTGCTTTCTTCTGAGATTTTTTTTTTTTGTACTCCACAATCTAGCCAAAGGTCCTCGAATTTCCAGTTGTTCTCCTGCCCATTTACTACACATCAGCCCCATTTTGTTTAGCTTCTCAGATCAGCTAATCTCAGATCTGCTAACAGTTGCATGACTTAATTTAATAGCTACCTAGCATGGTCTTGACTTTAGGAAGTCAAGTGTGGGAGTTATATAAGGGTTTCAAATCACTCTGTACACCTATTGTTTACATAGGCTTTGAATTCTTCTATGCAATGTAATAGGCAGGTCTTAATTTTCTAGTGGCTTTATTTTTGTATATAATAAATAGTATAGTCTTGCCAAAATTTGTCTGTGAATCGTCTGCCAAATAAATCAAAGTCATAATATGGGAGAATCAAGATTTACAATTGTCCTGATGAGAAGCCTGACAGCCCCTTTCAGTGATGTTACCTCCTCCAGTTGAATTCAAATGAAGTAGCCTTCTACATTGTAGAATCATTCCTGATATTGCTTATGAGTATATACCAAAATTCCCAGATTCAGTTTCCAGCATCTCTGTGTAGGACTGTGAAAATCTTGTCTAAAAATCTGGAGTCACTGTAAATGGTACAGATGCAGATTGATAGATATCTGAGTTGGTGATATTAGTTTTGATTCTGGTGCCTTCAATATTTTGTAATCAGCTACGAAATATAGGCATATAAATAGATTAAAGAACTCTATCCCCAACAGAGCTTCCTGGTAGCTACAGTGTGTCACTGGAATTGAAGAGAACTAGTTTTAATTATCCCTTGAACTCTGTTCAAAAGTCAAATTTGAAAATTTGAAATAGAATTCTGAGTTTTGGATTGTAAGCTTGCAAGTTTTTATTGATTAAATTTAAATTATCTTAAACGGGAAAAAAGAAACTACCTGTCAGGTATTTCATTTGCAAACTATTATCTTTCCCAGCCCCTGGGGATACACACATGGATACACACACTTTTCTACGTGCAATTGCAAATCAAAACACAAATCCTCTGTGGATGTGAGAAAATAAGATCACCTACTGATAGCAAACACTGGTAACAGAAACTTAATGTAGTGCCCTTTATTTATGAGAGAAAGGACCTTTTATAAGTGAAAATAAGTGAAATATAAACAGAAAATTAGGAATTATTTGCTTTCATTTGCACAAAATAATAAGTTATTCTTTGTCTCCTCTTAATAACTTTGAGGCTCAATGCTGGAAAATTACTTTAACAGTTCAACCCATTGCTTACAAAAAAAATAAAGTTCTTTTTACAGAGTTCTTATTTATTGACTGGTTAGCTCTATATTTCAGTGTTACACAGTGCATTTTTTGAAGATATTGCTAGATATTGTGGTTAATGTTAAGATGTATTGAACCAGTAGGTAAATAGTTTTTAATCATAGTTATTTGCACTATTATACAATGCTGCAAGAATTCTATACAACATGGACAGAAAAACAGGATATAAATCATAACTGTAATGTTTAAAATATTGGAAGTGATTGCTAAATTCATGTAAGCATTATTTAGAAAAGCATCTCTCTCTCTCTCTCTCTCCCTCTCTCTCTCTCTCTCTCTCTCTCTCTCTCTCTCTCTCTCTCTCTCTCTTTCTCTCTCTACACGCACACTTGTAGCAAATATGTTTTTTTAGGTCTCTTTCGTGGATACTTTTTATCAAGAGGGTCTCTTCTGTGACTGCCTTGGTCCACCTGCCATCAGGTTTTTTTTGCTATGCCCATTTCTTGCCCATTTCCATTCTTTTACTCTCTTGATTATATTGTATGCTTTTGTTTGTTCTCTAATCCATGTGCAGATCTTTCTATCTTGTCTTGGAATGCCAAGCATGTATCATTCTATGGCTCTTTGCACCACTCGTAGCTTTTGTATCGATTGTGAGGTTAGTGTCCATGTTTCACTGGCATATGTTAGAGCAGGTAGCACACACTGTTCGAAAACTTTTCTCTTCAGCATAAGGGGAGGTTTTTCTTGAAAACTATGCTTAGTTTGCCAAATGCATGCCAACCACATTTAACACACTATTCAATTTCCTTTTTTGTATCACCTTCCATTGAGATCTGTTGGCCAAGGTACTGTATATGTAGTGGTCTATTACATCTAGTATTTCTCCAGATATATTTTTTCCTTCCTTCCTTCCTTCCTTCCTTCCTTCCTTCCTTCCTTCCTTCCTTCCTTCCTTCCTTCCTTCCTTCCTTCCCTCCCTCCCTCCCTCCCTCCCTCTCTCTCTCCCTCCCTCTCCCTCTCTCTTACACACATACCCCTTGTAGCAAATACATTTCTTACTTTATGATCAAAAAGGTAACCAATTTACAGTCAAGTTACCCTTTCCTATTCCATTTCCAGTTCGACAGTCCTAAAAATACAGCTGCAGACTTAGGGTGGCTAATGTGAATAAGCCATTCCTAGGCTTGGTTTGGCAGCACTGTATTTAATATCACAGACTTAAAAGCCTTTTATAAGTTTGGGGGTCTGGCAACATTGGTAAAAATGCAAAATTAGAAGAAATACTGAGGAAAGTATGAAAATACTGGGGCATGAAAAGTATAGTGTATATTGAAAGGAGGTGCTGAAAAGTATGAACAAGATCTAAGATGGTCTGATAGAGACTATCTGCAGTTAATATGTCTAGGAGAGTAATATTTCCAGTGGAGAAAAGATTTCCCAGTAGAAATCCAGAAGCTGAAAATTATGAGGAACTAACATAAGAAGTCTACGTACTTCAGCTTTTTATTACCCCACTGAGATGAAAGAAAGGGAGGTCAGTCAGCTTCAGTGGATCATTCTGGCAGAATTAGGAAACCGTGTTATGTGGTTAAAGTTTGCAACATGTTAATTCAGCAGTTTGGAAATAGCTGACACAATGCAAGAATAGCAAGAAAGGGGGATGAGGGACTCTTTCCATTCCTTGCAGCAGGTGCAAAGAACATTGTGAGTAGGCCATTCAGAAATAGGGATAAAGGAAGGCAGACCATTAATTTGAATATGGAATTTTTATTTATTTGTTGAAATGTATCCAAAGATAGAGAGAAAAATCAGAAGATACGGTGTTCCATTAATATCCTAGAGTTTGAAGAGAATTTGTTTTTATGATTTTTAGAAGCAGTATGGAAATATTTGAAATACCTGACTGCTAAGCAGCAGCAAACAGGAAAAAAGAAAGGCTCTGCTATTTATAAAAAAATATGAGAAGAAACATACTGAGAGAGCTAAATATTGTTTGCTACAGGAAAAAAAGTTGTGGTTATAAAAGGAACAGTTCTTCGTTTCATACAGTGAAATTAAATATCTTAGAAAATTTGTCAAGGGTGTGCTGTTTCTGCTTACATATTTCATAGTCATGTTGGTTAGTGTCAAAATAGAGATTATTTGCTAGTCAGCAAAAAATGCTGTTTCCTGTGGCTATCATCTGCTCATGTTGTTTGCTTCTCAGAAGGGAGAACAGTCCCTTTTTTTTTTTTTGCATGCTTCCAAGAAAATTGGGAAAAGAAAATTGAAAAAACTGTGATCCTTGCCATCATCATTATAAAAGTGATGGTGACTATATTAAAAATAGCATCAATAGCATAGAGATTTGCCTCTTTTTGCACTACTGTATCCATATCATTTATCTTTCGATTGAATTTTAATGCTTGTGGAATTTTGGAGACAAAGTAATCCTAACTGTAGTAAGAAAATGCATACAATGGTGCAGGACCATGCATATACCATTCTTCAATAACATTTCTTGTCTAAAATAATACAAATGTATTAATGGGAAAGGCATGTGTAATATTTAAAGAAACAATAATTAAATTTTATGTTCTTAATTTTAATATATAACTTTTTGTTCTTCATCTATGCAATGTTTTCCCTGTATTTAAATTAGCCTATTGCCTATTGCAGTTGCAAACTTAACTCATTTAAACAATCTAGGTTTGACTTCAAAACTCTCTCACAAAGGGGGAATAATGTTCCAAAGGAGGTAGTTTTAGTCATATGAAATGGTTTGTTTTGCCTGGCATGTTTAATTTGATTTTGCCAAAAATTTAACCAAAAGAGAGAAGCCCACCTATAAACAAAATGTTACAGGGGATCCCTGAATGAGCAATTTAATTGTAAGAGTGGGTTCTCAAATGCAGAGTAAATGAACTGCAGGTGCAAAGTAAAATCATAAAATAATAATAATACTCTGAATTCATAGATGGACTTCTAGAAATGTGGTGTATTTTATCATTTAAAGGTCCTTGCAGTCTCTAGAAATGCATGGCTTCTCAATCACATTTTTAATGAAGTAGTAAAGCACACATTTTGCATGGAAAAAAGGTTAAGGATCACAACAACTAGGTTTAAAATATGTCAAAGTGGCAAATATATCCAAGGTACTTTGAAAACAACCTGATTTGCAGTTCTCTGATCAAGGTGTAGGTAGAAATATTTCTTAGAACATTGCAATATAGTTTTCATTAAAACAGATATGTAACACGGCTGTGGGAGGAATATTTTAGGATATAACAGATCTGATAATTATGTTTTTTTGTGTGAAAACATGTATGCATCATATACAATAGGAAAGGCTTTTAATAATTTATTTAATAAGTGTATTTAATTTACTGCATAAATGCAGCAATCTTTCCTGTCACCCATATTACAACATATGATAGCAATAGCATTTAGACTTATATTCAGCTCCATATGACTTTACAGCTCTCGCTAAGTGGTTTACAGTGTCAGCATATTGCTCCCACAATTTGGTTCTCATTTGACCGACCTTGGAAGGATGGGAGGCTGAGTCAACTTTGGACAGGATCAAACTCCAGGATGTAGGCAGAGTTAGCGTATAATACTGCACTTTAACCACTGCGCCACCAATTTTAGCCATCTTCTGTTCCTTCTTTTTATCTTGGTATACCTTGGATTTTATTATCAGGTCAGTTTCTATTTGGTTTGTTTTTATTTAAATACTAGTCCTAGAAGTATCTTATCTAATGTAAGGTATTAATGAGAGTTGTTTTGGCTTGCATTGAAATAAAAATTAAATAAGTAAAATGTATGCAAAAATGAACAATAATTCTTATAGTAAAAGATGTGTCTGGTATATTTTTATTCCAGTGCTTGCCATGGAGGTTTCTTATATAATGTAAGGCAGTTAATGAGAGTTGCTTTGGAAAATTATCAGTAAAATGCTTATAGCAAAATAATTTGTCTCTTTCAAAAGGTAGATTACATTTGTGTGGGTTTCTACATAGATAATGCAAAGTTGCTATACAAAAGCATTATATAAAATCTTTATAAAAAGATGTTGAGACTCTGGAAAGAGTACAGAAAAGAGAAACAAAGATGATTAGAGGCCTGGAGATTAAAATACATGGAGAGCAGTTGCAAGAATTGGGTATGTCTAGTCTAGTGAAAAGAAGGACTGGACTGACAGCACTGATAGCAGTGTTCTAATATTTGAGGGACTGCCACGAAGAAGAGGGAGTCAGTCTATTTTTCAAAGCATCAGAAGGCAAAACAAGAAACAATGGATGGAAACTAATCAAGGAGAGAAGCAACCTAGAACCAAGGAGAATTTCATGTCAGTTAGAACAATTTGCGGGACCGCCTTCTGCCGCTGATAGCCTCCCACCGACCAGTACGCTCCCACAGAGAGGGACTCCTCAGGGTGCCGTCAGCCAGGCAATGTCGGCTGGCGACCCCCAGGGGGAGGGCCTTCTCTGTGGCAGCTCCCGCCCTCTGGAACGATTTGCCCCCGGAGATAAGAAGGATATCGGATCTCTGGGTCTTTCGCCGTGCCCTGAAAACTTTTCCATCAAGCAGGGCTGGCGTGACCCCCCCCCCCTTTTTTTTAATAGTTTTTAAGTTGTTTGGTTTTAATCTGTCAATGGGTTTTAATTCGAATTGTTTTAAATTTGGGCCAAAGTATATAATTCTTTTAATAATTTTAAATTTTGTATTGGTATGTGTTTTAGTTCTGGCTGTGCACTGCCCTGAATCCACTAGGAGAAGGGCGGTATACAAATTGAATAAAAAAAAAAAATTAATCAACGAAACGACTTACCTCCAGAGCAGTGGTGGGTTTCAATTTTTTTTACTACTGATTCTGTGGGCTGGCTTGGTGGGCGTGGCATGGCTTGGTGGGCGTGGCTTGGTGGGCATGGCAGGGGAAGGATACTGTAAAATCTCCATTCCCACTCCACTCCAGGGGAAGGTTACCGCAAAATCCCCATTTCCTACCGATCAGCTGGGACTTGGGAAGCAGAGAATAGATGGGGGTGGAGCCAGTCAGAATTTTTACTACCGGTTCTCTGAACTACTCAAAATTTCTGCTACCGGTTCTCCAGAACTGGTCAGAACCTGCTCCAGAGGTTGTGGGAGTTTTATCACTGAAGGCTTTTAAGAAGAGTCAGGACAGCCACTTGTCTGGAATGGTGTAGGGTCTCCTGCTTGAGCGGGTGAGAGGGGGCCAAGGCCCTCTGTTATTCTGTTAAAAGCAATATAAGAAGGATAGAAGTGGATGTTATCTTTTTAATCTGATTTTTAAAAAATAAAGATAATTTATTTATAAATCATTGCTACCTACCCAGTCTCTGCTGTTAAATCGTATCTCATATTACTATACATGTTGCTTTCTTGTGATTTTAGTATGCTGGTGGTGTGATCTACTGCATCAATTTAAAAGTTAATATATCCCAAATGCAAAATATGCATCCCTTTTCAAGGAATTACTCATTTCTTTGGATGGGGAGGATTCAGAGTAAATTTGGAAACTTGGCAATGCTATTATTTTATTACAGCTTTTTATTGTGCTACAATTTTATAAGAATTCTTTTAACGTAGTTTATGTGCATTTGTTTTCTTTTAATTCAAGTCTGACTGAGTTATATTGTAACATTTGCAGCTTGACTGGCAGAGCAAGACACACTTTGAAATTGCCTTACAGTACATCTTTATAATTGATCAGTAGGGTGCTTTCATCTCAGACATCCAGTCAGCACCTCCTTTACCATTTACTGTGTCACAATTGCAACATTATTCATCTCTCTTTGTAAATGTACAAAGGTTCCTTCCCCCTACTTGGGTTCAGCTCAGTATGAAGCAACGAGTAAACTACCCTGATTTTTTTTTTTTTAAACTGTTGGAAGGTTTCAGCCTTTTTGAGAACTCTGGATTCAGTGTCAGAGTTGTGAATTGACTTTGGGACACATGTGGAATTCCTCATCATGAGAGACAGGAAATGCCCTCCACGCATATAATTTAGTTCCCTGGAAAATGAGGCATAGATGAGAAATGGTAGAAGTAGTAAAAGCAGTTCTGAAACTAACCCTGATTTATGGTACAGTGGTTAGAGTGGAGTATTGCAGGCTAATTCTGCTGATTGCCAACAGTTCGATTCTCACTGGGCTCAAGGTTGACTGAGCCTTCCATCCTCCCGAGGTAACCAAAATGAGGACCCAGATTGTTGGAGGCAATATGCTGATTATGTAAACTGCTTAGAGAAGGCTGTAAAGCACTATGAAGCAGTCTATAAGTCTAAGTGCTATTGCTAGTGCTAACTCTACTCGTCTGTCCACTTGATAAAATTAGGCTGGGACCCTGGGCGCTAGCAGTTTTAGCAGGTCTCTGTCCTTTAGAAGTCTTGTTACAAAAATTAACCCATAATAGTTAAAGAACTGTACCAAAAAAAGAGAAAATCAACATTGACTCCAATTATTGAGTCAGTTAATTGCAAAAGAAAAACTGAATAACATACTATATATTAAGATTAAATTGAAATAAAGGATAATTAGCTAGGGGAGGCTAGGTAGAGCGGTACGTTATTTCTGCCCGGACAACTTGGAGAATTCCTGGTCTAAGACTGTAATAATAAATTATATTGTAACTTGGAGAATTCAATATTTTGCCTTTCATTATGGAAAAAGAGATATGGGTAGAGAGGTAAGACATAAACTATAATTAAGCAAGTTTTGAAACTACATTAATTAAGGTCTTTATTTGCATACATACCATCAGCTATTCTGCTGTGGTTTTAGATAGAGAATTATAGTGCAGTGGTCAACCATATATCTCTCATATAATTATTTATTTAATATGTCTTAACTACCTCTCGAGTTGGGCAGTACAAGCAAACAAATTTTAGTATTAAATTATAAAATCAGTTAATTCAAACTATTAAAATTCAGTTAAAATTTCAAGCATGTAGAATGAGATGAATATCAAGCTTCTTCAATTAGAAGATGAAAAGTTTTGAAAAGCAGACACATTTCAAAGCAACTGATAATAGACCAATCTTCCTGTTTCCTAATATCTTCCAGGCTCAGCTCAAAAAGATGTTAGTATTATTATCTGAACATTAAAATTGTTGATATAAGCCTTGAAAGATGCTGGCACCAGTGCAGAGAACACAGTATTGAATACATTAAGATGGCCATTTGGCTTAAGAAAGACATGAGCAGTTGTATTGTTCAATAGATGAATTTTCTGACTTGCTTCAACAAAAATAATGTATTATTTTATACATTATTTTTAATCCAGGAATGCTTGTATAATTCAAGTCATTCTGATTTCTCTAAGTAGGGCCACAGCTGCATACCAATTACAGTAAATGAAGTAAAAAAATCATACTAACTAACTCTATATAAATGATTCCAGAGTCAGTGTTAGTAAAAAACGTAATAAATGTAGTAAAAAAAAAACTTGGAAGGTAACCCTTCCAATACCATTTGGATTCTCCTTATCAAAATATTTATCCATAGCACTTTTCTTTTATAAAGAGAAATGCTATGAGTAAACTTCTCTTTTAAAATTCCTATAACTCCATGCAAAAAAATATATAAATATTTTCTAATATTTACAAGCAGAAAGAACATGTAGCAAAACAGTAGTGGCATGTAGCAAATAATAGAATGATACCACACTAGAATCCTTTTAATTAGCATACTTGTAATTTATTATTTTAACTTATTTTCCCCATCTGACAATGGGACCCAATGTTGGTAGATACAAGACAGAGGGCCAGATTCAGTCTTTCCATGCAGTTCGAGTTGACTTTAGTTATTAATTTTGTATGCCTTTTTAAAATCACAACTAATAACAGAAACCTGAATCATGAGAAAAAAACATCTTACTATTGTTATCTAGACTGCAAGGCATATGGAATTCCTATTCATTTCTCATCCCTACTGCAAAAGTAATGCTGCTAACCGCTCTGTAATTGGATTCACTTCATGGTAGCAAAGATAGCATGGAAATGTTGTTAATATTTACTGTTGACTTATCAACTAATGCATATTAATATGAAACCTGGCTGAACTTATCCTGATTTTCCTCTCCTCCTCCAAGGTTTATTTTATTATCAGTAAATTTCATGGGAATTGCTTTAGTGAATATTTGCCCAGTGACACCTCATATTTTCAACTTCCATTCTGTCAATAATAATTTCAAAATTTGTTAAACTGAGAGTGCCAATATCGAGTTTCCAAAAGGATTACTTCCTTTTCTATTATCCATGGATAACTGCTTGATACAGCAAGAAAACCTTGACTACTGTTAATGTGATCAAATTAAGATAACTTCATGTTATACACTATCAAACATCAGTATTTATCTGTAGCTAAAGATATTTAGCATCCACGGTCCCTGATAAAATATTGTTTAAAATAAGATTTATCTCCCATTTCCATTTCTAAAGCCAAAGAGCCAGCGTTGTCTGGAGATGTGTCCACAGTCATGTGGCTAGCATGACATCATGCCACAGTACAAACTATACAGCAAAACAGGGAACTCTGTTACCTTCCCGCATGCTTATATGTCCTATCTGTTCATCTACTTGTTTTTCATGCTTTCAAACTGCTAGGTTGGGAGAAGTGATGGGAGCTCACTCCGTCTCATGGCATTTATCTCTCGAACTGCCACCTTTAGACCTTTAACAGTCTAAGACTCAGTGTTCTAACCACTGAGCCACCACATCTTTTCATTTTTAAAGTCTAAGATAAGTCTAAAATAATTTCATCTAAGTATGTCACAAAGTTCCATTACCAGCAGCAATCTGCTTTAAAAAAAGAAAAAAGATTTTTTTTTTTTACCATGTAATAGCACAGGTGTTTCAGCTTCTTAAATTTGCCTTTTAGATTTCATTAAATTGGAAAGCATCCAATCTTTAACAGCTATAGGTTATATAACAGGGGGGTTCTTTTGTATGTAATTTCTGAAATAGATTTTATAAATTTAATAACATTATCAATATTTAAAGCTGCATAGCTTTGCGGTACTACTAAGCCTAAAGGATAATTGGCAACAGAGAATAAGAATGATTCTTATTCTTTATAATACAACAGATTGCTGTAAAGGATTATATAAATCCTAAACTGAGCACCCCTATTAGGGAGAGAGGCAGATGGGCAGCAGCTCAGCTCATTGCTAAAACCTACATTCCCACTTATATGATCTAAAGCACGGGTGTCAAACTCATGGCGTCACAATTGCCGTCACATGACGTTTCATGACATTTTTCCCATTCGCAGAGCTGGGGTGGGCATGGCCTTCACATGACATATCCGACCTGTGGGCTGGCAGTTTGACATCCCTGATCTAGAACAATACTACTATTAAGGAATTGGTGGTGGGAATCTTGAAGCCATCCTTTATGTGGTTTTCCAAACTTGTTAAATAAAACATATCACTTTTATTCTGCTACAGAAAAGGCTTGTTGAAATTTTAAAAAGTAAACTGAGAAGTTTGATGTGCCTCCTTCCATTTTCTAAGAAGTAGTGACATTTCTTTACCTGCAATTACATGGCATCTGGTCAGACTTTCTATATTTTCCAGTTTTCCAGCTTAAGCAATAGCCATTTTGCTGCCTTCCATCACATCCTTGTAATAGAGGAAGATACTTTTTCATTAAGATGAGTGGGTAGAGCCTACTTGGGAAAGGTGATCTCTTAAGTATGCAAGTCCCAAACAAGCTGGAATTTTACATGGTGACCAGCACCATGATTTGACATAGAAATACATCAGTAACTTATGCAGCTCCCACATCAATAGGGGAAGAGGCAGTGGTGGGTTTCAAATTTATTTTACTACCGGTTCTGTGGGTGTGGCTTGGTGGCCGTGGCATAGCTTGGTGGGTGTGGCATGGCTTGGTGGGCGTGGCATGGGAAGGATACTGTAAAATCTCCATTCCCTCCCCAATCCAGGGGAAGGTTACTGCAAAATCCCCATTTCCTACCAATCAGCTGGGACTTGGGAGGCAGAGAATAGATGGGGGCGGAACCAGTCAGAATTTTTACTACCAGTTCTCCGAACTACTCAAAATTTCCACTACCGGTTCTCCAGAACTGCTCAGAATCTTCTGAAACCCACCTCTCGGAAGAGGGTAGTATAAAGGATGAACAATAGGCACACAGGTAACTGAATTTTGAACAAATTGCATTTCCTGTGCAATCGTCAATAGAGTAAATTACAACAATCCATAAATGATTGAATAATCTCACACTGCACATTTCTTGTTGCACTTTATAAAGATATAAAGCAGGGGGTCCCCAATGCCTAGGCCATGGCCCACTACCAGAACCAGGCTGTGCAAGCAGTGGATGAGCATGCATGCCACTCCACTTACACAAGCAGCAGGCACTCTCATACAAAGCTCCACCTGTGCACCTGTTGCTTGCATGGAACCATCCCCTCTCCTACCCCCCACCAGTCTGCCAAGCAGGAAAGGTTGGGGACTGTTGATATAAAGGGATTCCATTCTTCAAATGTTCATAAATTTCTGGGAAGAAATAATTTCTGTTCCCTGGCTACGCATCTGAAAATCTTACATCTCCAAGTAGAAATATAATGGCTGGATTTATAAATAACCCTATGATCAACTAAACATAGCATTGGATAACTCAATATATTTTGGTAGCCTAGCCATTGTGTTATTAAGTTCTTTGACTAAGACATAATGTGATTTATTTAATTAGGCGCAGCACATTACGTGAACAGATCTGTGCTTTGTTAATACAGATTTGGTGTAATACATTGTGTGACTGTTGTGATCTCAACAGTCTCAATCAAGTTTCAGCATCACTTGATGTAAATAAGAATCAAGATGCTCTACTGCTTTGAAATCCAATTAATAAAATGTGATGCAATTGTAAAAATAAATTAAATTGTATGTACAAGCCTTAATAAAAAAATGCATGATTGAAATTAATCCTTTGTATTTCCACCTTTTAATTATAATTCATAATTTGTCACATTGCAAATAACAATTAGTATTTAATTAATATTTTCATTCATTTTTTATAATATCTGAAAAGCAAAACCCTGAGTTCAGAAAGTAAGGCCACGTTATTAAGAGTAGATTTTCAAGAGGGACTGAATGTATTTATTGAACAGTTTCAGTGAGAGATGGAAAAGCTCTGGACTTCTTTCAGTCTGAAACTGACCTGATTAAGAATAGAGTCCAATTTATATTAATAAAGAAAATCATCCTTTATTCAGTATATCAAGAGGTAATTCTGTATAGAATTCACTGTGGATAGCAGCTGTCAAAATAGTTGTGTCTCCTCTCATAAATAGAAAGTTGGAAAGGACAAAAAAAAAACAACCTTTTAATCTATAAGATTAGTTATTATTATTTTTTTACCAATTTTAACTGTATGGCATGTATCTTTAAATTTTCCAAATATAGTCTGGTAGCACTTAGTGGAATCATACTAGGAGAGTCCCTACTGATTCTCAAGCCAAAAGTAATACACAGAGAGAAGTAATTGAATTATCATCCTGAATATCTGTACTGTTTGTTTGATTAATTAATTAATTAATTGCTGCAGCTGGGTGAATAAGTTACAGAAATGTATGATTTGCACCAGCTTGGTCAATCAACCTGTTGCCATTGTTCCCCCACCACCACCACTTTGGAGGGAGAGGAACAAAAATATATAAGCTAAATTTATACTTCTCCTTATGCACAGCAAAAAGCTATATTAAGAAGAAGCATTTTGTGATATACAACATACTATACATCAAGCATGACTAGCTCTATAGTTGGGTAGATGAAAGCAGTGGCAGTTTTTGTGTGTTCCCTTGAATCTGCACCATAGAATCTGTTTCAGACCAGTCCCATTTAATACCTCTTCTTTCCAAGGTAGTCCTTGATTATGACCAGAAATTATGATGGACCTCCCCAGTTAGTTATGGTTTGGTTTTGAAGTTCGGATGGCTGCTCTTCACATGACCATGATTTATGATGTTTTTTGCAGGAAACTGGTGTTTACTTGTAATTTGCAACCAAAAAAAAAATCTCCATGGGGTTCAACTGGTTTCCTAAACGACTGAGGCATTCATTTAATAAGAGTAGCATTTGCTTATTTTTTTTCTTTTAATGACCCTGTAATCCCTTGCATTGGTGTTTACAGTTGGGATGACTGAATAGAGCTGAGCATTTACTGGCCAGATGCTCCTCCTGACCCCTATGCGGAGTTCACAGCAGACAATTATTCATTTAGCATTTCAGTAGCCTTTGCTTAATGATTGTTGCAAAAAAGGTTGTAAATTCAGTCATGGTCACCTGCTTAAAGACCAGCAGGACATACAACTTACGACTGTTAATTTTGAGTTTAATTACAGTCGTAAGTCAGAACTATCTGTAATGCAAATTATTATTTTCTGATACTTTACCTATTGCTAATTGTGAAGATCATGAGCCTAGAAAAATATAACATAATTTTTAAACAATCTGATTGGATTCAGAAAAGGAAGGGAACAATCAGGATTGGAAGTGTATGTGGAGTCCTACTAAGTATGAAGTGATGGAATAGTCATCCAGAAATTCTTATTATTTTCTGCATGGCTGTTCCTCAACCTGTCCAAAGATTGCTGGAGCCTAGGAGGGCTGTATTTAATTCTACCGATGTCATCTAGGTGAGTAATTGTAAAAAGAATGATATAGAACTCATTAACAACATTAAGTTGTGCTAGAACGTGCAATACTTTATTGGGAAAGATTTTTCTCTTGTTCAATCTATCTATACTAATATTGATGATCTTCACATTTCTGCAAAGGGAAAGAAAATCTCCTGAGAAACAGCCATTAATATAGAGTATTTAAAACTTTAAAGCTTCTACAAGAATCTGTTCAATACGTGCCATTTTCAGCTGTAGTTTTCAACTCTGGCAGGACATTTATCTGGTACTAGGGAATAAAATTACTGAAGCAAGCAAATGTGTTCTAAGACAAAGAAGTAAGAAAAAAAATAATTGAGCATTTGTGAAAAGGCAATTATTTAACTATAAAATAGTGCACTTGAAGCTTTGCATGGCATTTTTAAACAATTAAAATGTCAAAAAGTACATGATAGCCCCAGTTCCAAACTATGTCAAGCATCACAGCTTAAGTATATATAAGTATACTTTATATATATTTATATTTAAGATAAAAGATATATTTTAAGATACAGTGTTGGATTAGCAATGCTTTGGTTTAAATGTTTAAAAATTTAGATAGTTAATTTCAAGAAGCAGTATATAGCAATAGCACTTAGACTTATATACTTAGACTTATAAAGTACTCACAGTGCTTTACGGTTGTCACAAAGTCATGTCATTTGTCCATACAGAGCTTCTTTTCACATCTGAATATTATTATTTAATTAGAGAATGAGATGTCCAGCCCTCAACCGCTATTTTGTGGTCTGTCGCAGGCCTCGCACCTTTCTCCACTCCTTATCAATATCCATCAAATAAAATAGATTCAGATTGTTTCTGTTGTATCATAATTCAGATTTATATATTTTTATTGTAAAATTATTGTAAGTATACCTAAGTGCAAAGTTTTCTATCTTCAGATGTTTTCAACCAAAATGCAGGCTTTGTATCACTCGAATGCAAAAACTATTGGCTGAAAGTATTCCGTGAATTTGGTTTTTGCATTAGTTTTGTAAATGTTTATAAAAGTTCCTTGGTGGCTATTGTTGACATTCTTAATTATAAGGAATCCACTGAATTAATCAAGAATTACTGCAATTCTTCAAGGAGTGGTAACTGTTTAGGCTTTTGTATAAGCCTGAAGAAAGCCAGGATTCATTAATTAATAACAGGGCACAAGGTCTGAGACATTTCTGAATAATTTTTAAAGTATGATTTAGCAGTTTGAATCTAATTCCTTGAAAGTTATTCCTACACTTTTAGAAAATGCATGTTTATGTGAACTAGTAGCCTCAAATTTAAGATTCCTGATAAGTTTAAGGAACTGAATCTGAATCTATCAGTTTTTAGCTAGCCAAGGACTAGCCAAAAAACCTGCATTCCTAAATTTTCTATTCTGAAGTCTAATAAATGTATTATTTTAGAATATATATATATCGTTATCCAGCTTAATTAGGTAAATTTGAGCAGCTTACAGTCAATACAGAAGTGAAAAACAATGTGATAAAACCTCTAAATATAAAGAAAACAAAAGTTTCAAAATAATTTAATACAATCATAAAGAAACTGTATAACTAATTCATAATAAACTATCCCACATATTGGTCTCCATTAATATCCTGGACCTAATGCTTGAGAGAAAATACAGGTCTTTATGGCCTTCTGGAAGACCAAGAACATTGGAGCCCAGATCTCAGTAAGAAAGAGGTTTCATAGGGCAGGTGCAAAAATATGGAAGGCAAGTTTTGTAGATGACACTATTTCATAAAAAGGATCTGGAGTATTTTCCCCCTGTTGGATCTGGAGAGACACGCTGAAACCTTCAGAGGCAATCCCTTGTAGGGCAAGACTGTCAAACTCCCAGCCTGCGGGCCAGATGCGTCATGCACTGGCCACGCCCACACCCATTTTAGCGAAGTGGAAAAACATTCCCAATATGTCACATGACACTGCAGTGACGACGTGAGTTTGACACCCCTGCTGTAGGGCTTCAAAAGCGATAACCAAAGCCTTGAACTGTACCCAGAAGGTGACCGGTGAAATTGGGAGTTGATTTGCCAAATTTGGAAAGTGTTCTTATCCATGTGCCAGAATGGTGATTCTCAAGGGATGAAAATGCAATGAGGGACAGCAGCAGACCTTGAAAGGGGGTGGGATGGGATTGATATCTTGTCCTCCTCAGGACTGCAGGTGTAGATGTTGCTATATCTTTCTTTTACACACACCACAATGGTATTCTAATTTTTTTTGTATGTCAATTACTTTTTTCTTTTAATTGCTGATTTCTACTAATCTCTGTCATCCCACTTTGAAATAATGACTCAGAGTGAGGTTGGCAAAGAACTGTCTTTGAAGCTGTAAATCCTTTACAATAACTTGGCATATGTTGGTGCTGTTTAATTAGCCCATTTCTGTGTTTCTTATTGGAAATTTGCCTTAGGAATTTTCAGTTATTCCTCTGAAATGATCTGATATTTCACCCTTGCCTGAGGCCTGCATCAGCTGTCATATTGTTTCCTGTTGTCATTTTGCATTGTATTAACTCGCCGTCTCTAAAGTTCACTCCTACCAAAAATGCAAACTCCATCTATCCCTATTATTCAAATTTCTTAAAGGCTGTAGTAAAGCCTTTTAAAACTGGCTGCCTGTAGACATTTTCTAAGAGTGTTAATCATCAAAGTATCTTTTCTACAATTTTTTCCCACAGGGCCTATTGCAATGGGAAAACAAATAGAAATTTGCTTAGAAATAGACTTTTGGCATTGTTTTATGATAGAAATAGAAATCATAGCAATCGGCGCCCGTTTGATCTGATAGGAGTAGTGTGCTTGCCAAAATTGTAGATACCCTGTGTTGTCTTCTTTCCATCCGTTTTGAGCCTTCCCCCTAGCCTCAGTACAGCAGAGTTGTCAATAAAGTAGCAATCTTGATACAGGTATGGGAGGAGATAGGTGTTTTGAAACTCTGTAGCCACCAGCAAAAGAGGCTTGCTTTCTATGGAACAGTTGGCCTCAAGAGGCCATGATCTTCCAGAAACTGGAGATTTTATTATTGTTTTAATAGTGTTCTTGTGGTATGTTTACTTCTGTATGGAATCTGCAATACTGAAGTGTCATTAATGTGTTACAATCAGACAATCAATTTATGATTAATTCTTTCTCCAGGAATGGTCCATATGGTGGAATAAACTGCATTTGGAAAGAAAACAAGCCTTCTCTTTGTCACAGTTCAACTTTAGTTTTCATTTGCTTTGGCTTTTATAATTTATTTAAAACATGTTTCAGGATTTCCAATTGTTATTTTGTGGTTTTCATTATATACTGTAAGCTGTTCCAAATTATTAAACGTCAAGTAACAAATGAGTAAATGTTCTATTTTATTTGTTTCCTGAGATTTAATAGTATAAACTATTGCTCAAATATGGCTAATGTTTTAATTGTTAAATATTTAATTTTATCATTTAAAAAAATGAAGATCAATTTATCTTTTTATGGATAACTACAGTAAAATATTCATACTCATTGAATTATTTTTTTTGTATAGAGATTTTATTTAATAAGAGCTATATTGGGAATTCTTTCATGGAGATATAAATTATGTTAATAAAATATAAATCTATCTCTCTTTAAAATAAAATCTTAACAGAGTGTAGAGAATGACCTTGATGACAAAAAGGAAGATCTGTTACCAAGGCAATAAACAAATAGACATGTGAAAGACAGTGTATTGGGTGGACAGAGGAAGTTGTGGTTGCAGACAGTTAATTTTCTGAGCAGGATAAGTGAGAATTTAAAGATTAAGTGGCAACATATGAGTATGTGGTATATGCATGTAGTGGAAGTGTGGATAATTTGCAACGCTAGAAAGATCTAGAGTGGTATAGTAAATTGTGTTATATAAATTAGTTTTAGCTGTGGTTTTTCCCCCTTCCATATTTCATCCCTTTAATTTCTTGGCTTACTATTTCTTACATCTTTCCCTCAGAATCATAACAGAGCTTACTCTGAAATGGCATGGTATGATGGATATATACAATAGACATTAGACAGCACTATGAGAATTAGATGTTCAGCAGAGTAATGACACGAGGGAAAAAACTGTCCTTGCGTCTAGTTGTTTTGGCCTGCAATATCCTATAGTGCTGTCTGAAAGGGAGGAGTTGAATAATGACAGTTTGATGGCTATTTGATTGTTTTGCATTCCATGTTTTAAAACAAGTAGCGAAAATGCCTATTTTTTTTTTTAAGTCACATCTCATTTTCCATATTTTAGCAGTTCATACATTGAAGTTTTATCTGAAATCCACAAACTGAAGCATGGACAAAATCAAACTAGCACTCAAGTATTAGTATACTGCTTCACAAAAGCAAAGAGGAGATTTTTCTGCTCTAGAAAATAACTTTGGCATGTAGCTGAAAAGATAATTTGCATCTCTACAGACTTTCAGTCTCATCCTTTGAAATAAATGGTCATGGTTTTCTGGAAAGGATTCATAAGAACTCAGAGACAGGAAGGGAGAGAAAGAGACATTGAGATATATGAATGATTTATTTAGTCATTTAGATTTTGAAACTGTGCTCTGTTGCTATATAAATGGAAGCATGATTAGTCTTTGAAATTCCCCACATCAGTTTTTCATGGAGTGTTTTCTGTGAAGACCAGCATTACCATAATACAGAAACAAGTTTTTAATTGTTGATAGAGGAATAAAATGCCTCCACACATTTCCTTGGAAATGTGAATATTATCTCAGCTTTCAGCTCTGTGGGTGTTTCTGCTGCACTGTATAATTTCTTTATCTGATTTTAGTAACTCAGAATTTAGACGGGGACATGCAACACATGGTACCCTATGAGAAAAAATAAGCTACAAGTAATTATTAGTTACTAGTAATTATTATTATTCCTGTTTTGAAAGCTGAAAGAAACAGAAAAAAGATATGCTAAAATTGAAAATGAAAAGTAGAATATTTACATAGCCTGACCGGCCATGTCCAAAGTGTCAAAATAATAAAAATAACATATAATATTGTCCCTATTTACTGTTCTAGATATCAAGTCAATACTTGTTCCCTAGACAGCGTCTCTTCCCCTCTCCCCTCTTCATCTCCCAAAATCATTCCCGTATATCTCTAAAGTTTTAGCATCTTTCAATTAGTTACTCTGTGTCCATTGGCATCCTTTAGCCTACCAATCTGAAGTTGGAATCTCTTCTGAGTTCATGGATCTTTTGAAGATTTTCCTTGTTTTTCAATTTTACAGATGTCATGGCAATTGTGCTTTACAGCTCTTCAAACAGCTGCCTGAGAACTTTGTCTTCCTGAGCTTACTTTTTCTTCATTTCTGGGCAATTTCTGAAACCAGTTTGTTTTCTTCTATTTCTTCATATTTTTCCCTAATGACTTCTTAGATTTCTTTCTGCTAATTCCTTTGTTGATTGGTTTCTTCAATGAAGTTCAGGATCTCAAAATTGTTCCCGATGTTCTCCTTGAAACTGAGAGGTATATGCTCAAGATCATATCATGGAACCCAGTTGGTGTTCTTCTTCTGCTTTCAGTTGACTTGGAACTTGAACATCAGCGGTTCATGATTTCTTTCTTAGTCAGCCAATGAACATATCTTAGCTGTAATAACTGAATGATCTCCATGAATATAAATATTGTTTTGGTTGTTTAAAGGAATTAACAATGAAGACATTGTAAGATTGTCAAAACCAATAGTGTTTATTTCTTTTTCTGGACCATAATCAAACTATCTTTTCTTTCTTGTTATTCTCAACTTTGACATTCTACTCACCAATCACAGATGGTATATCTTCCTTGCAGGTTCAATCAATATCAGATTGAACTTGGTCGTAAAAATTGCCAATCATCTCTTCTTCTGCATCATGGGTTAAATAAACTTGGATAACATCACATTACAGAGTTGTCCACAAAGTCTAATAGATATTATGCAGTCATGGATTGCACTGTATTGGGTTATTGTCCTTACTGTATCTTTCCTGACTAGGAAAGCAATAGTAGTTGTTTCATTACTTCTTATTCCTGAGTAGCAAACAGTATACATGAGATGAGTTTTCATCTCATGTTCAGTTCCAGTTCATGTCAGTTCACTGATGCCTAAGATGACAATGTCTATTTGATTGATTTTATCTTTCTCTGTGTTGAGCTTTTCCATGTTCATGCTTGTTGTACTCTATATTTCAGCTACAATTGTCTTTGCAGATTTACATTTTCTTTTCCTGCATGACAGAACCAACAAGTAGATGTCCTGAAGGCTTTAATCTAGCCATATCATAAATCTCTTTAGAACTTCAAAACATCCTAATTTCTTCCTCAGCAGTATGTTGAGTACCATGTCACCCAGGGGACTCTTCATAGTGTCACTCATTTTACGTTTTCTAACTATGTGGTTTTCTTGGTAAAAATACAGGAATGATTACCATTATCTTCTCCAGTGTAGCAGGAAATTATCACTATTTTCTACAGTGATTTCTGGCCTCAGTATCTTCATATATTATTGATATATGTTTATAGTATATGGTTTTTGTTTTATTTATCTCCATTTCTAATGCTAATTTTTATATTTTTAAATGCCTGTTTTTCTGTCTCTTTTTTTTAAAAAATGAATATTGTATGCCACCCAGGGTCACCCCTTGTAAGATGGGGATAAATTTGATTAACAAATACCTTTCTGGAAGTGTATATTACACACCCATAATTCTTTGCTCATTGCTCCAGAAACACACACACACACACACACACACACACACACAGAGGGTTCCAAGTAACACTCCCAATGAAAGAAGACTCCAAGGCTAGAAGTTCCTCAAAGTTCCATTTTATTAGAGATGTCATATTGGCACATCTGGGTTATGGAACAAACCGCTCCATGCTGAGTGAAAGGAGGTAGACATCCCACTCAGTGGTGTCCAGCTTCCTGGCTCGGGAAAGTGAACATAGGCTGAGTCAGAGCCCATCTGGGCTGCTCGGTCCCAAGGGGTTGAGCAGCGCTGCCCATGCTGAGTTGACCAAACTGCTCTTTGAGGCTGGCTAGCGACTGGCTGCATGATAGCAGCAGGAATCCCCATTCTCGGGAGTGCTTGCGGCACTCTTGTCCTGATACCCTCCATTTGAGGGTTGGGATCTGCTCCACTCTGCTTCCACCCAGCCATGGTTCCAACATCATTGCCCCGGTCATCATCTCCTGGAGTGGTGCAGCTCCTGCAGCTTTGCCCCACAAGGTTAGATCCATTTGTGCGGCTTGCTCAGGTACCAGCTCTTTGGGCCGGGCACCCAATTGGCATTCTGCGGCCTCCTCTGCTTCCACCACAGCTTGGGAAGGGGAGTAGATGGTCTCAACATCATTCACTGAACCATCTCCTGTGGCTCCCTCCGTGTCCGCTTTGTCTTCCTTCATCTTCCCCGAGTCTTCACGCCATCTGGTTTCAGGTTGACATTCGGGGCTCACGACCCCGGACAGCATCCTAGAGTCCAGGGACCTGGCTAAATTTTAAAGGAGATTCAGGTTAATGTCAGGGTTCCAAGAAACACCTCCAATGAAAGAAGACTCCAAGGCTTGAAGTTCCTCAAAGTTCCATTTTATTAGAGATATCATATTGGCACATCTGGCAAAACCTGAAGATGAAAGCTTCCAGGTTTTCCCCACCCGAAAGAAAGTCCAAGTCCCTGCTCCAGCACCCACATGTCCATCACATGGTCCAATCAATGCACCGTCCCAACTGGAGATGCCCCCAGTCACACCACTCCAGGTGCAGGGCAGGATGTCCTTGACTTTCAGAGAAAATAATGATATAATGGCTAGATATCTCCCCAACTCCATACAATCCCCCCTCCCAGTTTCCCACAGAACTAAATGTGGCAGCCCTGAAGATCCAAAGTAAAAGATGGCTTCCAGGACACGGACACGGACACACATACACACACCATTATGATATCCCATAGAAAGTTTTGCATGGACTTCACATGTTAATTGTTACTACAGACCAATTTTATTTCATTATTTACAAGTAAGTGAGTTCCTCCTGTTAATATGCATGTAGCTAAGAAAATAACACATCATCATCATATCTAATTACTTTTTGTAAAATTCAGTGTGTTCTTCTTGCATGTGACTGATTTTTTGAACATACATTATAGCCCACAATAATCTCTATACTTGTTGGTGCACCATGCATTTTCATTCTATATGTGTGACTCAGTGTTTTGGAAGATCAATTTTAAACGCTTGTAGCTATTACCTATGGTAGGATAATATTCGTCAGGTAACAGTTTTAATTATTTCTGCTGAAGTTTAGATTCTTAAACCTGATAAATCTGCTGTTTAATTTTCAGTAAATGATAATGGACTCAGAGTTATTAATAAGGACATTTTAAAGAGTCACTGGTTGCTTGTAGGACTGGATATTAAATATTCAAATTGTTCATATATTTTCAAGAGATATAACAATGTAAATAAAGACTGCCAAGTGGCATATAATAGCCGTCTGCAACAGCTGTGCAATCCTGGAGACAGATGTGGCTGGTTTAATGAGCTGATGTCAACTACTGTTTGACATATGCATGTTCAAAAACAAAGCAAATCTTCTAAATCAAACTCGAAGCATTATACAGTGCTAGAAATTATCTAACCATAGCAGTTTATTTCAATTGTAGTGGCTGCAATGATACTGTGCTAAGCTATTTTTATCAATATATTTCGATTCACACATAGCATAAGCCGTAAAATATCTGAATTCACAGATACCGCATTATGGCTTTGTATGGTATAGGATCCCAAGAATAGTAAATGATTCATACGCAGCATTCTGATCCAAATTTTCTGTTTTGTTAAGATGATAAAAGATAATAGGGAATACGTTTTCTCAGAATACTCCCTATGAAGAATAGAGTTTAGAGGCAACTTCCAGCCAAAGTAGCTGCATTTAACTACTGGTGATTTCCAAAGATATTTAGTTTTAAGGAAATTGTGATATAAGTTTCACATGCAATAAAGAAACAGGAATATTTAAAGTCTCAGAAGTATACGAATCAGTAGTAATCAGAAATGAAACATGCTAAGCTTGTTTCCTCACTGGATTTTTAAAGATTCTTGGACTAAAAAAAAAAGAATCATGAAAGCTGATAACAGTGCAGAAATGAGGTATGAACTTCTGGTATTACTTCTATTTGGCCCATGTAAAATCCATGGGTATTCTTAGAAAAAAAAGACTGGTAGGTAGCTATATTTGTTTTGGAAAGGCAGTAAAAAGTTGTGACTTCGATGCAATCCCTTCTGTTTTCTTTATGGTAAACAATTGGTTTTGTAATTGGCTATGTATGGCAAATGGGAAAATAGACATACATTTTGAGATGACACATATGAGTAGCATAAACATTGTTCTTATGAGAAGCAGAGTCAAAATCCAACAGTTTAAATCATTTCTCATTTGTATTCTCTGTTCTTCCTAGAGTTAATAATTGAGTAAACAGCCTACCACTGTCCTTGATTCAAAGCTATTTAGTTTCAAACAGAGTTTGGCCTTGAGCTTATCAGAATATGTGGAATAGCTACCAGAGAGAGAGAGAGAGATGCATCCAAGAATAAATTGACTCTCAGAGACAGCAACTAGGATTTAAGGGACCCAAATGCTATAGATGTCAAATTATAGATTATTACTAAAAAGAATAATCTTTGCATCCATTAGTTAAATGTTTTCATTTAGTACTTGGGGTTGGTTAAATAACCTTACCTCATTTTAGGCTATTATGTTAAAAATTCTACAAAGTTATTTTTGTCAACTACCATGATATTAATTGTAGTTATTATATAATGTAATAGTAAAATTAAGGTATCAACCTAATAAAACTTATTATTACATAATACTTTTTTCCAAGATGCAATGAATGGGCTTTGGCTACCTGTTCAATTCCAATTTCTAGAAAACATTCTTCATATAGGAAAAGATTAAAAATTACTCTTTTTGATACATAATTATAGGTAGTCTTCTAGTTAACGACCACAATCGGGATCTGAATATCTGTTGCTTAGCTAGGCAGTTGTTAACTGAGTTGTGCCCAATTTTATGACCTTTTTTGCAGTGGTTATTAAGCATATCAGTGGAGTTGTTGAGTGAATCTGGTTGACTTTGTTTCTTGGAAGCTGGCTGGGAAAGTTGCAAATAGCTATCACATGACCTTGGGATGCTGCAACTGTTTTAAATACATTGCCAAACACCCAAATTTTGATCATGTCAATGTGGGGATGCTATAATGTTGCAACCATGACGACTACTTGTAAGTCACTCTTTTCAGTGCTGTTGTAACTACAAATGATTGCTAAACGAATGGTTATAAATTGACGATTACCTATCTGATGTATCTAAATCTTCAGAAATTTACTCCCTGGTAGAAAGTTCTGTTGAACAATTGAACTTATTTATTTTTAATTTATAAATTAGCTTTATATACTGTTCATACTCAAATGCCCAGTAGTTTAAAACAGTAATATAAAATTTCCATAACCAACACCATCGATTCCCCACAAAAATTAACCCAATCACTCCAAATATAAAAATAACAGCAAAATATAACTCATAATAGCCACAGAGTCACTACATATTATGAGTTAATTTCTTACCAGCCTGGTTTTTCTTCTCTCACATTATTTATTTTAACTAGGAACCTTTGTCAAGGAGGCTGCCATTATTCAACTTGTTATCATTATTATAATATAGACCTGAAGGGCAGTTATTTTACAGTATCCTGTAGTTTGGATATCTACTAGTCCCATTGTATTTCAGCTTTGAATGTTGACTTTGAAAAGTGCCAGTGTGAATGATAATAAGTACATTTTCCTTAATACAATTCTTCTATGTCACTGTCATACGCTGTACTTTATGTAAAGCCAAGTCTGTAACAAGCAGATATTCTTTGAAAAACTCTGAAAGGAATGTAAGGCAGTCAGTGTACTTATTAGGCTCCACATATAGAAGGTGCATTAGCAAACAAAGTGGAAATTGTAAGAAATGTGGTGGAAAGTCAACTTTTAGTTTAGAGTCTTGAATTTAAGGAAAACTAAAATGTGTTTACAATATGTACCTTGTTTTAAAAAAATCATATGTTAATCTCAGGATAATAATGTGGAAGGCAAGATTTTGTGGCAGGAAAAACTCATGGGAGAAAGAACTCAGGACCACTGGGATTTTGTAAAAATACATGATACTGAAATTGTAAACACAAACAACTCTGACAAGCAAAAAAGAAAAAGGAAAGAAATGAGTGAAAGTGCACAAATGGAACAAGGTATTAAAGAAAATTGCTTATGGTCCATGAAAAATCCTAAAGTTTGAATGTTGTACCAGATGTCTAGAGGAGAGAAAATATTCTCTTAATCTGCAAAATAGTATCTGGTAGTATCTGGAGAACTATTACATGGAAAGATTGTAGAGGAAATAACAAATCAGTCTATAAGCACCTTAAAAATAATGCAATGGTTGTAGAAGTCACTATGGATTTGTCTAAAATAAGTTTGTTTTTTTTCAACGTGCATATCATCCAGTGGTGGGTTGCTCCCGGTTCTTTAGAATGGGTAGTAAAAGCAGTGGGAGGCTCCGTCCACCCACCCGGACGTCATAATTGACGATCTGCGCATGCGCAGAAGCATGCGCTCACATTGCGAACCAATAGTAAAGGTAAGTAGAACCCACCCCTGATATTATTGTGTATCAACAGAAGTGTAATTTCCAAACCATAGAAAGTAATAATTCCAGTATTCTTTGTATTAGTGAGATCCATCTCAGGTGAATGCCAGATGTTAAGAAAGATTAAGCAGATACAAATAGATGCATATAATCAAAATGAGATGGCTCAGATATTTGGAGAGTAACTCGCTCAAGGGATTTAGGAAGAGGAAACCGGATGTATTTAGCCTTGAGAAAAGATGACTGAAGAAGTGTGTGATTGTTCTTTTCAAATATTCAAGTATCTCAGTGGGAACTTGACTGAATAAGGTCATGAGTCATATTAAAGTACAGGACATAGTGTCAGTTACAGATAGGAAGTATGTACTTTGAATTTTAGGAAAAACTTCCTAAGGACAGTAATAGTTATCAATGTGACCAATTACTGAGTAATATAGGAGATTTTTTTGGATTTATTGGAAATATTGAAGTGGAAACTGGACAGCCATTTGTGCCTGGGATAGTTTAATCTAGATTCTTGCACCAAACACTGGGTTGAACTTGATGCAGTGGTGGGTTCCTCCCGGTTCGTTCCGGTTTGGCCGAGCTGGTAGCGTGATGATATGATGTCACCGAACTGGTTCTCCCCCCCCGCCCTCCCACCCCCCCACCCCCCCATGTTATTCTTACCTTTTATTTGGTCCCATCCCCAATCTATTGCTGCCTCCTGAGTCCCAGCTGATGACTAGAGGGAAAAGAACTGTTTAAACTCTTGCCACGGGGCTTCAAAAGGCCGTCCTACAGCTGATCAGTGTTAAAAGCAAACAAATGAGTCGGGCCGTAAGTGCGAGGACTGGTCGTAAGTGCGAGGACCTTCGAGAAATGACTCTGACCAGCTAGCCACGCCCACCTAGTCACATGACCTCCAAGCCACACCCACAAAATAAACCACGCCCACAGAACCGGTAGTAAAAAAATTTAGAACCCACCCCTGACTTGATGGCCTAAAACTTCAATCCTTTCAAGGATAAGTAGGTTTATGTCAACATTTTCTGCGCTGATTTTTCTCACATAAAAGCAAGTTGTTGAAAAGGATTGTCTTTTCTGTAACAGGATACATTGATGTATATGTCTATGCTACTTTAGGAGCAGATTAATATAATATATAATATAAGCAGATTTATGCATGTATTTTGACTTATTCTAGGATCATGATATATCAGAGAAATGACAATTTTACTATGAAGAAATTTAAAGCTACATTGACTGAAGGGTGGATCTGCATGGATCATGAATATATTATTGAATCATATATCATAAGAGAATAATAAATGGAGCTAAATGCTGTTAAATTCAACTTTTATAACTTTTTTTCCTCACTAGCCATAATTTTCATTTTCTATTATGTCTCTTCATCCATTACACATTTATTTGCATCAGTTACATACAGGGATAATATGATAAAACACAGGACATACATGAGTATACAAAATTCAGGCCATCCTTGTAGAATGTAAAATTGGTCTAGAATGCACTGGTGCATGCAGTGATAGGTGCCCCTAGGTTTACCCATGTAACATCTCAGTTGTGCATTAGTTTCTAGTTTCCTTCTGGGTGCACTTAAAGTGCTGCTTATTACCTTTAAAGCCCTATATGGCAGAGGGCCAGGTTATCTGCCAGACTGCCTTTCTCTAATGACATCAACATGTCCATCAGATTGGATAGGGTGGGCAAACTCCTAGTCGCTTCCCTTAAAGATTTCCACTTTATGTGAGCTAGGAAGCTTCCCTTTTCCATAAGCCCCTGCCTTATGGAATATCCTTTACCCTGAAGTTTGACAGGCCTCTCCTCTCCTAACCTTCCAAAACTTACCTGGATAGGATAAGATAACTGCATGTTGGAAGCTTACCTTAGTGCCAGGTTTTTGTTTTAATGTTTAGGGTATAATTATGGTTGTTGTTTTGTTTTATTACTGAAACTGTTGTAATTCTTGATTAGGTGGTACCCATAGTTTGATATAAGATGAGTGGCTATATAATGTTTTAAATAAATACATTGTATATCAAGGAAACAATCTAATTTTGGTGTTTTGGACTACAGTTGACAAACTGACTGAGATATTTAGGACTGGAAAGCAAAAAATATTTAGTGAGCATATAGCATGTTTTTGCTATAGAGTCCATATAAGATTGAGCAAATTGTAAAATCTGAGGTAGAAATTGAAAGGGAATAATAGGATAAACCTTAGAACAGAGTTCACAAAGTAAAGATAACACCTAATTCTCCTCATCAAAAAAACAAACAAATAAAAAACATTGGAAAAACAAATAGAATATTATAGCATGTATGTGATGTGACAATAACCCTTATATGATTTCCATTCCTGTTATAACTTTCATCCACCATAAAAAATAGAGTAGCAAATTGTCAGAAACAGTTATCTATTCTACTTGACATAAGGGACAATGATATCTCCATACTGCTTTTTACTACTATTTTATGGCTTATACATGAATCTCTGTGTTTCTGACAAGAGTGCTAAGCAAATTTCACCTTTTGTTGGGAAAAAGGCCAATTGCTCAGATGGTTCCTCAAGGGGAGCTTAATGTTTAGCAACTATTCAAAGATTATGCTTAAAATGCAACAGCCATTTGGGGAAAACGAATTTTCATTTACCATCACTTTTCCTGATAAAGGAGGTTTATTAAGGCCTGCATATTAAAGTTTTGGAAAAGTGTTTTGAGATAGAAGGAAGAGAGAGACAGCTAGCATTTTAGTGTGCAAGTATTTTTTTCTGAGAATATACAGACTTATGACCATTCAGCAACCATTCAAAATTATGATAATGCTGAAAGGACGTATGACTTATACCTAAAGTTTTGGGCACTGCAGTGGCCCCACAATCATATAAACAAATTTGGGGTACTTAGCAGTCCATACACCCTCACAAACAGCCACAGGAACACTGCCACTGCCACCACCAATACTCTTTCTCCTCTATTTTGCTCACCTAGTTTCCTTGGATCTATTTCCCATCCAACAGGGGTTCCCGCAAGCCTTTGGCCTGCTTCCTATCCCACTGGCTCCCATTCAGTGGTGGGATTCAAATAATTTAGCAACTGCCTAATGATTTCTTCCAACAACCAGTTCATCAAACTGCTCAGAAAGTTAACAATCGGTTCTCCCGAAGCGGTGCGAACTGGCTGAATCCCACCACTGGTCCCATTCCCTTGGTCCCCCACCCCATTTATGTCTTCCAAAGTTCACCTTTCCCAAAGAGAAGCAGCTCTCCTGTTCAGAAGCTGCTTTGTGTCATTCTGTAAGCATGGATTATTTTGGGAATAGCCACAGGTTTTGGATCGCAAGAATCCTTTCCAGGATGGCACCATAAAGTTTCTATGTAGACAGGCTGCATGACACATCAGCTGCTTCTCCTTGAGAAAGGTGACTTTTGGAAAAGTTAAGTGGAACAAGGCATGACAGGGAAAGGAGGCTTAAGGATTTGGGGCACAAGGCTGGAAGCTGTGTAAGAGGTACCTTGGGGTGAGGAAGGCCCTGGGAGTTGGGGAGGTGCTACAGTCTGAGCCTCCACCAGGTCTCCCAAGGCCTTTCTTATCCCCTAAAGAACCATCCTCCCTGCTCTGCTTAATGACTTGCATAATCACTTAACTACCATAGTAGAGAGAGCTGGGATAGTGTTAAGCAAGATCATGTGGGTACAATTTATGATTATAATTCTGGGGTCAATCAGTTCATAAATCAAGGACTATCTGCAATATCTGGTAGCCGCAGTTGCTAGAATTAAATATGCTATATGGTACTATAGTAACATGTTTGTAAATAACTGAAATGTGTCTGTGCAATTTCTAGTCTCTAAAAACCAATTGGCCTCCTGTAAGAAAACATTAATTCTGCAGGGAGGTCAATTTTATTAGACCCTTATACTACATAAAAATACTTTTGGTTTTGAATATTCATGGTACGTACTAAGCCCAGTATTGAAAACAAAGTGTGTTCACATAATGTTGTATTATCTTTAACAGTCCTTTTAAGTTGCAGCTTTACTGAATGTTTGTGAGGTTGCCCTGATTTAAAATAAATAAATAAAACAGTGGCTATGAAGCCAAAGCAATTAAATAAATCACCTTGAAAGTACATTATAAAGTTCTGCTGACATCCATTCCAGAAAGCCTTTGGGAGTATTTATTTATTATCACCCTCACATGAATGAAAAATAAATTTTACTATGTTATTCATTTAACACATGACGTACGGCTACAGTATAGACTAATGTTCCAACTCTCCAATGGATTTCTACTATTTGAATTTGAGAGTTTTTCTCTCAGTTCATATGTCTTATTTCATGGTCCTTATCCATAAGTATGAAATGCAATAGAAAAAATTCTGAACTCTCCACAGAGTTCAGTTCTGTGAAGTTATAGCTTTTCGTAATGTCCAAGGAGGAATGGACACAGGAATCTGGATTACCTATACCAAAATGGTCTGTTGTCTCTTCATAGGAAAAGAATTCATAAGACAGTACTGTAATGTAGCTGGTGTATATTATGCATGCGGACACACATACACATACATACATATTTCTATGTGCTGCTGCTGAGGATAATATGTACTTGTTGGTCTTTATTTCCCAGTTATTTCAAGAGCTCTGGGAAGAACTTCAGAGGATTTATGGGTTTAATAAAAGGCTTAGGAAGTTATGAATAATAAAAGGTCAGCTAGAAAACAATGAAGAAGAAACATTCTAGTAATGGGTGAATTTCACATTTTAATGTTAAAGTCAGAAAATTTGAATAAATTGACTTTAGAGAGAAATTTGACACATGCAAGATAGCTGACCTTTTCTTGTCTTTGAGCCAGTGGTAGCAATCAGTAGGTTTGGGAAGACAGAAAGACTGTTTTCGGTGAGTTGTTGATCTTCCTTCCATCCCTGACATATTTGTGATTTTTTTTTCTGGTGGCTGCCATCTGTTACAACATTTTAGATATTTATCTGGTTGTATTCAGTGAGATTTCCTTGACATGACAGCTGTATATTTGAGCTGAAGGGTGAGACAAGTTGACTCTTTGAAAGACATGGGTACAAACAATGTGGCTCTATTTCCTAGCCTCTCCTTATGACTTTCTGGTAGCAGCAGAAATTTTGACATCCCAGTAAAATGGAGTTGCTTTGGAGGCCTTTCATCACCCTATGCAGCTGGTTCTTTGCACAGTGTAGCTTTGCTGAGAAAAATACCTGTCTTATGTTTGACTCAGAAAAGAAAATCAAAGTACTTGCCAAACTGAAAGAAACTAACGGTTTTATTGTGAACTTTTATGATTACTTCTCTACAGCTGCTGAATGGAAGTGGAGTTGTGAGGAGCCTATTTGTTGTGACAGGCGGGGGTTGGTTAAAAGATAGATGCAATGACGGGTATATAGCTAACTCACAGATGTTCTCCTTGTATAAGATATATACATAACCAGCTATGAAATGTTTCTTATATCCCCGTGATTTGCTTAAGTGGTCAGACAAGGATGTCCAAATAGTTCAGAAAGCTGAAACAGTTCTCCCATGAAGAAAGACCACAAAATGTTGGGCCTTCTTGCTTTTGAGGGAGGGAGGGAAAGATGAGGAAGAATGTTAATATGAAAACTTATATATATGTGTAGAAAGTACCAGAAAAATAGATTCTGTACAAGTAGTTGGAATAACAAAACATGAAGTTCTACATATTTAAATTGTGCCATGTGTTACTTCAAGATATTGGCAATGGTTACTAATTTTAAAATTGATGAAAATTGATGAAAATAAGGCTAGTAATGGTGAGCACTGGGCATGATGGATATAACTATGGTAGTATTTCTCACAAATCAGTTGCTAAGAGCAGTGCAGGACATTGTTGTGCTTCACTGTTGTATGTTGGCCTGATCTAGCACATTTATTTCATGTCCCTAAAGTCTTCTATACCATACATGTACAGGGTTGTCTTTGGGTCTTTAGGCTACTGAAATGAGAAAACTAAACAGAAATAAGCCAGTCATAAATTAAGGTCTGATACTGGAATAGAGAACACAGTATAGCTAAGGACTTTTGTCTAAGGCTCTGCCATATTGAGGAAGTAATTAAGTGCTCTAACTTCTTGCTTATTTGAGACTGAAATGAAAATTGGCATGAAAATTAGTATGGATTGGCCTACTTGCAACAGGCTACATTTAATTAAGTGGAGGGTGGGCTGTCCATGTCCTGAACACACTTCCCCAATGCACACTTAGAATATGCTGGGACTAAAACTTGCAATATTTCTCAGCCACCTTGCCTTGTGCTTTCCTTTATTTTGCAAATAAATGCTTGTCTATAGATATCAAAAAACTGTTCTGTTCTGACTGCATCTGACTAATCATGTAATCTAATGGTAACACATACAATTTCCTTATAGAGGATGATGGTCTCCTCAAAGGCAATATACATATCAATTGGGTGGGGGGAACCTTCTACGGATGTGGGGAAGATGAATTAATGAAATCCCAGTCAATGTTAAAGCATTGCATTTCTTTTGTGTGAGATAGCATTTTTTTTTTTTTTTTGTAATTGTGAAAGATAGTAAAGAAAGTGTAGCAAGCCATGTATCATACCCAGGATAGGTTGCCATGCCATCTCATAATGGCACTTATCTGCATTGCTGAGCAAGGCCTGCATGAATAATTGTTTCAGCTCTTGTTTTCCCACTTCGTACTCTGCATATAAATTTTCAAATGTTCATGTCAGAACTTTCACACTCACTGTTTTCAGTTATAAGAACTAGGATAGCAAAATTCAGGATTTGTTTCTCTTTCATCTTATTCCCATAGATCTTCTTTCCCAACAGATGATGAACATCTGCTCCTAGAAACTGATTAATGGAGAATAATTTATTATTAGCATATTCCATAAAATATATCTTAGGTTCCGTCATAGATGGGGAAGAGGGTATAAGTTATTGTTTTATATATATCTGTACCCTAGCATAGTCCTTCAAGGTGTAAACTACCAGTTACTATCAATCCTATGAAAAGTAGAACATTACTCTTCTGTTAAAGCATATCCCAGGCTAAGGAGATATAATTTAAGTTTATGTTCTTTGCTATGCAAATCAGTTTTTATATTTACTTATGCAATAGAACATGTACCAACCAACATGTAATGGAAACTATTTACCAATAATATAATTTGATACTAACTTGACATGGTAGCTGAGCTGAATGGTGAGAAAAGTTGACTCTTTGGAAGACATGGGCATGAATGTTATGGCTCTATTTCCTAACCATCTCCTTATGACTTCCTGGTAGGAGTTATACAGTAGAAATGTTTACATCCCAGCAAAATGGACTTGCTTTGGAGGCCTTGCATCACCGTATGAAGCTAATTCTTTGCACAGTGTAGCTTTGCTGAGGGAAATGCCTGTTTGATATAGTGCTTTTGAATCAGAAAAGAGAATCAAATAGAACATGTACCAACCAGCATGCAATCGACATAAATGTTCTGTCTCTATGGAGACATGCTTTTGTTATTTATTAGTTAAACAATTGAATAGCAATAGCAATAGCATTTAGACTTATTTACCACTTCACAGTGCTTTACAGCCCTCTCTAAGTAGTTGACAGAGTCAGCATATTGCCCCCAACAATCTGGGTCCTCATTTTACTGACCTCAGAAGAATAGAAGGTTGAGTCAACCTTGAGCCTGGTGAGATTTAAACTGCCAAATTGCAGGCAGGCGGCAGTCAGCAGAAGTAGCCTGCAGTACTGCATTCTAACCACAGTGCCACTGTGGCTCATATGGAAACTATTTACCAATAATATACTCCGACACTAAATACTGCACAGTCCAGATACTAGAGATAAATGAAGGGCTTATGCATTTATCAAAGTTTTATATGGATACATGTTGCTTGAAACAGAGTGCTAAAGAAGATATGTAGTCTTTTCAGTTCTAGAAACCACTAATTATGCAATCAGGCATTGAAGGTCTCTTTAACTTCATTATTACTACATATGCCAATAATGGTAGATTTAAGACTATGGTGATTTTACAATTATTTATATTCCGTTGTCAGTAATATAAATCTAATCAAAACATTTTACAATCAATTTCAACAATCATAAATAAGAACAGCAAGGGCAACATTGTTCCATACATCCCACAGGAAGTTGAGCTAATGGTCCTGTGGAGTTATATTGTGAAAGCCAGAGTTTCTCAGGGCAGGCTTTTATGTCAACAACTAATAACTGCCCAGCTTCAGGGCTCAAAACTTCAAGAAAAATCCCATTAAGTAATGGGAAGTGCAGAGGAGAAAAAATGCCAGAAATAAACTGCAGTGGGTATAAAAAGCGGCTGCATTTTCATGCTGACCAATAACTGCCTGAAGTGGCTTCATCCTAGCATAGAGTGAAATTTGTTATTTTCCTGTGCTGTGTTGCATGTCTTGAGATCCTTAACTCACTGATAGAAGAGAATATTTGTAGCTCAGAGTTGAACTGTGGGGTCCCTCGTACTCTCCGAGCTTGGTTGTTTTCTTGCAGATGTTTCATTACCAAACTAGGTACCATCATTAGTGTACTAATGATGTTTATTTATTTATTTATTTATTTATTTATTTATTTATTTATTTGTCGTATTTTTATGCCGCCCAACTCCCGAGGGACTCTGGGCGGCTTACAACAGAGAATAAAACAATCTGAACAATATCCCATACAAAAGTTTAAAAGAAAACATTAAAACCCATACACTCCAGTTCGTGGCCGGCAAGATCACCGTAGCGAGATCAACGGCCCCAGGCCTGCAGGAAGAGCCAGGTCTTCACCGCTTTCCGGAAGGCCAGTAGGGTGGGGACAGTCCGGACTTCAGGGGGTAATTGGTTCCAGAGAGCCAGAGCAGCCACAGAGAAGGCCATCCCCCGCGGGCCCGCCAGCTGACATTGTTTAGCTGATGGGACCCAGAGAAGACCGACTCTTTGGGATCTTACCGGTCGCTGGGACCTATGCGGTAGAAGGCGGTCTCGAAGATAGCCTGGCCCTGAGCCATGTAGGGCTTTAAAGGTAATAACCAACACCTTGAATTGCGCCCAGAGACCGATAGGGAGCCAGTGCAGCTCGTGGAGAATTGGTGTAATATGGGTGTATCTAGGTGTACCACAATAGCTTGCATGGCTGCATTCTGGACCAACTGTAGTCTCCGAACACTTTTCAAGGGTAATCCCATGTAGAGCGTGTTGTAATAATCCAACCTTGAGGTGACAAGGGCATGAGTGACTGTGAGGAGAGCATCTTGATCCAAGTAGGGTCGCAATTGGTTCACCAGACGAACCTGTGCAAAGGTCCCCTAACTACAGCCGTCAGATGTTGTTCCTAGTTTGATAATGATGTTACCTAGTTTGATAATGAAATGTCTGCAAGATGATAACCAAGTTCAGAGAGCACTAAGGATCCCGCCATCCTTAACTCAAGTATGATCCTAGAATCTGTTTAAACCAGCGTCAATGAATTGCTGCCAAATTCTTATCAGTAGACATAACAGGGATAGAGTGAAGAGTCCAGCTGAGAAAGGCTTCTGAGATTGTCTTCCCTGGCCTTCCTTCCTCTTTTTTTTTTCTTTCTTTCTTTTCTTTTTTCTTTCTTTTTTTTTTTTTTTTGCTTTAATTTATATGCCGCCCTTCTCTGGAGACTCAGGGTGGCTTACAATGTGTTAAGCAATAGCCTTCATACTTTTGTATATTTATACAAAGTCATCTTATTGCCCCCACAATCTGGGTCCTCATTTTACTTACCTTTGAAAGGATGGAAGGCTGAGTCAACCTTGAGCCTGGTGAGATTTGAACTTGCAGTAATTGCAAGCAGCAGATGTTAATAACAGTGCTTTAGTTCACTGTACTACCAGGCTCTCAGGTTTTTGTAGGTATCTTCATTCAGAATGTAGTTTTACAAGCATAGAAGAACTAACAATATTTGAATGCATTTTTATTATTACTTCCTACACTAATATACAGATCAGAACACAGTAATGCATCAATTTTAACAACTTCCCATGTTTTGTCATGTATAATAGTGAAAAATGCATATATTAAAAACTTGCAGATGATTTGAAAACTGGAATTGAATGCAACCCTGCTTAAATAATGCAAATGTTTTAAAGTATAAAACTGCCAGACTTGGCAATGTGTATAACTTAATAGTGATTCCCAGTTGTAGACTAATGGATTAAATGAATCTGTAGTTCAATTATGTTAACTCAAATTTCCCCAATCTGTTATCTTCCATATGTGTTGGGACTACAACTCCCAGAATTCCAAACAAAGAAAACTAACACATCTGAAATACAGCAAGTTGAGCTAGCTGATTTTTAAGAAATTTCATCTTACCATTTCAGTGGTATTATACTGCACACGAGAGCAGCTTACCCTCTAAATGCTGCTTTTGCTGCTGCTAAGGGGCATGGAATTAGTATAGGAATTATTTATGATTAAATACATAAATTAAAGTTCCCTTGTTTATTCTTGTTTATTAGACCTCCGAGTTAACTTCCAATATTAGTAAACAGGAATTTAGTCTAAATAATTTGAACATTTGTGTATTGCAGATTTTAGGACCTTCGTTACTATGTTGATCCAGCAGCTATTAAGCTATGTGTAATTCCTGATTTGAAAGACCTGATTATTTTGATGTATATAAAATGGTACAGTTTAATCTATCCAATCTGGATTAGCTGTTTGCATTGCAATTTGGATGACCACCAGGTTATCCTTTTTATTAGTTCATCCTACTGGAATCCATTTAACTCCTCATGAGGAAAATAGTGCTACCTGCTGGCTGACATCGGTACATGCTCCACCAATGGCTGAAAATTGAACCTCTGTATGTCCAAGTCTTCCAGATAATCCCTGATGTCAGTTGATCTGTACAATATTTGGATCAGAAGAACAAAAGTTGCTTTGGAGTGCATAGAGACATTCATGGCACCAAAGTATAACTTCTTAAAGCAATTGCATCTTTTCCTGGGCTAAGAGCCTTGGTACTACAGTGGTTTAAAGCACCCTGTTATTAACACAGCTGCCTGCAATTTACTGCTGGTTCGAATCTCTCCAAGGCTCAAGGTTGACTCAGCCTTCCATCCTTTCTAAGGTAGGTTAAATGAGGACCCAGTTTGTGGGGGCAATAAGCTGACTTTGTATAAATATACAAAAGGATGAAGGCTATTGCTTAACGCATTGTAAGCCGCCCTGAGTCTCCGGAGAAGGGCGGCATATAAATCAAAATAAAAAAAATAAAAAAAATACTGACTCTGTAAACCGCTTAGAGAGAACTGTAAAGCACTGTGAAGTGGTGTATAAGTCTATTGCTTTTGCCATTCTTTGACATTATCCCATTTAAAAAATAAATACATATTTCAAGAAGATACTAATGTATCTTTTCATTTCAGCCTCTTTCCTGCTGACATGCTTCTGTTATTGTTAGTGTTTGTACTCTATATCCTAAATTTGTAGCATAAGCTAAATGAACCATTTTATATTAAACCTGCTATTACAATATTAGCAAAACATCAGTAGGTTGCTGGTAGCCCCAAATGATACCTCTGAAATGTGACAATATTTTAATTACCATGTTTTAGAAAATATCCAAATTGGTGGCTATTTTTCTTTCTCTAAAATTAAAACAGTAGGCCAAAGTTTCAGTAAATATTGCTGTACTATTGATTGTTGTTGTTAGCTGCGAAGTCGTATTCGACCCATCGCAACCCCATGGACAATGTTCCTCCAGGCCTTCCTGTCCTCTACCATCTTCTGGAGTCCACTATTAATTACACAAACCCAATAACAATGTACTGCTACATGTACCATAAAATAGTATTGTAACACAAAAGTAATTAATTGTATTTTATCAATAAATGCAGTATCATTCATGAATATATATATATATATACATACATACATACATACACACACACACACACACACACACACACATACAAAAGTTTCAAAGATTATTTGCAAATGAAGGTAATTTTTAAGTGTATTTGCAATAAGGATAGTATGTTCACTTCTTACTAGAATTTGTGTGTTGTTCTAGCACTAAATGAAAGTGAAATGTTATGTTTTGGTTCATTTAAGAGTTTTGTTGGCTCAATAGAGGGAAAAGCATATATTTTAATAACACAAAATTGCTAAACTTCACACAGGGTTCAGGAATTGCTGTATATTCTATTATACAATAGTAATTATTTAATACTTTGGCATGTAAAATTGTTATTTCAACAGATATGGGAGAAAAATCAGACCAATATTTTATGCATGAAAGGCTTGAGATATTCCATGTAGCATTCTTCTTTATTAAAATCAGTTAAAAACAATTCTAGGATGCAAAAGCCTAGAAAATTAAACAGTGGAACTGATAAAATGCTCCCTGAAATTTTGGCTGAGGTTGATGATAAAATTAGAGAATTTTTCTTCAGGCCAACTCCTTATTTTTTAAAATGTAACATTATTTCATTGTCTGTCTATCCACCAGAATTAATACATCTTTGTCCATGTCAGTTGCAATCTAGATAACCATTGAATCATAATTGTTTCATATGGGTTGGCAATAGTTACATGTAGTTGTTCCTCAAGAGTAATATTTGGAGGACAGGAGCTAGGATGTTGCAGTTACTGAAATCCACAACTGAGAGCAAGTTTGGTGTAGTGAGTAAAGGCTAGAAACCAAGGGGCTTAAATTGTAGCCTTCTAGCCATGAACATGAAACCAGCCTGGTGACTTTGGACCAGTCACTTTCTCTCAGCCATAGGAAGAAGGCAGTGGTACATCTCTTTTGAACATTTTTGCCACACACAAAAAAGCTCACAGGGAATTGTCTGTGAGGTTGCTAGGAGTAAAATCTGACTTGAAAGCACAATATAAAGCATAGGGCTAGCTTAAAGGTTGACTCAGCCTTCCATCCTTTCTAAGGTAGGTGAAATGAGGACCCAGTTTGTGGGGGCAATAAGCTGACTTTGTATAAATATACAAAAGTATGAAGGCTATTGCTTAACGCATTGTAAGCCGCCCTGAGTCTCCGGAGAAGGGTGGCATATAAATCAAATTAAAAAAAAAAGTCAAAATTAATTAGTTTAGAAGTTCATTAGATGACCTTGACCAGTTGACAATAGCTGAATATCTTTCATCACACAGAATTGTGAGGTCAAATGGGTTATATATTTTTACAGCATTTCAAAATTAGCTGAGAAGTGGTTTTGATTTTTAACTCAGTATTTTGACTAATGAACAAAAGGGGTAATCTTCTAAACAACTTCTTTGTGTCTTGTTTTTAATAGCCCTTGACCCATCTAAAGACCCATGTTTGAAGGTAAAGTGCAGCCCTCACAAAGTGTGTGTCACTCATGACTACGAGACAGCCACTTGTGTAAGCCGCAAACAGTTGGTACACAGGTAAGAAGCTGTGATTTATGGTTTCAATTAAGTATCTTTGTTCAGAAGAATATCCCAGATTTCACATTTCTAAGAGATAATATTATGTGGGGAAGAGAGAGAAGAAAGGAATGTTCCCCTGTCACTATTAACTGATTTACCTTGTGAAAAGTGCTACAGTGTTAAGCACTGCTGAAGTTTTCTATATTGGGCTTGTAGCTAATTGCCTTCCCGGTACTGTGTTATTCTGAAAAACAGAGAAACAGTATGACAGTGATCTTTTTTGGAGGATGAAAAATATTTTCCTAGGATTGGAGCTACAGTTGGGTATTGAGTAGAGCTGTGGATTGAGAACTTTTCTGCCCTCAACAAATGATTTCCAATGAAATGTGCTATTTGCAGCAAGCAGAGGAGTCGATGAAATGTCATAGCTTCTGGCTCAGTTCTGTTTTAAAGCACATTTTCTCAATGAAAGAGGCTTCTAGGCATTATACGGGACATTTGCCAGAGGTTGCAAGAACTGAACTTCTATTGTAGTTCCTATTCCCTATACTGATGCAAAACAACTGAAGCTTTCTTGGAGACCGAAAGGCAAATTCACTGAAGAGATGTTCTGTGTATTTATTCACGTTGTACACACAGGCATATTAAAAGGTTTGGCTAAGTTCCAAGGTAAAATATCTGTTTCCCTCTAAAGTAGAGATCAGAGCTTTCAGTTTACATATGACACCAAAGTAGGTATTTGTTAGAAACTTCAACAATGAAGAAAAAAAAAGGCAAAATGTTTGTGGCAGCATCACAACACAAATCCAGTTTTTTGTACTTGTAACCTGATGTACTTGTATGTGCATCGGAGACAAATTCTTTGTGTGTCTCTAATCACACTTGACTAAATAAAGTACTGTATTTTTTGGAGTATAAGACGCACTGGAGTATATGACGTACCTTAGTTTTTGGGGAGGAAAATAAGAAAAAAGCTGATTGGCAGGTGGATCGGCCTCCCGGAATACCCCCAATCAGCTGTTCCCAGAGGTGAATTTTAGCAACTCCATTTTATTTATTTATTTATTTATTTATTTATTTATTTATTTATTTATTTATTTATTATTGTGATTTATATGCCGCCTTTCTCCCGAGGGACTCAAGGCGGCTTACAAAATGACAATTTCCAATACAAATCACAATAAAATAAATTTAAAATCAACAGCCCAATTAAAACAGTTTAAAATTATAACAGTGTACACCCAAACGGATCAGTTGAGTTGACGGAAGAGTCATGTCTTCAGCTCGCGACGGAAGGAAAGGAGATCGGGGGCTGTCCTGAGCTCGGTGGGCAATCCATTCCAGAGGGTCAGGGCTCCCACAGAGAATGTTCTCCTCCTGGGGGCCGTCAGCCGACATTGTTTGGCCGACGGCACCCTGAGGAGGCCCACTCTGTGAGAGCGCACAGGACGATGGGGGAGCGGCAGGAGATGGTCCTGCAAGTACCCCGGGCCTAAGCCATGAAGGGCTTTATAGGTAAACACCAGCACCTTGAAACGAATCCGGAACGCCACCGGCAGCCAGTGCAGCTCACACAGGAGAGGTGTTACATGGGAGTATCGAGAAGCCCCCGTAATTACCTGTGCGGCTGCATTCTGGACTAGCTGGAGCCTCCGGACACATCCCAAGGACAGCCACATGTAGAGGGTGTTACAGTAGTCCAACCTAGAGGTAATGAGGGCGTGAGTGACCGTGGCGAGGGCATCCTGGTCTAGAAAAGGGCGCAACTGGTGCACAAGACACACCTGTGCGAAGGCCCCCCTGGTTACGGCCATCAGATGGTCATCCAAAGACAGCTGAGAATCCAGGAGGATACCCAAGTTGCGAACCCTATCGGAGGGAGTAAGGGTCTCTCCCCCGATCACTAAAGATGGAACCTCCAGATCCCGGGATGCCGGCATCCACAGCCACTCAGTCTTGGAAGGGTTGAGTCTAAGTCTGTTCCTCCCCATCCAAACCCGCACCTCTTCCAGGCAGTGGGACATCATGGAAAGGGCATCCCTAGGGTGGTCAGGGGTGGAGATGTAAAGCTGGGTATCATCAGCATATTGATGATACCTCACCCCAAAACCACGAATGATCTCACCCAGCGGTTTCATGTAGATGTTAAAGAGCAGAGGGGAGAGAACCAATCCCTGATGTACCCCACAAGTAAGGGGCCTCTGGGGAGGATCCCTGACCCCCCGCCCAAACAGACTGCAAGCGATCAGAGAGGTAGGAGGAGAACCACTGTAAAACAGTTTCAGAAAAAACTTTTTTTCCTGCCTCTGAAAGCCTCCAAAACAGAGCTTCAGAAAAAAAGCCTGTTTGGGGGCTTCTTTTCTGAAGCTTCTTTTCTGATGCTTTTTTCAGCCTCTGAAACCTCTGTTTGAGAAGCTGGGCGGGGCTACATTTGGAGTATAAGACACACCCAAATTTTCACCCTCTTTTTTTGGGGAAAAAGGTGCATCTTATACTCTGAAAAATATGATATTCTATTCTGTTCTATGTGAGAGGCAAGCAAATAACTCTTCATTTCCCTCTCTTCATGGAATCTATGATGGGACAGCCAGCAGCACTGACAGCTACATTTATCTAGAGAAGTGGCATGCTATTTTTTTTTTTTCTCATTCTACTTGTTACTTTCCTATGGCAAACAAAATTGGTGAGCATGCAAAATATTTCCATCACTCCTAATCTTCAGGCTACCCGATCTGGAAAAAAAAACATCAACAGAGTACAATGTTGAGTTCATTTTTAGTCCTTGTCTGCTTTTAAAAACTAAGAGTTTGTGTATTGCAAAGCTTTATCTATATCCCTTTCTGCATCAGATTTTAAATGTATGTTTTCATTTAGTGTTTCCATGCATTCAGTTTTCTTGTTAGAAAGTCTTATTTGCATTTTCTTTTAAGATTCATTACCATAAAACCTATAAAATTGAGAGGTGCATCACTCACCTACTTTTTATCTCCTATATATTTCCATGTCTCCCTCTTTTTAGAAGGAGAGTTTGTGAGAACATTAAGTGTTGGGTTGAATATAATCATTCATTTGGGGATAATTTTTAATAAATTCAGTATCTGATTTTTGCAAATTTATACCCAAGACAAAAATCAAAGGCAGTGTGATTCTTGAGCAACTCTTTTTTCCCCTCTCTAAATAGTATATCTAGCATGCCACTAATACTTCAAATATGACAAGAACCTATATTCTTTTCTTGATGCTGTAACATTTGAGAATGGTAATTAATGTGTTAGATGATAAAAATGGGAGAGGGGAGAATGATGAAAAGCAAAAAGTGTTTGATTGTGTGAAAGCCCAAGAACTTTGGAAATTCCTTTGTCAAGGACATAGTAAAGACTTTTGGCATGAATCTCTGTTTGATTAAGGTCAATTTGATTTAATATTCATTATCTAAAAGCAGACAACCAGAGGCTTACAGAAACCCATTAATATATCTCTCTAGCAGCATCCTTCTATTGTCATTTTTTCAACTCCTAACAATAGTTTTCCAGTGATATAATGCTGTGAACCCAAACATTCTATGGAAACATAATTATTTTTTAGCAATTATAATCCCATAAATTTTCTAATCATTGTTTGAAGGCATTCAACTCCAATGGTTTCTTTAATATTTCAAATTCTCATTCCATACAGTATCATTAATTCTGGTTTTGAATACATGTCAGAGAGGCAGAGGATTTTCATCATACCATGCATAATGCTATATTTAATTTAATGTATTAAACAGGTATTAATGAATATATTTAATTATCATTCATGATCATGTGAATAGAAGTTAACATCAGGAAGGGAATTAACTACAAATAAAAATGTGTGAATCTAAGAACACCATGACTATTAAAGGTGGAAAGCGTTGTTCAGCAATAAAATTTGGACACTGTTATAAAATTTTGGGGGAAAAATAATTGAATTCCGTTGAAGTGCTTTCTCTAAACCCTAATAATCTATATAATGGTTTTTATGGCATTACTTTACCAATCCCAGACTGTTTCTGAATTTTCAGGTTTTATGTGCATTTAAGATATAACATCATGGTCACAGAAGACACTTCTATTTAATCACCTACTATCATCCTTCTAAAATTCAAAACATGTCAGAGTTTCTTGCAGCACACACAATCAGACACAATTAAATGAACTTCAGCAGGATTCAAATTACATAAGAAACTTCTTTATATACAATACTATACAGGAGAATTCAGCATACAATATCAGGAATACAGAAGCAATATTCATAGAAGCAAGTCATTACAGAGTAGAGAGATACAGAGGCTAATATATTGTACAGAGGCTCCCATTACAGAGGCCAAACCAACTTTATATACAGTTCAGCAAGTCTAAGCCATGCCCAGACTCCAAACTGTGTCTTATGACCCCATACAAACAAATACTATGTTTCAGTTTCCAAAAAATCCCCACTAGCTGACCTGTGTCTATCGTGTCTATCCAAACAGTCCCCATTGGCTGACCTTGTGCCATGTCTATTGCAGCTCATAAATACTTATATTGACAAAACACACAAGATATATATCTGCCATTTGGTTTAACACTTAATGCAACTAATGAAAGTTTATACTTGGAGTTAATATTAGACTCTAAATACAATATTATGCAATACGTTGTGTTACTCATTATCAGTAAAACAAATGCAACCTAATATATTCCAAATCAGAGGTTCCCAACTCTCGATCCGTGGACATGCCAGCCACCAACCCATCCAAACAAGCAAAGCCTCATCCGTGGGATGCAGGCAGTATGCAAAACCACGCACCCTCTGGTCCGCAGAAAAACCTATCTCCACAGAACCGGTCCCTACTGACTCAAAGGTTGGGGGCCGCTGTTCTATACAATCAAGAAAACTTTGTTTTGGAGTGAAGAGGAAAAAATGCATTGCTGGTTCTATAAAAATAAATAAATTAAGGCAACAAAGTCAAAAGTTTTAGAGAGCACAAATGTGTTAGAGTAAAATATACTTATTTTACAAGACAGCCAAGTGATTTATTACAATCACTGGAGTTTCAGATTTTATGAGAAAGAAATAGTCACCTGATAACATACACTATTAGTAAGAATCTATGTACATTTGTAGGAGGGGGAATGTTCTGTTAAATGAAACATGGTGAATTTATGTTCAGACAGATGGTGATGGAATCTGATCTGGATTCCCAGGAGGGAGGGAGTGCATTCCAGAGGAGTAAGAGACAACTCAGTTCAGATAGTTTGTGTAAGAGAGGGTGAAGACAATGGAAAGTACACAACAATGTTGAAAACACATTCTAATCAACTAAATCTAAACTTCTATAAATGTATTCTATAATTCTGATGTTCCTGGTACTTTTCTGCCTTATTCACTTCATCTTTTGGTAGTAAGAAAAACCCATGTAAGTCCCTTTCAGGTGAAACATGGATTAGTATCTCTTTTCAATAAAGTGTGAGACTTCACAAAAATACAATAAAAGTTTTTTTTTGTTAAATGTATACTATTTTTTTTTTTTGCAGATTCATTGTGTTTTAGAAAAGGTATAAATATTACAATTGCAGCAAAAACACAGAAATTTTATTGAGTTATAAAATCTTGAACAAACTTCGTATTTTCTTATTGTATGGTTTGAAAACATTGCTATTATCATCCTCAAATTAACATCATACATCAGTTCCCAAGATAAATATCGAGACTATCATAATACAATCCTGAAGCTTCAAATCAAATCAAATCAAAATTTGATCCTGAAATATAGCATCTTACATTTTATTCATTCCCAGTATACCTATATGTGTACTACCTTGCTTAAAAAACATAATAGAATAGCAGAGTTGGAAGGCACCTTGGAGGTTTTCTAGTCCAATCACCTGCTCAGGCATTCTGGACAAATGGCTGTCCAATATGTTCTTGGAAACCTCCAGAGATAGAGCACCCACAAGTTCTGAAGACAAGCCGTTCCACTGGTTTATTGTTCTCACTGCCAGGAAATTTCTCACTAGTTCTAGGCTGCTTCTCTCCTTGATTAGCTTCCATCCATTGCTTCTCGTCCTGTCTTCAGGTTCTTTGGAGAATAGGTTGACCCCCTCTTCTTTGTGGCAGCCCCTTAGATATTGAAACACTGCTATCATGTCACCCCTAGACCTTCTTTTCATTAAACTAGACATACCCAATTCCAACAACCGTTCTTCGTATATTTTAGCCTCCAGTCGCCTAATCATCTTTGCTCTTCTCTGCACTCTTTCTAGAGTCTCGACATCTTTTTTATATCAGGGTGATCGAAACTGGATGCACTATTCCAAGTGTGACCTTACCAAGGCATTATAAATCGGGTACTAACACTTCACGTGATCTTGATTCCATCCCTATGTTAATGTAGCCCAGGACTGTGTTGGCTTTTTTTGGCAGCTGGACAGCACACTGCTGGCTCATTTTTAAGTGATTGTCCACTAGATTCCAAGATCTCTCTCTCAGTTATTACTATTGAGCCAGGTACAACCTATTCCATACCTGTGCATTTTGTTTTTCTTGCCTAAATGTAGAACCTTATTTTTTTCACAATTGAATTTAATTTTGTTAGAAAAGGCCCAGTGTTCAAGTCTGTCAGGATCTTTCTGTATCTGAAGCCTATCTTCTGAAGTGTTGGCTATTACTTAGGCTGGACAGGCATTACTCATTGAGGTTAATTTTAGAAATACAAACTAATATAAAATGGATTAAAGAATAAAACAAGAGGAAATGGCACAAGAAAAGACTGCAATATTAAGCACGTAATGTAACAGTAGCAGGCCTATTAAAAGCTTAAAAGTAATATTTTCAAATGGACAAATGAGGAGCAAACTAGCAAAAAGGTTATGCTGGGTAAACAAGTGAAAGTGATGCCCATTAAGGCATGGAATTTTAGCTCCCCATTTACAGAGAATGCATTCATGAATGCTTTAATGGTAATGCAAATTTCAGTATTTTGCATATTGACTGTGAAAAGACAGCTGGTAGCTAATCTGAGGTAAGAGCATGGTCTGGAAAAGATGAAGGGAAAAAGTAACAAAATTTGCAAGAACTGGAAGGATATCAATGAAAAAACTAAAACATTTAAGATTTCTGGTACAGTTACTTTGAAATTATTATTATTACTTTTGAATTCTCATCTTCAATATGTTAACTTGATTTTTATTTTATTTTGTCCCACAGTACATGTAATCTTACACAAGTTGTAATCAGACAATTCAAGGGCAAAAGTTAGCCCAGAGTGCTTAGAGCACAAAAGTCTTGTTTCAAGTTCAGATCAGTAATTCATTCAAGGCTTGAAATCAAGGAGCAAGATCAGGCTAATATGCAAGTTGTCCCAGCATTTGATTATTCTCAGCATCAGCAATAAACATCCAGATAAACAGAAATTAACATCAGATTAATACCAGACTAACAATCAAACATAGACAATACGCCAATCGAGGAGTAATCAACAGATATCTGGAAGGTCAGTCATGGCAAGTAGACACTTCTTTTTTATTTGAAATGTTTCACTATTTATCCAAGTAGCTTCTTCAGTTTGAGCAAGTTGGTTAGAAGGAGCCCAGATCCCAGATATGTCCTCCAGGGAGGTTTTATTTCTCACTTAATTTGGATAGGCTTCTTAGGTGAGTAGACAGATAGCTGTTACTTCTAAATCCTTTTCCTAGGTAAGTATGTCCACATGGTCAACCTGTGAAACGGTCTTGATCTTCTTAGGGACTGAAGCAAAAGCAACAACAACAACAATAATAATAATGAAATATTGTTTGCAGGAGGACAACACTCCATCAGGAAAGGTGGAAGAATTCATGTACAAGGAGTTGAGAAGGATAGTCTCTACATTCTAGGAAGGCAGGAGAATAGTTGTGCATGAACACTCCCACACAGGACAATTGTGTACATTTATTGCATAGGGTATTGGGGCATGCAAGTTTTAGAGTACTGCAGAAAATGCCAGACCTGAGGGACTTAGGATAAAGAAATGCAATGTGTACTTAGATTGCACTGTTTCTAAGGAGGCAAAATCCAGGCTGTATCTTGTAAGTAAGAAAAGCTCAAAGCAAACAAACAGAGTTATACCTAGGAGACCTGAAAGGTGTAATAAAGGTATACCTCCTAAGCAGTTCACTGCAAATGAGGTTAGAATATGTGGTATTCGGTATGTCAGTACCAAGAGATGTGGTCATGGTCATTGCCTAAGGAAAAACAAGATAAATGGAGGAAGTCAAAGTTAAAGAGAATGTCAGGCAGACAGAGACACCAAACTGAGAAAACTGAGCTAGTGAAAAGGGAAAGTGAAGGAATTCAGCCAAGACATGGTGAGCATGACGTAATAGAAAGTAATGAGACAGAGTGTACAAAGTGAATAGAAAAAGGAAGCAGTAGCTTCCAAAAGGAAGCAGCAGCAGTAGTAGTAATGGTACTAGTAATGTTTGTAGAGTGAGAGTAGAAACTGAAGCAGGAGGCGAAGACATAATAGAAATAGAAAGCATCATTTATGTTAAAGCAGGAGTGAAATGCTCCCGGTTCGGACCAGATCGCCTGATCCGGTAACGATGGCGGCAGGTGGTCCGGAGAACTGGTAGCAAAAATCCCTGCGCCCCGCGATCATCAAAGGCTTTTTTTTTTTACTTTTAAAAGCATTTTTTCTACAACCTCTTCAGCTGAAAAAATGCTTTTAAAAGTTAAAAAAAAAGCCTCTGATGATCGTGTGTGGCTCAGCTGGGATCGCCAGAGGCTTTTAAAAGCATTTTTTCTACAACCTCTTCGGCCAAAAAAAAAATGCCTTTAAAAGCCTTTAAAAGCCTTTAAAAGCCAACTCCCAGCTGAGTTGCCTGATCGTCAGAGGCTTTTAAAAGCATTTTTTTCTGCAACCTCTTAAGGTTATAGAAAAAATGCTTTTAAAAGTAAAAAAAAAATTGGCCACGCCCACCCAGTCACATTAAACTTCCCCAACCAAGCCACGCCCACAGAACCAATAGTAACAAATTTTACATTTCACCACTATGTTAAGCATTCAGCTGTTCAGCTGTAAATGGGAGGAGTGTCAAGGTAATGATGATTTAATAGCTGACCAGCTGCTGTAAGGCTGTAAACTGAAATGATGATGCAATGAGAATGAGTCAGCAGAGTTATCACTTTAAGAAGCTGTCTATGTAAGAGAGGCCCTGTGAGGGTGTCTCTCTCTCCATGTGTGCTTCCATGCTATAGTTGATGATTGATTGCCTGACTTTGCCTAGTACGTGTATGTATATATTCCTTGTAGATAAACCACTGTTTGAAAGACAAACCTCTGTTTACTGTATTTTGCTCCTGGATTGTCACAAAATAGTCACACTGTGCGCACTCTGTCAGGGACACATTATGTCTGAGGCCTCCACCTCTATCAAGGGAAAGATTTTCCACTTCTTCCATTTCTTCACTTTTCGCTCAAACCATCTACCTTCCCTGTCCAAAATGTGAACATTATTGTCCTCAAAAGAAGGTGGGGGGGATGGTATCAAGAAGGTGACTGGAATGCCCTTGAAAAACTGTGGATTATTATTCAATAGACTTTGAAATAGCAATAATTTTTACATACAATACTCAGGAACTGAACTCCACCTTACTAATTTCCAATGCCATAATACATTATTTCTAAATGAGTTTAATGGTTTAGGATTGGGAGTAGAAGACTTCCTCGTCCACCAAAAGTCACATCTCATTGAGGTTAATATATCAGACACCATATGCTAGCAGTAGGTGTTCAAAAATAGATTTGGATATTATTTATTATGTATAGTACTTCCATCTACTATATCTATATCTTCTACAGAAGAGCCTGTAGTACAGTGGACTAAAGCACTGTTATTAACATCTGCTGCTTGCAATTATTGCAAGTTCAAATCTCACTAGGCTCAAGGTTGACTCAGCCTTCCATCCTTTCAAAGGTAGGTGAAATGAGGACCCAGATTTTGGGGGCAATAAACTGACTTTATATAAATATACAAAAGTATGAAGGCTATTGCTTAACGCATTGTAAGCCGCCCTGAGTCTCTGGAGAAGGGCGGCATATAAATTAAAGCAAAAAAAAAATATATCCTTCATATTTAAACATTTCCCATTTGTTCACATTTCTCACTCGCACAATCTACAGCTAGGTTAGATGTCCATGAAGAAAGATGGACCTTACTCTTTGTCTTCATTAAAATCCTGATTCAGGGATTGGATGGCTGCAATGCAGCTAAATTTGCACTGGAAAAAGAGATTGACAGCGGTGCAAACTTAACTTTCGTCTGAATTCATTTTGCCTATTTCCACCTTTGAAAAGCTTTGCAATACTGCACCTGGTGCAGAATCTTATAGTTTGACTGTTGATACAGTTATAGAGAGAGCATGGTGTTTCATTGCAATAGTTTGCTTCCAGGCACACATCAAAGTACTGTTCCTGATCTCTGAAGTCATTGCAGCTTAAGGCCAGGTTTTTTGAAAAACCAAATTCTCCCAAATAAAATTAAGATGATTTAATTAAATAAAGTTAATTTATATAGGATAGGGTAGGATAGGATAGGATATCAAAAGCTGCTTTTGCTGTTTCCTCAGCCAAAAACATACTTGCCAGAAACACGCCAGTTGTTCACAGGATTCTGAATCTTTTTGCCAAGAGGAACCAATTCTTATGTTCCTGACAGCAAATATATTTTTATACATACAAGTTTTGCTGCCAAATCTAGCATGCTGTTTGATATTATCAATGCATGTTGAGGAGTTTTTATTAGATATGGTTTGATGGAGATTTAATATCTTATTTATAACTTGGTTAGCATATCTTTATGAATATAAGCACTACTTTTACTACAAAGGAGGGATAGTAATGTATGCAAAATAATCATCAAGAGTCTGGCAATATATAAACATAATATGTAATCATAATAAAATGTGGATAATTGATGTGGCAATTCTTGGAGACTGTAGGATAGAAGTAAATGAATTGGAGAAGATCAGAGAGTATCAAGATCTGAAAATTGCAGTTTGAAAGATTATGACATAAAATGCCTGGGTGACACACAATAAATCTTAGATGTCACTTAGAAATAATTTGCATTAATAAAATTTCCATCTGTCAATTACAAAAAGTCACAACACTTAGATCCGTACATATACCATGCTGATACATTACAACATCCTAAATTCTTGGGAAGGACTTGATGTGTAAGAAGCCAACATCAGCTAAAGAACTGGCAATATAATTTTTCATTATTGGTTATATAATTTGTTTCTTATCCTGGGACATGTATACTCACCTTCATTCATGAATTTGTTTCTTACGTAAGAAGAAACATTTGTTTTCTTACGTAAATTATTATTATTATTATTATTATTATTATTATTATTATTATTATTATTTGTTATAAATATGGAACAGGGGCAAGTAATATTAAATTCCCACAATAATCCTTTATTTTTCCTGTTTACCTGCATCTTAAATTAACTGAGCAATCTATTCAAACAGAAATTGTTATTTAGTATCTACAAATTATCAATAATATTGTTTAATTAATTGTATATGTATAAGAGTTTAATACCAAAGACACTAAAAATAATACCCTATTTGGAGTAAAGGCTGTAGGAGATAAATGTGGAATAGGAAAATGTCCTTAGTACTAATAATAGTTCAAGCTTTCATAGTACTAGAATTTGTTTTTTGGGGAAAGGTTTTATTAAACCCTTTCTTCAGTTTCTAGTATCCCTATTTCACTTGGGGAAAGTGTTAAATATGCAGCCTTGTAAAATAGCAATTTTAACAGGGATAGGATGAATTCCAATCACAGAGTATATTATAAACTTGAAAGAGTTTATATCATGTTTTCAGATTATCTTTTTAAAAAGGTTGAAGCTAATTTGGAAATGATTAGTATATTAAATTCTTTCTGCAATCCTGCAACCATTATTAATTAAATACCTTAGTGACTAATATTTAGAAGACATTTGTGCCTCTCAGTGTTAATGTAATCAAATGGAGACAAAACTTGATTTTACCAAGCTGTTCTGAGGAAAAATAAAAGGAAAATACTCTAAACAAAATATTATGGTTGGGGTCTTCAGAATGGCAATTTAATATTATGATGGCCCATTTTAGGTAGCATATTTCAGTTTAACTGGAAAAGGCCTAAATATTTTATACCTTGCTGCCCCAATTTGCAGCCAATTAATCAATAACAAGTAAATCCCAAGGACCGAGGTATCTACATAGTCTATCAATCAGAGGTGGGTTGCAGCAGGTTCTGACCAGTTCTGGAGAACTGGTAGTAAAAATTCTGATTGGCCCCACCCCCATCTATTCTCTGCCTCCCAAGTCCCAGCTGATCAGAAGGAAATGGGGATTTTGCAGTAACTTCCCCTTAAGTGGGGTGGGAATGAAGATTTTATAGTAACCTTCCCCTGCCACTCCCACCAAGCCATTCCAAACCACGCCCACCAACCCACACCCACAGAACCGGTAGTAAAAAGTTTTGAAACTCACCACTGCTACCAATTATTAGTGGTACCTATATCTCTAATAAGTGCTATTACCTTCTTCTGTCTTTATTCCTGGAGGCTGTTGCCATATGGGAATATGAGGTATTGTCTATATGTAGACTTTTCTGTCACTGCTCCATTCTTTGCCCAATGGTGCTTTTTCAGGAGGCAATTGGATTTTTTTTGTTTTTTCTTTGAAGATATTTTGCTTCTTATCCAAGAATCTTCTTCAGCTCTGGGGGATAATGGGGAATGGAAGGATTTATATTCCTTGCAAACAGCTGGTTTGCATCCTTTTAGAGGGTCAATGAAGCACTTGGAGGTTTATCTGTGTCCTCAGGGACATCTGAGTAGTGCTCCTGGTTCCTGTAGTCTGCAATTTTTCTCTGGAAATTCATTCCTACTCCCAAACCATTCAAAGGGTGTTCATCCCAAATTGTATGGCTAAAAGTCTGTAGAGATTCTAAGTCATCCAGGTCATTGTTGTCCCAATGGTGCTTTTTCAAGAGTAACTGGACTTTCTTCTTGTTGTTTTAGAACAAGAAGTGGAACTGATTTGATCTTGGGGGAAACCAAAGAATGGAGATTCTTTGGTTTCCCCCAAGATCAAATCAGTTCCACTTCTATTAGAATACAGGAAATAGATGAAAACTTGTATATTACAGAAATCCTTGAAGCTACAACCTACTTTGAGTGTTGTCAAATTTTTTAAGTATTTTTTATCTTGTTTACTATCATTGGGAGTGAGAGCCATTAGATTCACATAATAATATAACCCAAAGGAATAAGTAATAAAAATGTTCATAAAAAGAAAAGGAAATTACACATTTTCAAAAAGAAGTGTACCTAAGTTTTCTTTAAGTAAAACTTATGGACAATATGAAAACAAAGTCTGAATTCATTGGAAGGTAAAACAAGCATATATATAACAGAGGAAAAAACCTTGCTGCATCTTGGGATTAAGCTGAGCATCCAGGAGGCAGAGGGTTGAAGGTGACCCTAGTCTCAAGTGACACAGTATCTTTTAAATCTCATATGATGCTGTCCAAGTGAAAAATTGTTATTGGACCCTTAGGACGTATGCTCCCATTCATTTGAATTCATTACCTGATTATATTATTATACATTAACCCTATTAATATTCATTATTTCTCATTTGACTTAAATAGGTGCTTAAGTCATCAGAATTTCATTAAAATTATCATGGTCTATCATTTGTAGATAATTTCTGGGTTGTTGTTTATTTTTGGTTTGTTTATTTTAGAGATCACATCATAATGTTTAACTTGATACTTTTCAGATGTATTAGGACTATTTCTTACAAAATCTCCAGCCAGTAGAACAAAACATCACTCTCTCTCTCTCTCTCTCTCTCTCTCTCACACACACACACACACACACATAACCACACACACATTTACAGGATGAAAAATACTACCATACCTACCCTGTTTCCCCAAAAATAAGACCTGCCTGGATAATAAGCTTAACCAGCTTTTGAGTGCATGCGCTAAAATAAGCCCCTCCCCCCGAAAATAAGCCTTTCCCCCAAAATAAGACCTAGTGAAGGAGTGGGCATTCGAGAAGTTGGAATTAATTGATTGAACTCGTGAGAAGTGTTTTTTCACGGTACAACTTGTTTCCCTGCACACAATGGCAAGAAACGTGATGGAGCTGGAAATCAGGTAAGATGGCAAGAGGAGCCCCGTCTTGCTCCACGCACCCCAAATAATAAGATCTCCCCCCAAAAAAGACTAAGTGCTTACGGTATATTGGTTAGGGTGTATGCAACAATCTCTAATTTTGCCCTTATTCTAGATCAAGAATTCAAATATACACAAAGCAGAAAGGAAATTTGTCATCAGTACTTACAAGGAGAGACAAATCAAAATCTGTACACTGGTCTAATTGTCTTCAAGTGATAGGAGCGGCATAAAATGTTGGGGTAGTTTAGACCAAGGAACCATACAAAGGAGAGGTGGAGTTTCTCATTTGAGGCTTTCTGCAATGTGCACATTATAATAAAGCAAGATAAGGACATCTTAATTTTTGTAACTGCCCTCTCAGAAGGCTTGATCAGCAAAAATTGGGTTAGTGTCAAAGCAGGCTTATGGTTTGGGGTTATGGCGGCTCAGCAATAAATGTTTTTCCGAAAACTCAAATGCCCACTCCAGAAGTAGCAGAGAAAAGTCAAGGACGGTGTTTCATACAGATAAGTTGTTTTCATTGCAGATAAAAGAAGCCTGATAGCAGCCCCAGGGTTTAAATCTTCTCTGTTTTTTTTTCTCCTGCACTTATGCAGTAACAATCTTCTTGACACTTGTTTGTCAGCCTTGAAAACAAAATCTTTCTTGTCTTTTGAGAAAGGTCCTGTCTGATCTGAGTCTTTGTTTCACCCTCCCCAAATTCAGCCCCCAGAAATTGCTTAAGGTCTTTTCCACCAGTTTGTTATTTTTCAAGGGAATGTTCCAAGGGAATGTTCATAATGTGATGGGATTCCTAGAAAAATAATACCTGGAAGGGACCAAATATTACAAAGCTGATGGTAGAATGTTGAGTTATCTGTATTAAAATCAAATGGTTTGATGTAATAAACATTTTCTTTCTTTTTTAGTGCAAGTCATCTTATTTCATTACTTCTTAATCTGTCACTTCCTGATGCTTTCATTTTTCAGAATCTATCCTTCCCCTTTTCCGTTAATAAGTCTACAATTGCCTGCTTAGCATTCTGCCAAAACTCATCAAGAGTTCAACCCACAGATTTTCAATTTAGTCATTTTCTATCAGCCTAATTTGACCAATGAACCACGAATGACATTATTTATGGGCACCAGCCATATAAGTACAGCCTATTTTAGGCTCACTAATGCTTGTCTAAATTTAACATGAAGATTCATTAGAGTGCTTTAAAAATGGATTAATACAGCATTATTTGGTTAAATGTTTTTTTTTTTAAAGACAAATAATCCATTCTGAATTCTAGGCAAACAAAGACAGTGTATTTCTTACTGAAAAGAAAAAGAGCAAAAAGAAAACAAAGATGAATACAAAGTGTCAAATAAATCAAAATTGCATACTCTTTCCACCACTTGGCCTCTGAAGTAGTGGGGATTACAGTTCTGTCTTCTGACCATTTGCAGCTATGAACCTGAGTGCAGAATAGGCAAACCACAAACTCCTATTTGTTATGAGATGTAGGAGCAGAAGGCAGAATGACAGAAACCCAAGTTTGGGTTAATATAAATTAATATCCTATTTTCAATAATGAATTAATTGCACTCTGAGAAAAAAACTTTATGAGGGATCCTTTCTCAAAGAAATGCAATTGATGAGATTCTTGAAGACTTTATATGCTGTTGCAGCCTAGGCAATACTCAAGCCAACTTCTCCACAATGTTCTGTTCTGAGGAATAAATATTAGGAATGAGGTGTTTGGCCTTAGTGGGACTGCAGGCAGCAGGGGCACCATGGGAAGAAGATTCACAAAAGTCAAAATGGAGTACTGTGCAGTTGAAGCTCAACCCCTTTTTTTGAGCAGATGCTTCCAGTAAACAGGGCCCCGGTTTTAATGTAAGATTTAAAAAATCATATATTTAGAACCAGAAATGAATTTTTTTTTTATCAGATACTTATGAGAATGCAAACAATGTAGGACAACCTTTTTAAAGAATCTGACAAAGAGTCCCATGAAATCTTGATAAAGAAAAGGGCTTAATGCTAACATTAAATGGACAGAGAACTAGTTGAACTTCTGGATGGTTCCACATCAAGCTGAAAAAAAGTGTCAGCCCCTGACCCCTGACAGCACAGGTCCATTATAGGCCTTATGCTGTCCAATGTATTTAGATTATTTGGATGAAGGATTGGAAAATAAGATTATCAATTTTCTGGATGACACAAAGATGGAGGAATAGAAAAAGCATTAGAGAGGGCTTTGGGGAGGATGGCATATTGAAGATGGTTGTGTTGAGAAAACAGAGGCAAAATTTTTAGGCATTAATAAGGATCTGATCTACCAATCTAGTTAAGAGAGGATGCAAGATCACCCAAGCTGTTTCTATTTACAGTTGTTCCTCACAAACATGACAGCAGTTTCTGGAGATGGAGGAAATCAAGAGATGAGGAAATTTGCCATAATTGCTCCAGCTACAAAAAAAGCCTTTTCAAAGGACATTAAATTCGCACACTTCCCTTGTTAATCATCTTCAGAAATTGCATATTAACTGCAGCAAAGAAGTTAGGCACTTACAAAGGGACAAAATTGCAAACACTGGATGAGTGAGATTTTCATTTTTTTAAAAAATGAAAATCTATTTCTACGACTCTTCAGAATTTAAAATAAACAACAAAAATCAAGGCAAGGTTTTGGCTACAGAAAATTTTAAATTGATGAAGAGGTCAGAAAACATTGGAATATTAGATTTTCAATATTAAGACTTTGAAATTATTTTAAAAGAATAAACTCATGTTTGATGGAAAGGAAAAATTGCCTTTGATATTGGAGATATAATAACTTATAATGGCACTTAAAGGTATCTTTGAGTAACTAGGAATAAATTATGTCAACTACATTGTGTTTTCTTGGGAACAGGCTGTGTCCAGAACAAAGATATGCAACAAATTCCACTTGAGAATAACATGAATGAGAGACTGTAAGAGAATTGACAATCCTAGAAAGCAATTGGAACAATTTCTTTCTGCTTGAGTCACAATTCCTTTTTTGCTTGATTCACAAAAGAGGCTGTTTAAAGTTGAAACAAGATTCAACAACTATTTATTTTATTTTATTTTTTTATTTTATTTTTTTTTATTTCATTTCATTTCATTTCATTTCATTTCATTTCATTTCATTTCATTTCATTTCTATACCGCCCTACTCCCGAAGGACTCAGGGCGGTGCACAGCCAAACAATAAAATACATACATACAAAATTTAAAAGTAGAATTAAAATCAAATTAAATAGTTTTGGCCCAGACAAATTAAAACCCCAAACAATTTAAAACCAATTTTAAAATTTGAATATATAAAATACTAAAAGATATTAAAAATTAAAAATCTTTTATAAAAGAGAGAGAAAATTTGGCCAGGCCCGCCTGGTGAAATAATAAGGTCTTTAGAGCGCGGCAGAAGGTGCGCAGATCCGGGATCCGGAGATACGGAGGATTTAAATGAATTATAGAGAAAGATTGTTCGAATAAAAAGGAATACAAAGTTGGTCTATTTTACCAAGGTTAAAATGGGGTATGTTATTATGCTGGTTGACTCCATATGGATATACTGATATCTTAACTTGAAAAATGTGGTATATACTGGATCTGTTAGTATTTAATATGAGTTTAGACTTTTTATTCTATGACTAATCTATATATCCTAATTTATGCAACTTTTTTTAAAATTAAAGTTCAGTGATTAATCTTTATTTTTATCTTTTTTAAAGGAGAAACTGTCTCTCTGTTATATTAAACTCTATTATTTTGTTTATATTAGGATGCTGGCATTACTTTGTGTTTGTGATATATGGATTTGTTTATAGTTTAGGGCTGATATATAGAATGTTTAATTGAACTCAAACAAACAAGGAAACAGAAAACAATATCCTTGTCAGAATATTGCCTGCATATGATGCACCAGAGACTAGAAGGGGTTAAGTCTTTACAGACATCACATGTGACTATATCAGCCAATGAACTCTTTTATTGGACTCTTACCCAGAAACCACTTGGACATCTTCCCTGTTTTTTTTTCTCTCTCTCATCTATCTCTCAGCAAGACAACACGTGAACTTATCTCTCCTCTCAACATCTGAGTCATACAGTTAGGGTAAAAGGTGCAACAGGACATCCTGTTCATTACTGTATGCATGTATATATTTTCTAAATAATAAAACAAGTTTTTGAACCTGAAGCTGTATTGACCAAATAACTTCCTCATAGAACCAAATGAGCACGACCATCAATATATATCTGATAAATGGTAGCAGACGATGAAAAATTATTGCTCAGGTCTCTGGAGGCTGGGGATAGCAAAAAATGTCACTTCCTGTCCCACCAGGAGTCAGGAAATGGGCCCTTTCAGCCTCCGTAGGGCCTCCAAGGGAGTGGGAAAGGCTGTTTTCACCCTTCCCAGATAAATAGAGACGATCTGAAGCCAGGTAAGAAAGAAAAACAGGCCTTCCCTACAGCCCCCCCCCCAGGTCCTCCAGAGGCAGGAAACAGCCTGTTTCCCTACTTCTGGTGGACCCAGAAGGCCCGAAAATCAACTGGCCGGCGTGCGCATGCACCCCAGAGCTGAGCTATTAGTAGGCATGCCCACTAATATGGCTCCGCGTGCCATCTGTGGCACGTGTGCCATAGGTTCGCCATCACGGATATAGGGTTTCCTGCTTGAGCAGGGGATTGGACTAGAAGACCTCCAAAGTCCCTTCCAATTCTGTTACTCTGTTATAAGAAAAAGAAATAGGGTTTTTTTCTTAAAATGAGAAAGGTTTCAACTGGACAAGAAGAATTTCTTAATGGTAGAAATTGTTCAATGTTGGAATACTCTGCCTTGAAAAGTGATGGGCTGTTCTTTGTGACAAACATTTAAAGCAAATTTGTCTGTCCGTCCATCCAGCCATCCATTCATCAAGAGTGCATCTTCTCCTCTTTTCAGTTCATTCATTTGTCGGGTCAGGAAACAAAATGCCAATCACTGTGTTGGCTCCATTACATACATAGGGCAGTAAAGAAGACTATGAGCTAGTCCTAATCACTGAAAACCAGACACATGCCAGTATATGTTGCCAGTGTATGACCTCTCTTGCGGATGACTTATGCTGTGCATGAACTTTGTAATGCATTACCTACAAATGCAAGCCATGTCGTAGCCCAGAATAGAATAATAGAATACATCTTTCTATTCCTAAAGACATTTCTAGCGAGGATTGCAATTTTCTTTAAAAAGGGGACATATATTAATTAGTCATGATAGTTTTGTTCTTGTAAGCCTATCATAACTTTATTAATATAATGGTCAGAAGAAAAACCTATTAAATACATTATGTAGCTAGGATGACAGTTTGGATTGTTGTCCTGCTAATTTATTTGACCTCTGTCTCCCATATTTTGATTACCATGCAACCTAACTGAGGTTGCCTGAGTAATTACTAGTAACCATTAGTTAAAATCAACTATTAGAGATTAATTAACTTCAGAAGCAAATGATATTAAATTTATTATGAAATTGCTTTTTTGACAAATGAGTTGAATGCCAAATGGATTACTTAAGAAGTAATTTATATTTTCCCATTGATAAAACAATAACTGTTTGGGATTCTTCAGTATTTTAAAGATACAAAAGGAAAATGCTAGAAATGTTGAATGATTTTCCATTTCCATTCTTTCTACTTTCCTAATTCATTTTGTTAGAATTACAAGAAGTCTGAACTATGCCTCCTGTGTGCTTTCAATCACTTTCATTTCTGAACTATGAAGAGATTGAAAACAATTTAGCAACTGAGTGATTTTCATATTTCAGATTAGGTTTATTGTATATATTTCATATATTGTTATGTATATTTTTACTGTAAGTTATGAAATCACAGTAAAATTAGACATTACCAAGCGGAACAATAGGGATATGAATGCACTATTTTCGGTCTAACAATACACAATGTTCCTAGAGTATTGTGAAAAGTCAATTGCCATTCTACTTATTGCTTTTAGTAGAAAACCATGGCAATGATTTATTGACTGTAGGGACTGTTTATCTAGAAGTGGCCCTGGAATTTTAAGCAGCAAGTTCCAATGAGGTTTCAATTGTCAAAGCCTGCTATGTTACTTTCTGAGGCTCAGGAGCCATAAAAGTAGAGCTCTTCCTGATGACCCAACATAAGAGGAGATTTAGAAGGGATTAGTAATGCCCTTGAGGTGTAAGCCCCATCTATTTAAAATTGTAACAAAAAATAAATAAAATTATACATTGGGTTGAAACCAAAAACTAACTGAATGGAGAGAAGCTATTGACAACAGCAAAAATGGAAATGGAACTAAACACTTGGTCAAAAAGTTACTGATATATCACTGAAGCATATGAAATGTTCATGGTGTGTAAAAGTTATACTTCATCACTGTTGAGATGACTAAAATACAATGGCCATGGGAATCTACAGATATGAGGAGTTATAAAACAGCATATTCGGGAAAACCGTCAAAGAAACAGGAATCAGAAACACAAGAGGACAAAAAATACCACATAAATCCAGTGAAAGATAACATTCTTCCAGAATTCAGTTATGTCTTTTGAAGATAACAATATTCTTTATCGGGGGACTTCCTGTCTGGCTTCCAGCGCCACCAGACGGTCCTCCGTGACCGCCGCCCCGTTGCCTGTAAAAGAGCCGCCTTTACATCTGAAAGGCGGCTCGAAAAACTCCATTTCCTGATGGAAATGTGAGTCTGAGCGGGCGGGGGTGGGTAGAGCCATCTGCGAAGTCCCCAGAGTTTTTTTTTTTAACTCTTGGGGACGAGCAGGTTCGAGCTCCCTATTGTCCCTCGCCGCTGCTTCGGGCATCGGGTGCACTCTGCTTTTTTTTTTTGCAGAGCTAGGCGCTGGAACCGGATTAACTAACGAATCTAACAGATGGACTTATTTAAAAAAGATGAGACTTGGACTTGGGACCCTAAATCGCAAGTATCCCTAATGAACTTACAAGCATTTTAAAGTGAAAGAGAAGAAGAAAAAAAAAAGCTTTAAAATGGCCGCTGAGGCTTGGGAAGTAGAAGAAAGCTGAAAGTAAGAGTCCTTCCATAACAGATACAAAGTAGCGGAATATATAGTGCTGGCTACAATTTGAAAGAAAAATAGTTATTTTAAGTTCCTCTCTTCTTGGAGATTTGTACTTGATCTTGTTTGGGGGGTAAAAAAGAAGAGTTTGTTGGAAGGATGGCGTTACTAATTAAATCTGATAGACAAGAAGGGGGGGTGCTCCCCCACCTACAACTGTTTGAACAAGCTCTGAGCCTACAGACTCTGCAGAATGGTTCTAATTTAAAAGAATTTATTCAGGAGGAAATGGCAAAATATTATGAGACTGTGAACCAGAAATTTGAAAATTTAAGGCAGGAAATTAAAGAAATGATACAACAAAAGTATGACAACTTGCAACAAAAGATTGTAACAGTGACTAATGGTTTTTCAGAAATTGTTATAAAGTTGGATACAAATATTAAATTGCTAGAGTCTAAAATGGAGAAAATTGATAATTTGGACAATAAAATATTAAGAATTGAAAAGGACTTAATAAATATTTGAGATAATAGCTCAGAACTAAAGTCTAAAGAGGAAGCTGGTCACGAGACTTATAATGCAGAAGATATAAAGAAAGGAATTGAAAGAGAGGTTGTAATGCTGCAATACAGGATTACAGAATTTGCGATCAGAATCAGAGGCTTACAGGAAAATAACAGTGATGATTTAAGAAAAACATCTGCTCGAGTTTTGGCTGGGATCTTAAAGGTTCATCCTGAGGAGGTATTTAGTAAAATTAATAAGGCTTATAGAGTGAATTCCTGGATTGCAAAGCAAAGGCAACTGCCTAGAGATGTGGTGATTTATTTTACAGATAAAGAGATAAGAAATGATATTGTACAAAAATCTTTTAATTCTACTTTACAACTGAATGGGAGAAAAATTTGGATATATAAGGAATTGCCGCCTAAAATGGTAAGAGATAGAAAGAAATTTGGACTCTTGGTGTCTGAGTTAAGAAGACAAAATATTTTATTCAGGTGGGATGTCCCAGTGGGTATAATACTGAGATATCAAAGAGTAAGATATCAGTTAAATACTGTTGAAAAAGCGGAAGAATTTTATCATAAGGTACTTAAAAAGCAAAATCAACAAGAGACAGAAATTCAAGAAAAGCAGAAGGAGATGGAGACAATGAAGAAACAACAAGTTAAAGAGGTCTCCACAGATGAGCCGCTCTTGGATTCTCTTTCAGAGGTCTCAGCTGGATTTTTTAATATAAGAGAGGCGGTTCCGGACCCTAATGCAATGATTTGTCAAGCCACAAACCAGCATGGAAGTCATTCAGTTGATATACAATTTACAGAACCAGAAAGATCTCAGCCACAAAAGCAAACCCAACAGGATCAAGTTATACATCAGCAAAACCAAATAGTTGATACACAACCTACAGAAAGGAATTTAGGATGGAAATCCAACCCACAAAAAGTCAAGAAAAGAAGAAGTAGGTCTCACAAATATAAAAACTTTTAAACTAAACAACAGTGCAATGCCAGTTACTTATGAGAGGACTGAACATATGAAATGATAATTGGCAAAGTATTGGTTTATTTTATCCTGAGGATAGGGCAGATCTCTGCAGTGCTGAATTATTTTGGGATGTGAAAAAGGCCTTAAATTGAATGGTTGGAAATATCTTGTTTGTTTTTTTTGGATTTCCGGATAAATATATTACTTGTATGCTGAGTTACATGGCAAGAGATCTACTGGATCGTGGCACGCAGAAGATCTGGTTGTTACCCTATTATGATGGTTGGAACTAATAATCTGGATAAAAGACACCTCCATAAACATTATATGGAATATAATTATAAAGTCACTCGGGTGGTTGTTGGGTTTTTTTTTTTTTTTCTTTCTTCCAATATGAAGATACTTGTTACTGATGGGGGCAGATGGTAATTGAAGATACTGAAAATACTGCTGGAACAAGGATGCGATGTTACCCTAACACGGGTGATGGAGTTTATCATCCAGTTGAAAGATATTACAGAAGATGCTATATGGATTACAAGTTTAAAGTTTTTTTCTTTTAGGATTTTATTTACATAAGGGAATATTTTTCTAGGGGAGTGGGCAGAAGAATAAAGATATTAAGAATAATTATGGTAATTTTGTAGGAAAGTGGGTGGAGATAGGTTAGGTTATGGATTGTTTAGTTTAAAGAAAAGGGATATTATGTTTAGATGTGAATATATGTAATGAAGGGGGGGAAGGAAATGGGTAGTTGAACTGAACAAGTGTTAAATTAGGATTTATTGAATAGCCTTAGAGTGGAAGTATGCTTTGAAATGTTATATCGTATGGGGGGGTAGTAAAAGGGCAGATCACGAGCAGAAATTGTTGAATTGGGAGATATAATAATATTATTATGTTAAATCAGGAGTTATTAGACATTGTTATAATAGAATTTCACTTTGAAATGCATATTATAGTATAGTATAAGGGGGGTATGATAATTTTATTAGAAAGAAAGGGTCAGTATATGGAGATGGAGTAAGTGGATAGTAAAGCATGATATAATCTGTTATGAATTTGGGTTTTATTATGAAGAAGTCAAAGGGGAAGGGGGGGTGAGGGGGGTTAGGGAGGAGGGGGGGAAAGGGGGGAAAATTTGTATTTGAAAAACTTTTTCAATAAAAAAAAAATTCTTTATCACATGTCTCCCTTCCCAATGCCTACAGTTTCTCATAATGTTGAAGGCTATTACTGTATTTTTCGGAGTATAAGATGCACCTTTTTCACCCCTAAAAGGGGATGAAAATTTAGGCGCGTCTTATACATTGAATGTAGCCCCGCCCACCCACTGGCCCCCACCCTTTGGCTTTTGCCTTGCAGCAGTTTCCTCCTTGCAAGCAAACAGCAAGAAAAAACAGCTCCTTTCAACTTCAGCACAGCCTAATTAGCACAAGTTGATTGGATCAGCCTCCCGACTATCAGCTGATTTGCTCTCAGCTGTTTTGCTCAGAGCTCTGCTGCTTGCTGCAAAGAGGTAAATTGCTGGAGCAGATTTTTTTTTCCTCGTGCTAATCAAGCTATGCTGAAAACGAAAATGAAAGTAAAGCAGTCTGTCTGCTGTTTGCTGCAACAAGGCAAAATTTCTCAGAGGCAGAGGGAGATTTCTTCTTCTTCTTTTCCTCATCAGAAAAGGTAGGTGCATCTTATACTCTGAAAAATACAGTAATTTAGATTGGCTATCAGCACAGAGACTTATCAGTTACCTGTGAAGAAGTATAAGCACTACTATATCAGAAGTTAGAGCTGCAGTGGGGAAATCTGGATTGTCTCCAACAGAAGATAATCAAGTAATATAAAGCTTACCCTGAAGTGTGTTCCGGACATTTTTGATAGTATTATTTCAGATAGTCCCATTATTCACGAATAGGATTGGGACTATCTGTGCTTCAGGAAGACAGTTTTCATAGACGAAGTACCACAGCTGTATAAAAGGGAATATGATATTTTCCCCTATGGTTGGGGATAAAAGTATATCCTTGAGAGTTGTTCTTGCGGGTAGACAAAAAAAACCCAAGAACTAGAATAGAAGTGAATCTGATAAAAATAATATATTTGGGGCTTTTGAACGCGCAGTCACTCTTTTCCTTTAACTATTGGGAGTGACCAACTATCTTTATGATGCCTTCCGGTGACAGCCAATCAATAATATTACCAAACCATTACTATGGGATGGATGAACTTGCATCCTGTCTTCTTAAACATATTTTTAAATTCTCAAGATTATTGTTTTAATTTTCAAAAAATATCTGTTTTTGCCTTTTGTCTGGATTTTTTGAATAACATTAATAAATGCAATTTCTTACTGGTGCTTCTGAAGTAAATCTATCCAGAGAGCCTGGATAGCTCTGCAGACAAGGCACTGTAATTTAACACCAGCTGTCTGCAATTAAAGTAAGTTCGAATCTTGCCATGCTCAAGGTTGACTCAGCCTTCCATCCTTTCTAAGGTAGGTAAATTGAGGACCCAGTTTGTGGGGGCAATAAGCTGACTTTGTATAAAAATATACAAAAGTATGAAGGCTATTGCTTAACGCACTGTAAGCCGCCCTGAGTCTCCGGAGAAGGGCGGCATATAAATCAATTTTTTTTAAAAAAATGAAAAGAATAGTTAGAATAATTTATGGTGTTCTGGGATCTCTTCCTTCTGATACCATGGACTTTTCCAAGAGAGTTCTTTTATCTTGTGATCTTTTCCTGTGATCTCCTACAAAGTTTCCTTGTGATTGATTTAGCATGGATGTCTCAGTTTTACCCATGGGGAAAAAGGAACATTTTATTGTGGTTGGTGGATGCATAAGAAAACTAGAAAATTCTGGATTCTGAAAAGTACTTCATTATTTGTTTTCCCTCAAGTTTTTTATTTTATATTACATGTACATATCAATATGTGAACAGTGTGACACTTGGGTGCCATACATTTCAGTACAGATAAAATAATATTATTAATCATAGTTATCACATTCCTCCAGCTTATATATATCTAGTAGTAATACACATTTATATCAAATTATAATATTTCATTATTTCATGTTGTTTAAACATACATAATACTACCGCCGTTCAGTTTCTAAACCTCCCTCTTATCATTTCACTTATCTTATTTTATAAAAATAAGATGTTAATAAAATATGTTAATATTCCCCCTTTCTCTTATTTCTGTCTTTATTCTAACTTTTATTCATGTCACCATTATATTAAAAGAAGTTCCTTTTGTATTAAAATACTATCCTTCATTATTTCATTATTCAATATTTAAATATACAATTCTAATACCTATCACAATATTATTTAAACATACTAATTAATTCTATTCTTATTCTTTACAATCGTCCAATCTATATGATTCCACTATTAATATACCTGTTTATATTAAAATATGTTCTTTCATCATTTTATTATTCGTTATTTCACTTTTTTAAGTCCACTACAAATTATAATATTATTTAAACATACTCAATAATACTATTATTCAATCTCTAATTTTCCCATTTTTAATAATTAGTTCTTATTCATATTTCCCAAATTTCACTGTTCGAATCTTATTTATATTAAAATACTATGCTTCATTGTTTCATTATTCAATGTTTCAACATACTATTCTAATGCCAATCACAATATTATTTAAACATAAAAAATAACTCTATTCATATTCTTTGCTTTCATCCAATCTATATAGTTCTAGTATTAATACTCAAACCTGAGTATTGTTCAAACCTGAGGTTACTCTTCAAAGTATACACTAATCACAGTTCTTTATGTTCCATAAGTAGTCAGCCAGTTCCCTTTACATAATCCAGGGGGTTATCTAAGCCTCTTTAAATCACCTTTATAGATTCAGTCATATAATTTAACATTAAGTTAAGTCCAGGGGTCACTTTAATTAAATGACTTCCTTGTTCTCACATTAAAATCTCCAGTGGTCATAGGGTACACGTATATAGTCCAGTAAATATTTTCACAGTCCTTTAAATGGGTATTTAAAGCTTGTATTTTTTCATTTCATCAGCAGGTGGCACTCTCAGGTTAATTTTCAATATTGTTACTAGAAATCTGGTTTTAATTATTTTAAATTGTAATTCAATTATAGAAACAGTGTTATTTTTTTAAATCCATAATTTCAGCATTTTAAATTGCCTTCCCCAATGTCACGTCTTCCTAATTTAAGAGTCCAATTTCCTGCGTTGTTGTTGTTTTTTGTTTTTTTAAATTCTCTTTAAACCTTTCCTTCTGGTCTGGTAATTTTCTCAAAGTGTTTGATCGCCGCTTTAACAAATAGTTCTGAGTAAATCCCAGATTTTTCTAACTTTTGGATAAAAAAAATCCTCTCACCCAGTTCCATACTGTTCACCAAAGTCCACTCCAGCTCAAAGCTTAGATGGTCGTTGGCTGTCCCAGCTTCTTGGCAGCCATCTTAGGCTGTCTCTTCTCCTCGTCATGTCTGAGAGGGAAAGTAAGCCCCAGGTCAGGCAGGAGAGCTGCGACTCTTTGCTTCACCGCCCCTCCAAGGCAGCTTTGGCTCCTTTCTGAGCCCACCAACAGAGAGAACTTGGCATGGAAGAGTGGAGATCCACTCTCCATGTCCGATCTCACCACAATGTCAGCCGGAAGTCCTCTAAAAGTACCTCATTATTGAGAGATATGCATTACAGTTGATAACTGGCTCATTCCTAAGTGTGCAGGACCAGTCAATAGCATCTGACATTCATTATCACTATGATGCCTTATTAGTCCTCATTAAAATAGCTGTCTGGCCTGGAAGCCATCTTTGCATTAGGCCTTCAGACCTGCCACATTTACTACTGTGGGAAACTTGGAGGTGGGATTGTATGGAGCATGGGTGATATATAGTCATAATAACATTCCTTTCTCAGAAAGTCAAGGACAACTTGCCCTCCACCTAGAAGGCTGGAACTGGGAGGCTTCTCCAGTTGGGAAAAGTATTTTAATTGGACCATGTGATGGATTTGTGGGTGTTGGGCAGGGGCTTGAACTTTTCTTTGGGTGGGGAAAACCTGGAAATTTCAGATTCAGGATTGTGTTTTGATTGGACCATGTGGTAGACATGTGGGTGCTGGGCAGGGGCTTGAGCTTTTCTTTGGGTGGGGAAAACCTGGAAACTTTCAGATTTGGGTTTTCCCAGATATGCCAATATGACATCTCTAATAAAATGTAACTCTGAGGAAACTCAAGCCTCGGAGATTTATTTACTTTACTTTACTTTACTTTTATTAGACTTCTATACTGCCCTTCTCCCGAAGGACTCAGGGTGGTGTACAGCCATATTAAAACACATAAAATTTACAAAATTTAAAAACATTAAAATCAAATATACAAAAATTTGGCCCACAAATAAAAAAAACTTACATACACCCATTAAAATTCATATTCATGTTAGGCCAGCCCGGCTTGTTGAAACAAGAGGGTCTTCAGGGCATGGTGAAAGGTGTGCAGGTCGGGGATCATATGCACATCTAGGGGCAGCTCGTTCCAGAGGGCTGGTGCCCCCACAGAGAAGGCTCTCCCCCTGAGAGTCGCCAGTCGACATTGTTTGGCTGACGGCACCCTGAGGAGCCCTCTCTGTGGGAGCGTATTGGCTGGTGGGAGGCTGTCGGCTGTAGAAGGCAGTCTCGTATATACCCCGGTCCTAAGCCATTTAGTTGGGGGTGTTACTTGGAATCCTGACAATAGCGATCTTTGGAAGTAAGTGGTACTGAAAACTAGAAAACTCTATCTAAATATACCACCAATTCATAGCTCCTTTTGGTATAACAAAGTATGCCTATGTGAAAGCTATTTAAAAAGAGCAACATGCTGAGTGCATAAATATGGTAATATAATATTTTGACAGGATACAATATTTGTAAAATTATAGTGACATCTGTAGCCACATATAATAAAATGGTTATGATACTGCATTAAGACATGGTATGCCTAACTTCAAAGTCAAAGTCTGTTTAATAGTTTGACAATGTTTAACTTTGTGAATAGAAATTTTGTGTTATTGGGGAATATTCTCATTAAAATTTTCATCGTCTATTCTCAAGTGGTGAAGGTGTAACCTTTCCCCAAAGCTATAGTAATTTATAGTCAGGATTCATACGTAGGTTTGCTAGAAACATGACACCCTAAAGCAAAATAAAATAGGACCTTTGGGATTAATGTTGGCTCAACTTTCTTTGAAGTGTAAATCAAATCTATTGCATATCATTTTTGTGGGAAATCCATACTGTAGCTGTATTTTAGAAAATATTTCAGTATATTTTCAAATATATTGTCACCTATACTAGTAGGATGCAGTAAAAATAATTGCAGAAAATTGCAAAAAGCAGTTTTCTAATGAAAAACTATGCCAATCTTTTTCTGCCAAAGCCTTTGATACTTTAACAACTAAAAAGGTTATCAAAATTAGCAAATTATTATTTTGTATTTTTTACATTTTACAAAAAACCAGACTCCTTTCAATGTAACATGATTATATGATGTTGATAAATGTTCTAAATAATAGGCTATGGAATTATGGCAGACGTAATTATAATAGAAACTGATGTAAATTTAAACAGTTTCTGCAGTTATGTTTTGTAATTACGGTACTTTATTATTTCTAAATCAGTGGCATTCCAGTTCTGTTTAATTAAAAAAAATGAATTACGGAACAGGATATAATTGGATGTATATATACTTGTGCCATCTATCTAAACTCAATCTTTTGTTTCATTGGAAGCCTCTTCATGGAATGAAATCTCATTCTTAAATGGCTGGATTTTTAATTTAATAATTAAATTAATTTGATGGAGAATCATGTGTAGGGCCTGTAATCTAGCATTTGGCATGTCTTGATTTTTTTGCTTCTCAAATGAGCAATGCTTCTAAACCAGTATTTCTCAATCTTAGCAACTTTAAGATATATGAACTTCAACTCCCTGAAATCTGACTTGTGGAAGTTGAAGTCCATATATCTTAACGTTGCTGAGATTGAAAAACCTGCTTTAGAGTTTTGCAACATAGGAGCAGGCAACCTGCAGACTACAGAATTCCTGTTGGTTGTGTTTTATTTTATAAGAAGTGTGTTTATCTGAGCATGTACAATTTTCTTTTTATTGTTTTCCCCCCCTTTTTAGTGTAAGCTACCCAGTCACATTGGAGTTAGGTGACCTTTAAAACTTATAAATAAATGAATAAATATGACCCATCCACCACCCAAATTGCATGAGAAACTCATACATGTTCATTCCAAATTTCAAAAGTATATCTGCACTCCTGCGAATTAAGCAGTGTGGTGGACATCCTCTACCCAGTATTTGGAAACTGTGAGGGTCTGAATGGGGAACAACAGGCTTCAGCTGTAGTCTAACTGAGTGGCTTTGGATTTTGAAGCCCTTCTGGTTCTAGGGTTGTACCGTTTCTGGTTCTGGGTGGGGTTGCACTGCCCAACAGATCCATGTGCAATCTTGGGGTCCTCCTGGACTCCCAATTCCGGCTTGATGAGCAAGTAGTAGCTGTGGCTAGGAGGGCCATATTGTGCATCAGTCATACCTGTTCCTAAATCAAGGGACCCTACTCAGATCAATCATGTCCTGGTCACCTCATGGTTGGACTACTGCAATGTGTTCTACCTGGAGCTGCCCTTGAAAAGTATCTGTGAACTTCAGATGGAGATAAATGGAACAAAGTAAACAGAACACACATTACACCTCTGCTTTGCAAACTGTATTGTTACCACTTTGTTTCCAGGTCCAATTCAAGGTACTGGTGTTGACCTTAAAGCTCATCATAACATAAAGACTGGGTTACCCATCCCACCCATGTAGCATAGAGGGCATGTTATGAGTGCTATGACCTAGTGAGCTACATTTGGCAGGTCTTGTGTGGTGGGTCTTTTCTGTTGGGACACTGTGGAATCTTCTTCCTCCTGAGGTGAGGCTGGATTAATGACTTCTGACTTTTCAAAGGTCTCTTAAGATCTGGTTTGGTCAGGAGACGGATGAACTCCATTATTATTAACATCTTTTCATCTGCTATTTCTTCATTCTTGCTCTGTTTCTATACTTTTTCTTATGATTTTAATGTTTTTTAATGTTTTAAATAATGGTAATGTTTTTAGGTATTGATTGACTGTTTCACGTTGTTGTATGCTGCCCAGAGTTGCTTGTTTGGTGAGTTGAGAAGCTATATAAATTGAACTAATAAATAACTAAAAACAATTTTAGTTTCCTAAATTGAACTAGGCAACAAAACCTATCCATTTAACCCTATAATTAAAGAAATAAGAGAGGGGAGACAAGAAGCAGTTGATGGCAATCAATGTTAGCATTTGCAATCATATTGATAGCATTCTTTTTATAGCACATTATATATGTTTTCGCATGATGGCCTAGAGGTAGATCTCTTACCTCACAATTAAAAGGCTGTGCGTTCGATCCTAGATAGCAGCAGATATTTCTTTCTCTGAGCGCGAAGAGAAAATATCTGCTGCAAATTGTGCATAGGGATCAGGAAGGGCATCTGGCCAGTAAATGCTCAGCTCCATTCAGTCACCCCAACTCCACCCCGATGCAAGGGATTAAAGGAAAAAAAGGAAAGGAAAAAAAGGAAAGGAAAAAGGAAAAAGGAAAAAAATATGCCTTAGATAGCAATAATTAATAGCAAATACATAGCTCTTCTTAAATCTTTGTTCATAATTCACGGTGCTTTGTTGATAAAAAAAAATGTCAATCTTTTGCTGCCTTCACAGAAAAAAAGATAAAGTTTATAGGAAATGGACTCTATTTAAACAAGAAATGTTTGGACAAAGTATTTTAAACTGTTGGCAATGTGTTCCAGTGGCAACCATATTAACCTCATTAAGAGACATAACAGCCATAGGGACAGATGCTACCAGTAACATTTCCTAAACAGCACAAAACAAATACACATTTTTCCCAATATCCTTAGCAGAGGCATACAGTACATTGGATTCAACCAAACCCTACATTCTCTAGTCTGAACCTGCTTATTCAAAGTGTATGTACACTGAGAGCATATGTACCAAAGACAAATTCCTTGTGTGCCAATCACACTTGGCCAATAAAGAATTCTATTCTATTCTATTCTATTCTATTCTATTCTATTCTATTCTATTCTATTCCATTCCATTCCATTCCATTCCATTCCATCCCATCCCATCCCATCCCATCCCATCCCATCCCATCCTATCCTATCCTATCCTAGCTGCACAGAACTTCAGTCCTGATCTCTTGATATGATGTTTTGTATGATACAAAGGGTGAAGTGGAAAAAGCAGCAAAATTAAATAAAGGCCACAATGGTGTGAGAATGGAAAGAAAGGGGAGCTCTGGATTCAATTACTGCCCACAAATGCAGCATCTAGGAAAGTCACTCAGCCTCTGACAATCAGCTCCATTGCACTAAACTTGAATTTGGCCAAAAGGTTGAGAATCAGTTCCACTGCTTTCAGGAAGGTCGTTATAATTTCTTTTAAGTACCATTTTTCTCTGCATAAAAGCTATTCAATAGGCCTATTTGAAATTTCATCATCTTCTGTTCCCAAACAATAAAATTAAACCACTTAAGAATGTTAAGAATAACATTTTTAATGGAAGGTAGCTCAAAAACATCTCCATTTTCTGTGGAATATGGCCTGTTTGTGAATATCTATTCTGTTGATTTCAGTCAATGAAAAAGTAATCATTACAAGTGTCCTTTGTTTTCCCCATATTGCAATATCACAGAATGGAGTCCTGTTCCCTCATGCAATCTGACCATTGAATTGAATCAGATAACATCTAAAAGAATCCATGACATGAGCTTGATTTAGCTACTTGTAAAGCTCTAGATTAGATCACACACCCTTATCCTGGATCAGTTCAAACACTTAGATAAAGATTTGAATCATAGTTCTGTTGCATTCATTCTTAGAAGTCAAATTATATGAATTCAGAAAGTACAATAAAAGCCATTTGGTTTATCAGGGATGTCAAACTCAATTTCCTTGAAAGCCTCATCAGGGCTGTGGTTGACCTTGGGGGCCAGATGGGCATGGCCAAGTGGGTGGGCATGGACAGCTTGACACTACTCCCCAATATGCTGGCATGTTTCCTCTTCGCATTGGGTAGACTGGGCTGAAGCCATGCTGGCCCGGTTTTTCCTCTTCGCATTGGGTAGAGTGGGCCAAAGCGGTGTGGATAGACCGGGCTGAAGCAATGTGGGTAGACCAGGACAAAGTGTGTTCTGCCCCAGCTACGGACCCCAAAGAACATAGCACACACAAAGTCTGTTCAAACCTTAGTTTACTAAATAAACCAGTTTTTTACAACAAAGGCTGTTAATTAACCTCATTAACAGCCACCAAGAATTCAAAGAATAATACTGAAAGCTTACTGTGGTTGGCAGAATGCCCAGAAGCAATTTGCAGGAAGCTGATAAGATAAGCAAGACAAGACACGAAGGTATGTGAATGAAGTTGTTCCCTGCAAATTGCTTCAGTCGGCGTTCCTCCTTAAGTAGGCTAAGGGAGTGGCCAATTAGCCCCAAGCCTTACTCTCGAGGAGACCTCCTCCTGAGGAGCCACTCCTGCCTTTTGGCAGCTCTGTGCACCCGTGCATTGAGAAGAGGTTCCTCCTTTTTGTCCTCTTCACTTAAGGGAGTTTCTGGAGGTTCTGAAGGCCCTGGCTGAATCCCCGCCTCGGGCACCACATCTTCTCCAGCCTCCTCATTGTTTGACTTGAGTGCCAGCTGCACAGGCTGCTGGCGCAGCACCACACCAGCCTCCTCGCTGTCCGAATCAGCTACTAGCTGCACAGGCCGCTGACAGGTCACAACAAAATGACGTGGGTAGACCAGGCCGAAGTGACACAGGCCAGCCCCTTACATTTTGCAGAATGGCCCCGCAGGCCAGATCCAACCACATCACGGGCCAGATCCGGCCCACAGGCCTTGTATTTGACACCCCTGATCTAACTGATAATTTCTTAATATTGAGGTCAGTATGCATCTTGATCAAAATACTTAAAACATTGGTCAAGCATTATCATGAACACTACAACACCTCTATGTGGCAACTGCACAATTGATTTCCAATACAAATAATTTCTCACATGATTTCCAAATCTTGTAGAATTTCAGCATTATTATATAAGATTGCAGGACACTCATAAGGAAGTCAAAATTTTCAAAAGTTAGTGTTCCCACATGGACTCTTATATTATATTACTAATACGTCATGAAATTTTGCATGTAGTGATAGGGACAACCACCATTCTACACAGCTTATATTATTTAACTTAAGTCATTCCAGCCAAGGTGATAAGAACTTATCAGTGAAGAGTAGCTAGGAATTAGAATGGAAATGTATGTATTTTCTGGTTGCCAAGGAAAGAGTGGATAACATTTCATTTTTAGAAATGAAATATAGTGATTCCTGCAGGATCCAATCTGGGCTGGTCACCGGATACCAGAGCTTTTATATTCTGAGCTTTCAGACTCATGCTGGAGCCCATCTTCAGGGAATTTCTCTCTAGGCAAGCTACAACATTATCTGGGGACACATATATTTGCCTTTATTCCATAGTGATTCCTATACAGCCAGATATCTGCTGGCACTTCGTATCTGCTCAGCCACTCCTTTATCATGAAAGTTGAAAAATATAGGTTCATATCCTTGCATGCATCCATGGATATAACATCAAGCCCCACTGTTATGAAATGGTCTTTTGAATTTATTGTAGAAGGGGAGTTAAAACGGATTTCAGTATTAATTATTAATATTTCTCCGATCTTTCAATTTTCTTTGAAATTGTAACTCTGTGTGGTATTTTTCAATAGTTTTGTGTTTGAAATTCTCTTTTATGTTACTGTAAAAGTTGCGATGAAAAGAAAACATATATATGAGCTCCAAAAAAGTTGTGAATTCATGCTGGATATTTAATGGATCACAGTGATATGAAAAGGCAAGATCTGGTGTGGGCGAAGAAAGTAATTAACCTCTTTTTAAGGTTTTGAGTTTCTGAGCATAAATTGATCCATTAAAAGTTACAGATCAATAAACCAAAAAAAAATGCTTGAGTTGTTAATTGAACAAAGTAAAAGTCCTTTTAATAAAAACATTTTATATATGTTTTGTTAGACCAGAAGACAGAACTATAACTAGACTAACAGAAGTAGCTATGAAGACCAATTATAACAGACAAATTACTCCAGAAGTATGGTGTAGAAGAATATGATAGTAGTCATTTGTTAAGTAGCCATCTGTTAGATCTATATTAATTATATTAAAATTTTGTGGAAATTAACAGTTGCAGTTATCATTCACCTTGACAGATATGTTGGGCTGATTATGGGAAGAGATGGGTTGATTTTATAAGATAGCTTTCAGAAATACAAATATGTCTATTTTTTTCTATGCTAATAACAGTGGCTTTTAGTTTGCTTAATGTAAAAAGATTTGGAGAATTTGTGGCTCCTTGGGTAATGTTCCTGAATTCCTAATATAACTTGTATTCGTCCTTTGAAGTCTGCTGTGCTCTCAGAAAAGCTCACACTGTAGTTATTTGAGGAAATATCTGCATTCTAGGCTGCCTTGTTGTCAGAGCTACACTTTGGGTAAAGGACAAAATGGATTTTAGGAATGGGATGGGGGAAGCTTTGAATCTGAAAATCCTTTCTTTTAAAATGTGATGAAAAACATAAGATGAGATATTGGGACAGTCAGTGGGAGAGTCTTTAAAACAATCTGAATAGAGGAGGAAAAAGCACAAATACATCTTTGCCTTCACTTTTGACTTTTTGGTCCCCTATTAAGAGGATGGTGGACAACCTCACAACCTCTGCCTCTGGAATTTCTTTTGCAGTAGAATTGCCCAAAGCAGTCAACACTAGCCGGGCTATCAACATAATAATTTTAAATTGGGGTATTTTAAATTTCTGGGGTTTTAAATTGAGCCGAATTTATTTAATAATTTTTAATTTTTAATTGATGTTTGTCTTGTGTTTTTAAATAGGCTGCCCTGAATCCTTCGGGAGAAGGGTGCTATAAAAATAAAATTATACTTATACTTATGCACCACTATTTTGTTTTAACCTGTAGAATCCTACATTTTCTCAGTATTGAAAAAGATGTGGATGGAAGTTGTTCTTCAAAATTTTAACTTCCTTAAGGTGTCTTTCTTTGAATCTTGAGTAGGGCAAAAGAATCTCTGTGACAATTCAGTGACCCATAGTCAGCCCATAGTCAGCCAAGTTATTTATTTTCTTTCTTTCTTTCTTTCTTACTTACTAACTAACTAACTAACTAACTAACTAACTAACTAACTAACTAACTATATGAATGTATATAACTGCCCAACTTAACCAAATGTCTCTGGAGGCCTAACTGACTGTTGGTTTTTTTCACTGCAGACCTAACCAATTGGTGCAATTAAGTATGGATTAATTAGGCGAAGATAGATAGATAGATAGATAGATAGATAGATAGATAGATAGATAGATAGATAGATAGGCAAAGTGCAGTGGTTAGAATGCAATACTGCAGACTACTTCTGCTGACTGCCAGGGGTTCGATTCTCACTGGCGCAAGGTTGATTCAGTCTCCCATCCTTCCAAGATCAATAAAATGAGGGCCCAGATTGTTGGGATCAATATGCTGACTCTGTAAACCTCGTAGAGAGGGCTGTAAAGCACTGTGAAGTGGTATATAAGTCAAAGTGATATTGCTATTGCTACACAGGGATATGGATCTAAAACACAAATGGAGGGCTCACAGTCCCAAAGATTCTGTCCACTTCCTCAGTGCAGAGGCTCAAACTCTTCCCAGATAATCAAGGTCTCAGTCTTTGGATTGCTGAGCCCGAATCCAATTCCAAGCAAATGTAAGCAAGTTTCTCTGACATATACTAAAAATTAGACTCATAAAAGACTCATAAAAAACCTGTAGAGATTCTACCACATCCTGATACGGGGTTTATGTATTTGTTTGTTATTTACATTACTGGGAGAAGACCTTGGATACAATAGCCTGCTACACACATCTCACAGTGCAGAAAGAAAAGTACAGTGCAGTGTAAAAAGAAAGAAAGAAAGCTGGACTTGCATGCCCTATCACTTACATTAAATCATTACATTTTGTGATATGGCCACTGACAGGTGCATAGTTCCATCTTTAGTTTGAATCTAAACATCTTAAAGCTGCCTCCTCAATGCTTCATATAACTTTGACCTCATGGTTGAACAGTGGGAGAATGCTAGGGAAGGCTACCCTACTCATCTCTTTAATTTGGATTAAAAAAAATTTTTTTTAAATATATTCTTCTTTCCTTCGGGCTATTATCTGAGCTTGACTTTCTCTTACCCTTATCTGTTAAACTGAATAAATATGCTAGAGAGACATCTGAATAATCCTCTTCATGTTAGACTAGCATGTCATTTCAATTCCATTTGTAAGCTTTCAGCAGAGATGCATTTGGTCTGTGTGCCACGTCTTAGAAAGAGCAACCACAGTGCTAATCAATGATTTACTCTGGTTAAAGCCATTCTAAGTTATTGGAAGTAATTCATGTACCCACTAATATGCATGATGTTTATTATGCTAGACATGGCTAGGAGAAAATACAAGTTGGGTATTCACTTGCCTGAAAGCATTCTAAATTTGCAAACTCATTTATCCCAAATAATCACGGAAATTGTCTAGAATGATGTGGAAAACCAAACTAAATCCTCTCAGTCTTTTTTTATATATATATAAATGCTAATATTTAATCCAAGTAATGACTGATTTGTACCCTTCACATTGTAAGATTCACTTTAGATGAAGGGTGTGTGTTTCATTAAAAAAAATAAGCTTTATTTCTCAAAATATTGCTGTAAATCCTTTTTTTCTTCTCATAAAATAAAATTTCAGGGGTAAAGCCTTTATAGCAGTCATGGATCTATGCTGCTTGGGCTAAAAATAGAGAAGAATGTAAAATATCTTTGCACCAGTAAATGCTCTTAATGCAGTAAATTTGTGATGTATATAGCAACAGAATATTGCTTTGACATTTATTTTAGCAAGTTCAAAAGCAATCATTTCCCTTTTAAACAATTATAGGTAACCATTTATACAAGGTAGAAATAATCCAGGCTGCTGATTCTGTTCTTAGAGAAGTGTCTGTGGAGGGGTTTTTTGTTGTTGTTGTTGTTTTTGTTTTTTTAAAAAAAATTGATTTATATGCCGCCCTTCTCCGGAGACTCAGGGTGGCTTACAATGTGCTAAGCAATAGCCTTCATCCTTTTGTATATTTATACAAAGTCAGCTTATTGCCCCCACAACTGATCCTCAATTTACCTACCTTAGAAAGGATGGAAGGCTGAGTCAACCTTGAGCCTGGCCAGATTCGAACCTGCAGTAATTGCAGGCAGCTGGTCTTAATAACAGAGTGCTTTAGATCACTGTACTACCAAGGTTCTCAGACATCCAGGTCATGGCTGTCCCGAAGGTGCTTTTTCAAGAGGCAACTGGACTTTCTGGTTTTTCTTTGAAGACCTTTCGCTTCTCATCCAAGAAGCTTCTTCAGCTCTGACTGGATAGTGGGAAATGGAAGGATTTATACTCCTTCTTAGAGAAATATATATTCTTGTAGGAATATAGTCTGTGCAAACAATAGAGATAAGATTTAAAACTTTGCTGCTTCTATAACATTGAATCTCTTTGCTGATAGTGTTTCAAGTTTCAAACATTTGGATTACTTCAGTAAAGAAATACTTAAGGACAACTACAATAACTTCCTTCCTTTAAAAGTTTACGCTTTATTTGTAAATATTGAGATTACGTGCATTTTTGCTTATTAACATTTAAGTGTTCTTTTATAAGGTAGATTCAATTTATTTTTTTAAAAAAAAAGCTAATGTAATTGCATTTTTACAACCCTGCATTTGCTGGTTCATTGATATTTTGGCTATTTTGAAGTCAAGAAGTGGAAAGGAATAATGGAAATTAAAATATTTTTTTGATATTATTAGCTATTTCTGTTTTCTGATTGATCAGAAGCATTGTATTGAGGATGAAATTATTCACCTTTTAAAATATAATTGATTCATGTTACATAGTAAGCATTTTCCCCCAAATTAAACACTTACATTATTGCTGGTATAACTATCTCTAGGAGATGGAGCTGAAGCAGCAACCTTTTCCAATGCCTTGTCAACTTTCAGTTCTTCCCTTTTTAATTTGCAGTTTTATTTCTTTCCTCCCTTTGATTTCATTGGAAATTAATGGCGTACATCTGCACAAGGCTGATACAGTCCTTCATTTATTCTAGGTATATGTCGAAGCTTTTATTTATGGAGGAAAAGTTCAGGAGATAAAAATGGAAAATTAAAACTTAAAAGAAGATTGGGGAATAATAGGAGAAACACTATCCTCATCAGAAAAGATACACTCAGATATATTTCAGCAGTTTTGAAGTGGTACCCAGCAGCGTGCTATGTGTGTACTTTGCTTATTTGTCTCTTTCTAGTTTTAATGGAACATTTGAAAAGTATTCATTTTTCACTCAGATGCTGTTCAATTTCATCCTTAAGTTTGGGAGCTAACTGAGGGGGGGAGGTAGCAGATGGATTCCTTTAGCTTTTCCGTGTTGCCTGCAACACACTATTCACAGCAGCATATATGTGTAGAGTCTGAGGGAAAGAGCATTTGTCCTATACCAGGAGTGTCAAACTCAAGGCCTGGGGGCCGAATCCAGCCTGCGGGGTACTTAGATCTGGCCTGCGGGGCCGCCCTGGAAACAGCGAAGGACTGTGGTGCTTCTACCAGTGAAAATGGACTCCCAAGCTCCGTTTTCAGCTGCCATGGCCTCCTGCAATCTTCTGCCAGTGAAAACGGAGCTTGAGAGGGCTGCATGCAGCCACCATAGGTGCCCCCGACAGGAGTGCTCGGGCCGCCACAGGCGCCCCTGACAGGAGTGATGTTGAGCTGGCCATGCCCATCCCAGCCCCCTGAAGTCAAACACAACCCTGATGCGCCCCTCAATTAAAATCAAGTTTGACACCCCTGTCCTATACAGATCATATTCCTACTTAACATGGTGGGATCCACAGCATGTATAAAACTCCTCTTGTCTGTCTCCTTTTTCTAATCTTTTTCTTCTGGGTCCAGTACATTTACATTTTGACATAGAATGCTCTATGACTTTGGCAACAAGATAGATTACTTACTCCAACAAGACCAACTTCTTTCAAGGAGGCCCTCCTGGGTGATGTTACTGGTATTGCCACAGTTTTGTGCAGTGAAAGGGCTGAGGCTAGAATATACTGTATGTATTTGTTCTTTAGCAGTCAGAATTAGCCCCTCTCTCTCTTTCTTCAACTTTCCTTCTCTTAGCCACTGTCAGATCTTATAACTATCTGCTTTGCTTGCTGTGTGTGTCTGTTTTCTGGCCATGTCAGTTTTCTATTCTTCATTTGGCCTTATTATTATTACTTTGTTTCTTACCATTATTATGATCATTGGTTTCTGTTGTTTGAGCTGCTTTGGATTTGGGCATTATGATGACTATGGATTATTATTAATATTATTACTTTTTCTTATGGTTTCATTATGTTTGATTTTCTTATGGTGGGTGTTTTAATTGCATTTGATTTTATGATAAGCTGGCAAGAATCAGAATAATTCAGCATCATAGAATAAATACATAATTTAATTTTTTTATTTTTTATTTTTTATTTGATTTATATGCCGCCCTTCTCCAGAGACTCAGGGCGGCTTACAATGCATTAAGCAATAGCCTTCATACTTTTGTATATTTTTATACAAAGTCAGCTTATTGCCCCCACAAACTGGGTCTTCATTTAACCTACCTTAGAAAGGATGGAAGGCTGAGTCAACCTTGAGCCTGGTAAGATTCGAACCTGCAGTAATTGCAGGCAGCTGTGTTAATAACAGGGTGCTTTAGACCACTGTACTACCAAGGCTCTTACACAGAAGATTCTGATAGAAGACAATTATGGGAGATGAGTGACGGAAGATTTTGCTGGATACAATCTGTTGTTGTTGTGCTTGTTGTTGTTGTTGTTGTTGTTGTTGTTGTTGTTATTATTATTATTATTATTATTATTATTATTATTATTATATAGCAATGTGAAATCAGAACAACTAGTTCATTAACTGATGTTGGTCTTCCTATGCATCAAGTTCTTATTAGTGTTATTATTTAATTAAATGTTATGCTACCTGACTTCTAGCAATTCTTGGTGCTTCACAGATAAACAACATTAAAAAGAATTTTAAAAACCCCAACATAATAAAAAAGAAATAAAAGACAGCAAATTTGACAGGAGCAAAAACAACCTAAAAAGGCCTTCAGCTGCCCTTGCCAATCATGATGACTGACTGTTCTTGGGACAATGTTGTGCCATTCCAATTCTCACTTCCAGAGTTTAAAAAAGACATCATAGCCCTTCATCCAATTTTGTTCATCTTTTCTTTTTCTTTATGCTTTAATAGATATTTAAAAGATACTGTAGCACTAAGAGTATATGAGGACAAGAAGAAGGAAACAACTAGAAAAGAGGCATAGAAGTTGTATAAAATTAAATTAACTTTTTAAGATGACATTAGAATAGTGTTGCACATTCATTCGTGATTTGAGAATCATAATTAAGACTGAGTCAATCCTCAATAATTAAATATAGTGGCCAGTGGAATGTGAGCCAGAATGAGCCATTAGCAAAACTTTCTGTCTAATCGAAAAATGCTATGGCTTTTTAATGATTCAAGCAGAAGCTTATGTACTACAATCTCATCCCATTTCATGCGGCAGGAAAGCAGTAAGAATACAATGGCCTTGGTTTTCTTTTTAAACACATGAGATTTTTCATACTGAATAGTAGGTAATACATTTTCCCAATATTGATAAAATTGAAAATAGATTGACCAGAGATAAATGCACAGAAGGTGTTAGTTGCTGTTGAAACAATTTTTCCGCTCATCCACCTGCTTATTTGCAAGCATTTCCTGCTGACGATTAATCTGATCTGATACCTTGATCTGTTTGCTAGTCACCATTGTGCTTCCTAATGAATGACAGTAGGCCCTTCAGCTTGTGGATTTTAAAGTAAAGATTACAGGCTGTTTTATTTACAGCAAAATAAAGCTTCATTTTCCATGCCCTGTGATGTTCCTGTACATTCACTTATATGCAGCATGAGTGGCATACGTAAGTAGATTCACAGCATGTGTTTGCCCTTCCATTGAGAAGAGATTTGCAGTCCCAGATTATTGCAGCTGGCATTTCAGATTAGATCTTAATTTGTTTGTTTGGAATTTTGAATTGCTATAAGAGACTGGATACTTGAAAGGCATCCAAAAAAATTCAAGACATCTGTTCTTCTTCTCTAAAGAGAATGTAGTATGAGGCAGTGGGTGTTTTTTCCCCCTTTCTCCAGAAATTGCTGCCTAGATCACAGGAACTTAAAAGAAGTTTGTCTTCCCTGCTATATTTTATTTCTATATTAATGACATCATACTGGCCCTCACCAAAATAGATTTTCTTCCTCCATCTCTGGCTCATAATCCGGTCTCCATGTTAATGTATGCTGGCAGTCTGCTACCCTATCTAAATACCAAGCACAGCCAAGATAAAAACTATTCTACCAGGCTAGCAAACTCCAAATGGACAGTATTTAGCAATAGCAATAGATTTATACACCGCTTTACAGTGCTTTACATCCCTCTCTAAGTGGTTTACAGAGTCAGCATATTGCCCCCAACAACCTGGGTCCTCATTTTACGCACCTCGGAAGGATAGAAGGCTGAGTCAACCTTGAGCTGGTGAGATTTGAACTGCTGATCTGCAGTTAGCAGTCAGCTGAAGTAGCCTGCAGTACTGCACTCTAACCACTGTGCCACCTCGGCTCTGTTTTACAAGGAGAGTGCACTATTCACTGTTGTACCTGGAAAATTAACAGCAACCAAACTGTGCCAATGAAAGGCTTCCAGTATATAGGCATTTATTGCCAATTATCTTTGATTGATTGATTATGCATTGTCAAGTCAATGTCATATTTTAGTGATAAAATTAATAGACCTTTCAGTGACTCAGTTATGTATCGCTTGGAAACTCCAAGCTTCTAACCATACCCTGCAGTCATAAAAAGCTTCTGTTGTTTTTTAAATGGTAAGGGAATAATTATGTGCCTGGAGCAATCACATTATTTAAATCTCAAGGTGTTTGCTATGTGTCGTGTACACAGTACATATGTGTGTGCAAAGTTATCCCTGTCTTAGAAGCAGCTCAATCAAAATTCCTGAGATCTATAGATCTATGGGAATTATTTGCAAAACCCACCTGCATATATTAAGCCATTGTAAATACTCTTTCTAACATGCATACAAAAGTACCAATACCTTTCTTTTTTTTTAAAAAAAAAAAACCCTCTGCTTTCTTGTGGAAGCCAAAGAGATAATTGAGGCAGTAACAATAAATTAGAAGATTCTTCACCCTGTAACAGTATCACACCTTGTCTATTTTAGTCCTGAAGAGAAAATTCAAAACTGTCTCTTATAATGATCAATTATGCCTTTGTAGGAATAGTGGAATCCTTAAGTAATGTTTTATTACATTGCCTCGTGTATAGAGATATTAGTGAAAGGTATATTGCACCTGTTTTGGCAGAATTCTAATAGTCATATATTTAATCTTATGATTCTACAACCTTCACAGTGGCCAAATTCTATTATGCTGCTTTCAAAACTAGAAGTCAGATTCTGACCCAGCAACATAAATAGTCAGTTCCTGGATAAGAATTTGAGTTTCTCTTTTTGTCTGGCTTTTCCACTATCCTCTACCTGTGAGGCATATTGGCTTTTTCATTTTGCATTATTTGGTCTATGATGATAAATTGAATAAATTCATAGAGACCGTTCACATATATAGATACACACACACACACACACACCAGTGGTGGGTTGCCCCTGGTTCACACCAGCTCTATAGAACCAGTAGTAAAACCAGCAGGAGGCTCCGCCCACTGACCCCAACGTCATCAAAACACTTCTGCGCATGCGAACGAAGCGATCGCACATGTGCACGGCCCTGTTGCAAACCAATAGTAAAGGTAAGTAGAACCCACCCCTGACACACACACACACAGACACACTTCTCCCTTTCTAGCAGAAATAGCAGAAGAGGAAGAAAAGGGAGGATGGAGATGAAGGAAGGATAAAGAGTAGCTACACTAGAAAAGAAAGAAGGAAAAGCAGGAAGCACATACTGTATAAAAGTGTATAAAAGTGAAATGAGGGAAAGAGATATATGGAAAATAAAAGGAGTTAAAGTGGTGTTTAGGCATTACAAAGAAGCTAAATTTATCATAAGCAGGCTCTCCAATCAGACTGTTCTTTGGGTTAATATTTAAAGCCATTCTTGTGTTTCATCAGTAGGGTCTGCACATATTTGCACCTCTTGCTTATTCTTTTGTTTTCAACAGCTGCTTCTATCATCATATATGTGGACCCACCATCTTTATTTTGAGGGAGGGTCAACATTGCCATGAAGTGTGGTATCTGGGAGGTCACCATTTCCCTTTCTGTGAAAATTCAATAGCCAGGACCCCAATGAATTTGCTTCCACCCAGAAACCATTTGGCTGTGCTGCATTTGGTTGCTGTCAAAAAGACAAATCAGTCTTCGATCACATGTCTTTGATCTGACTAAAATAAGTTTGCCTTATCTGGGTTGCAGAAATCTGGGCCACCAATAGGTGGCAGCAGATAGAGCTTCCTTTGCTTCTTGATACTATCAAGCAATGTTTGGGGTGGGCAGGTGTTTTTGTTTGTTTTTCTGTATATTTCAGTCCAGATCTGATAGATCCCAACCTAAAAACCACAATAATTTGAAAAAGTTGCACTTTTCTAAAATAATATAATTAATGAAGGATGTCCTAGAACCAGAAATTTAGGGGAAAAAATTAAAAATCAGGCAATACTCAAGGTTTTCCAAGGTCTACCTTTACTTCAAAAACTCAGGCCTGGAAAGCATAATGATTTCTTACAAACACACCTGATGAATTTCTGCCTGATGCACTGTGACATTAGAAATATCATAAAAAAGTAATTGAATGAGCCCGTAATTGATAACTAATGGCTTACACCTGAAGTCTTTCTCCATAATTCACCTCGAGTTGACATCCCAGCACTGTAGAATGGAACATACAATACAGAATGTTCATTCAGAATGTCAAGAAATGAAACAGTATCATTTAGTAGTTTTATAGTGAACTGTTCAAAATCCATAATTAAAATTTTACTTTCTTAAGTACTGTATGAATTATGGAGAGATCAGGTATTGCCTTCTCAGAATTTGTCATAAGTTTGCCCTATAAACTGTATTAAACCTTAATGGCAAATATGAAGCAATAACATTGCCCTTTGGAATACTGTGCAACTCCTCCCAATTCCCCTAAAGAACTTTAGCTCATTACATATAAAAATGTATAGAAAAGTATTACAATTCTGGTTTAATAGATTAAATTCTAATAAACTAATATTCATTTCAGTATTCTTGCCTTAAGTATGCATCAATGAGTTATGTTTTCCAATATGATAGAAGTTCAAGATTATTGTAGTCCAATTCTAACGAATCTCAAAAAAAACCCCTAAAATAAGTATTAGTGAACATTTGCCTTTTTTTATATGACTAAAACATTCCCCTAAATTTCTAGTTGATAAGCAACTGAACTCTATATGACTTTAGTTGAAATAAATTAGTTAAGATGAGAAACGATTTCCCCTGCTTGCTGAAGCAGACTTTTGTCAGTAACAACTTCCTCCAGAGACTTCCTAAATTAATTTTATTCTACTGATGACATATTCTGCTTTTCTATGGGATACTGTGAAAAAATGTCGATATGCATCAACAGAAATTCAAGATAGAGAGAGAGAGACAGAGACAGAGACAGAGACAGAGGGACAGAGAAGAAGTGATTATAGATGGAATACTAGTTTGCTGTTATTGTATTTAATGACTTTATATTTATGCCTGTTAATGTTCCTAATTATATTAACCACCAGCATTCCTTGTTTACAACAAAATGCAAAAAAGAAATAAATCAGTTACATACAGTAACTTCCTTATAGACAGTTTAGCAAAAGATTTAACAAAAATAATTTCTGGTGATGTAGGTGTTAAACATGTACTATAATTATAGAAGTACTGCCTTTTCTTTGTTCCTTCTGCTCAGAGTGGTGCCTCCTTTCCCTGTCTAGGGGTGACGGATCAGCTTGTAAGTGCAAGTGTTCTTACAAAGCCATACAAAGAGGAATAACATTGAAAATGGCTTTTTATTTGATCCTGTCCTTTAAGTTCAACAGTCAAGGGTTGGGTAACTTTTTAGTGTTCTCTGCTATAAGCAGAGAATCATAGAAGAACAAGAAGAATGAAAAGGCGGGGAGGGTGGGGGGGTAGATTCTTTAGTTTAGAAAAATTCTACAGCTCCCTTTTAGAAAGCAAACTTAATTTTATGATTCCAACTAGGACACTTTATGACTTAAGGAGAGCTTAAAATTCTCCAGGAGCAATCTGGGAGAGGTTTTACCAGCAAAGTCAGGCAGACTAGAATTTCTCTACTCTGAATATAACAGCAGTATTTGCCTTGTCACATCCAGTCTAGAGGAGGCTCTTCCTGTACCAAGCTAATATCTAGCTTCCTTCCTTTTTCTCTATTTGCTGTTCTATACAGAGCTTATTTCCCCCTTCCTTTTGTTCCTCAATAGCCTCATTAGCAGCTGTCAACAAATTAGTTGGCTTTCAGTTAAAGGTCTTCTTGCAAGTGGCTAAAGAGAATGAAGCATTCTTATGAGTAAGCTGGTGTTTGACCACTTCACAGTTGATTGGTTTCAAACTGCCATCATTCCTCTCCTCTTGGCTGTGTCTTCTTAAGGGGTCTGTGTATTTGAAAGGGTCTTTTTCTATCCCCCTTTTTCCAGTCAGCATTCCAACTGACTATTCCACAGAAACTGAACATTCAGCATGAAGATGGCCCAGATTAACTACATATTTACCTGGAATTCAATCTAATGAATGCAGACCAAATATGTCTACTAAAACTGGATTTACAACTGAACTTACCACTTGAATGAAATTCACATATTTATGATTCTGTTTCTCTATCACGGGTGTCAAACTGGGGGCCTGCCAGTGGTGAAATGTAAAATTTGTTACTACCGGTTCTATGGGTGTGGCTTGGTGGGGGGGTAATGTGACTGGGTGAGCGTGGCCAACTTTTTTTTTCTTTTTTACTTTTAAAAGCATTTTTTCTACAACCTCTTCGGCTGAAGAGGTTGTAGAAAAAATGCTTTTAAAAAGCTCTGACGATCAGGCAACTCAGCTGGGATCATCAGAGCCTTTTAAAAGCATTTTTTTTCTACTACCTCTTCGGCCAAAGAGGTTGTAGAAAAAATGCTTTTAAAAGACTCTGACGATCCCAGCTGAGCCGTGTAATCATCAGAGGCTTTTTTTTTCTTTTAAAGCATTTGTAGAAAAAATGCTTTTAAATGTAAAAAAAAAAAAGCCTCTGATGATCCCGCGGCTCAACTGGGCATGGGGGGGCAGGGATTTCTGCTACCAGTTCTCCGAACCACCTACCGCCATCACTACCGGATCGGGTGATCCGGGCCAAACCAGGAGCACTTCATCTCTAGGGCCTGCGGGCTGGATGTGTCACATACAGCCCATGTCCACCCAGCTCCGCAAAGGGGAAAAATGTCATGAAATGTCACGTGAGAGCAAAGTAACATGGTGAGTTTGACACCGTGCTATAAATGCTTTCCTATGAGATAACATCACCTTCAACAAGCATTGTGTATAAAATCCAAGATACACTAATATGGGATGGTTCATATGCAGTCCCCAATTCTCTACCTTACCCTCCTTAGAATCCTGAAATTTGTTGTTAAAAATATATTTTTATAAAATAAAATAAATATTTTTACAAATAAAAGCACAGCTTTTATTTTATTTTATACTTTATCCACTCAAAAAAAAATGTAAATGAGTGGTAACACTCCCTTCCATGGCCCCAAATCATATCAGGAAATTCAGTGATAAGTCCTATGACTTTCCAGTTGTCTTTTTTCAGCTCCAAGAAAGTTGCCGCCCTTGTACTAAAGTCAATAGGCAACCTTCAAGATAAACAGAATTAATTTATATATTGTAAAGAGATCTGCTTGCCCCATAACTTTCTCACATACATTTTCACTATAGAAAAATTGCAGGAAGTTTTCCTCTTCTTCATGCACTTACGTCTTCTGCCATAAAAAGAAAATGACTTATATGATGTGTTATGGAGAATAATTGTTTAATGTTGTGTGCAGATTACTTTCATAGACATGATCTGAACATGTGCACCTGCATCTGGCCAATATCATTTATTCCTGATAAAATGGATCTTTTCTAAATCAACTGCCATTATACTTTTGAGAAGCTTCTTTTATTGTTTCCTAAGACAATGTTTTAGGACTATTTTATTTACCTTTTGTGAACCACTCAATGTTTCTACATGAAAGAATAATAGTAAAATAAATACATAAATTGTAAATAAAGATATAAATGAGAAGACCACAAAGAATCAAGAAGTTGAAGTTGAAAGATTATGGCATCAATTGGCCATGATGGTCCCAATGGTTATCAGCACACTGGATGCCATACCAAAAAATCTTGGACAGCACTTAAAAAAATTATGCATTAACAAAATGTCCATTTTTTAATGGACAAAAGGCCACATTACTTGTATCCACACAGACAGTATACTATGCTGATACATTATAACATTTTAGGTTCTTGGGAAAAATTCAATCCAACAGCAGTTAAAGAACCGGAAGCTATGATTTTGCATTGTTTATATAATAATAAATAACATTTATAAGAACTTTCATTAACTGAAAAGCAAAATAAAAATATATTTCCTTTAAAAATGTTGTTAATATTTGAAAGCGCAGCTAGCTTTGTAAATCACCATGTATTGGCTACATTTCAAGCAAACTATATTGTATTTGGCCTGCCAATTATAAAAGGTAAAGGTTCCCCCTCGCACATATGTGCTAGTTGTTCCCAAATCTAGGGGGCGCTGCTCATCTCCATTTCAAAGCTGAAGAGCCAGCACTGTCCGAAGATGTCCCCGTGGTCATGTGACCACCATGACTAAATGCCAGAGGCGCACAGAATGCTGTTACCTTCCCACCAAAAGTGGTCCCTATTTTTCTACTTGCATTTTTTATGTGCTTTCGAACTGCTAGGTTGGCAGCAGCTGGGGCAAGTAATGGGAGCTCACCTTGTTACACGGCAGTAGGGATTTGAACTGCCAACCTTTTGATTGACAAGCTCAGCATCTTAGCCACTGAGCCACTGTGTCCCCCCAATTATAGATCCTTCCAAATTCATGTGTATTAAACCTCATGAAGCTAAAATAAATATGTTTTATTTATGACTAATAAAAAAATGAAAAAAATATGTGGCATGATACTGAAATCCAGTTCACCTTATAATGCAAACACATGTTCATGATTGTCATTTGCACTCGTGATCTGGATGATGCATCAGTTTTGGGCACCACCTTCCTGGTTTCAGGTTTCCTAATGTGGTTTGGGAAAAGAGCAACAAAAAGCTACGTTTATCCAGGTAGACACAAAGAAAGAAGTAGGACCATGGACAGTTCTAAACTGAACTGATGAGATTCATCCTGCAATTCAGCACAATCTGGAAGAAAAACAGCTTCATAAGTCAGGAGTTCAAACAGAAAATAAACAAAGCAGAAAAAGAAATGACTTTAGATTTTTCTACCTAAATAAGGTCTTTCTGGCTTGTTCTGGTCAAATAAGTACTTTAAAAGCTCTGTGTCAATTTTGTTTCCACTGAAACAAAGTGCTGTTGCTTAAAGAGACAATATGCCTCAAGTCCCTTTATAAGAGAAGAGTAAGTCTGATCTCTTTAAGCTATGGAGGTAGTGTTGAGACTGGATCAATTGTACACCATGTGCCCAGCAAAATATTGACTTACTGCAAACACTCTTCCTTAAGAACTAACAAGACTTTCTACCTCTGTTTCATGGCAGCCTCTTCCTTTGGGACATTTCCTTGCAATGCAGAGCAAGATTCTTAGTCCCTGTTAGCGAGTTCCTACTAATCCTCTTTAATAAAAATGTATGTGACCTAACCATCTTAGAAGATGGGCTATTCTGCTGTTAATATTGGTGCTTCTATATTCTTAGGTGTTCTTTCTAACAGCTTTAGAAAGGCAGTTCAACCTACACCTTTATTCTTCATTCTTCTTTATTCACTCTTACTTATTGAGAAAGATCTTCAAATTCAGCAAACTGTTCAAATGGTTCCAGATGACTCCTACAACTGTATTTCAAAATGACAAGAAATCCAGGGGAGAGAAAATGTTATTAGATTAAAGTTCATCTATTAAGAGTACTTTCTGAAATATAAACGAGATGGAGCATAAATTATAAATTAGAGCATATGGGGAGGCTGTGTAGGATTAATTAAATCACCGGTAGAAATAATCAAAATCATTTTAGTTAGGTTCAAATAGTGTTTTGCTCATTTGTTAAAAGTCTTTTTATGAGACTTTTATGAGATGGAAATAGAATGTTGAGTTATGTACAGTAAATTACATAGATTGTGGCTGAGTTAATATATCACTCTAAACCACCGTTAATCATGATCTATTGTATCAGCTACTCTTGCTTGGATTCATACATAAACAATATTTTTTAAACCACACTGTCTGGGTTCACAGAGTGTACTAAATCTAATCGAAACAAAACATATTATAGCTTAGCTCCATAATAAAACAATTTAGTTGGCATATAAATAAAAGGAAACTACAATAAGTGAAAGTATCTATGCACAGTCAACAGTCTGTTCTGTCCCCGTCCCACACACGGACCCAACCAGCCAGCCGAGGGTTAAATAAACTCTTCAAACACTCAACGTCAGTGATAAGGAACTTGGTAGCAACTCCGTAGCTGCCTGCCAAGAACTTTTACTCCGATAACACAGACAAAAATACACACAGTTTCAATAGTCCAGTTTGTAATTAAATCCACAGCAAATAGGTGTTGTGTCCAAAGGTGCAAAGTGACTCGCCAGAGATTTAGCTTTGTCCGTCACAGAGTCCGAATGGCCACCACACTCCCTTTTATAGCCTGTGGGGTGTGGTCCAGTGACTCAGCTTAATCTCTGGCACACCTCCTTTTCTGCTGCGCATGCTTGTCTCTCCGACGCTGGCGTGGGTCCAACCACAATGTTTCTTCGTCACTATCCAATGGCTTGGAAACACCTGGCTCCTGGCCAATCTCTTCTCCCTTGGGAGACACCTGAGGCATTGCCAGAGAGGAGGGTCCTGGAGAGGGAGGCCTGGCCATCTCCTCTCCTTCATGTTCAGAGCCTTCTTCCTCCGATAAGATAGGCTCGGAGGACGGAGCCACAACACAGTCTTAGGCAAACATATAAGTCATGTATGAAAAGTAAGCTAGTGAGTCATCAGGGATAGAGGTTTGGAAGTTAGACCAACTTGGAGCAGTACTGCTAAAGTAATTACTTCGAAGCAGTGGTGAAATCCACTTACCTTCGCTACCGGTTCGGGAACGGGAGCGCACAGGAGCACGTGCACACTACGCAGAAGCGCTTCTTCTGCGCATGCACAGAGGGTAAAAAATGGGATGTAATGACATCCCGGCGAGTGGGTGGAACTTCCCACTGCCGGCGCTACCAGTTCGTGTGAGCCAGATAGATCCGGCCGGATTTCACCAATGCTTCTAAGTGTCAATTTAATGTTAGAAATACTTGAGAAGAATGTCAAAAGTCAACATAGTTCTAAATAAGAATTATATTATGATTTAAAGTGGAAGTCTCATTTCTTGTTCAAATTCAAAATTTCCTAAAGATGGGTAAACATTATTATCTCTCATAATTCTTCATAAAACACCTCCTTCAGAGATAAGTACCCAGGTCTGACTTGGGTAACTTTGATAACCTTAGACTGGCTGCAAATTTATGTAGTCTTTTTTATTAGGTCTGTTACAAATGTCTAATTTTCAGTAGAGGTATGTGAAACATTATTAATATGAACCAGTTGATCAGAGTTTGAAACAGGTTATTCTGACCTACTTGAAATGTTTTAAGCTCAGAACAGGGCTTCTTATTTTGATGTTCAACAGTTAGAGCTCTTTTTGCTTCTTAATATTGTTGGTATTGTTAGATTCTTGAGCCATTCCCCCCCCCATTTAGTTGAATGTAATTAGAAAGTCTGTACTCATAGTGGCAAATAGTAGGACAATGGAAACATAGTTGGAGAAGACATCACTGCAGAATTTCTGGTTTCATTAAGGAACTGAAAATAAAAAAAACAGTTCCATTTTGTAATCCGATAATTCTTGTGTAGCATATCTCAGTGCTACACAATATCTCATTCTCTACTTTCTTGGAGCTATGATATTACAGAAGTGAACATTTCAAGGCATCAAGTTGGTCATATGTGTACCTAATAATACTACCCCTTACTTTCAAGAGCAACTGTAAGTTGAATGCTAACTTTTTGTTAAAACATGTAGGAACCTGCAATGGGTATCTAAAAATCTAGTCTAAAATTTAAAGCAGGAAGACAAGGTGAACACTGCAAAGATGATAAAATTCAGAGACAGACAGAAGTAAAATAATAAGAACAAAAATATCCTTTCTCTCCCTGGGTTTCAGATTTGACAGGTCATACTTTGACTCAAAGCACTTACATTACTATAACTGAGCAAGCCAGAAAGATAAAGGCAAAATGAGCACACATTTTTGTCAAGCTGAAAAGACAAAACATTTATAATACGAGCAGCATTAAATCAGCTGTTACAGTTCTGAAAGTTTTGTTGAAAAGGGTATTAATGCCATTTTTAATTAAAAGATTTGCAATATTTTTCCTTGATAAAAGTATCTCGTTAGTGAACTGAGATAGCTTCTCAAGAAAATGTTTAACAGCTGGAAAAAGTACAATACTGAGGAAAGTGCTATCAAAAGTTTAAGCTGAGTCTATGCTTTATGGGTTATTATTTTAAGCCTGAAGCTTCTTGGGAGTCAAGAGCTGATCTTCTGCCACAAGCACTGCAGGGTTGGTTGAAACATAAAAATGCTTAATCTAAATATTTAATTTCAGATTAGATGGATTTCTACTAAAAGGCTATGAAACATTTCCGGTGAAGAGACTCAGGGGACACGCTAGTATGGCAACTGTAGCTGGTTCTTCCTATATTTCTGCATCTGATTTCTCTTTGGATTAAAATGCCTACAGCATGGGGGATGTAGTCCAGGATGCAAGAATATTTGCTTTACTTCAATTATTTTTTTTTTTAAAAAACTTGTTCTTAATAAAACAGAAATTTTGATTATCTAGTCAAGCACACACAGAATAATTAGCATCTGCTATGCAAATTGTTCCCCAGCAGGGTGCCACTCATCCTGCTTTCCCTTTTCCTGCAACCAGACTGCAATTTGGCTGCATTTCCTTATGGGTTCATCTTAGATATGCTATGACAATATCCATCTTTGATTATCCTTGGGTGTTCAGACAGCCACATTAACATAAAAAATGATGGATTAAAGGAAAGACTGGAGAATAAGTAGCAGACAATATAAGTAATGGCAACCATTGTGATGCTGAGAAAGAGATGGATGGTGCACAGTAAGAATCAATCAATCCTATATTGACAATATAGGTAGAGGGCCAGGATCCTTCACAGCTGGATTTCAAGGGATAGAAGCACTCAGTTTTAATCTCTTTAATATGAGGCTACCCATTGCATTTTTTCCAGTTTTAAATCATGTTTGGAAACAAATACTTTCCCTATATGTGGTCATATTCTGATGAACATCTATGTATGCTCACATGCAACTAGTTTATCAAAGGTCTACCTATAAAAGTCTTCTTTTTTTCAAGTCACCACATGAAGAAAGCAATCAGAGATTAGGAACATCTTGCAGATACAAGGTGCATTTGACTATTTGCCTTTCCCACACTCTCCCTGCCTCCACCTCGAAATACTCCATCATAAAACTAAAATGTTCTGATAGTATTTGGAGAGTACAACTTTTTAACCACCCGATTATATTTTGTGAATATTATTCATTCCATCCCTGCAATCAAAGGAGCTGATATTTACTGTAAAAAAAAAAAGTTGTTGTGGTTTGAATAAAAACCGAATGTTCAGGTTAGATTTGGTAACTGTGTGTGAGCTGCACAAATGGGTTGTAGACACTTTTTTTTCCCCAGCAAAAAAGCTACTTATGCTCTTGCAAATAGAATATGGGTTTTATTTTTTTATTTGTAAAAACATCCCTTATCGGTATTTCCAGGGAGAAAATATATTCTTAAATGATTTAAAATAACTCACTCTTAACTCCATTACTTTAGATCTGTAGAAGAAGGGGCAGAACCTGGGGAGGTGGAGTCAAGGTAGGAATCAGCCTGGAATCATTACGTTTCCACAAGTGATCCAAGTCCAGCACTCCTTTGAATTCTATTAACTCTTACCTAGCATCAATTTAGTGCTGGTAGTTAACTAGATTCTTGTTGGCTTGAACAACAAATCATTTGACTGGAATTTAACACATGACCTTGATTTTTTTGTTCTGACAAGATCCCCCCCTCAAAGTTAGTCATGTCTTCATTAATAATGGTTTATGAAGAAAAAAGATTCCTAGTGTTATCTACTGAGAGAGTAAACAGCGAACGGCTCTAATTGCAGCTTTCTGCAGTTTATGATATTGTGAGATGGTTTCATATATGGACACAAGCTTCTAATGGTGCTATTTATCACTATGACAAAGGCTGGAATAGAGGAAAGCTTGAAATGAACTGAAGTAAAAAAACTAGAATTTTGATTATTTCAGCCACTGGATACGATGTTACCTTATATAGGCGAATTGTACAGGTATGATTTGCACCCTATCAATCAAGGTGATTTTGCTTTAGAAAACCTCCTTCTGGGTGTATTCTAAAGAATTATGAAATAGTTTACTGCTACCTTAAAATAAAGTCTTTGTCTATCCTAGATTACTCTGATCAGCTATTAGGGCTATTACTGAGATTTTCCCCCCCCCCTCCAAATGCTTGTTATGATATTTATATCATAACTCCAGAGCCAAGGTGGCGCAGTGGTTAAGAGTGCAGTACTGCAGCTACTTCAGCTGACTGCTAGTTCAGCAGATCAGCAGATCAAATCTCACCGGCTCAAGGTTGACTCAGCGTTCTATCCTTCCGAGGTGGGTAAAATGAGGACCCAGATTGTTGGGGGCAATATGCCAATGCTAATGCAATATGTTAATTTGCAATATGTATTATGCTAACTTTGTAAAGTTATGCTTAGAGAGGGCTGTAAAGCCCTATGAAGTGGTATAGAAGTCTAAATAATAATAATAATAATAATAATAATAATAATAATAATAATAATAATAATAATAATAATAATAATATATTAACCATTGTTATATGCTGCATTCCAATATCATAAGGAGTGTGTGTGTGTGTGTGTGTGTGTGTGTGTACGTACATACATATATGGCAGAAACTGGGGCAAGTAACGGGAATTTACCCTGTCACACAGCGTTCAGGTCTTGAACTGGGCTGCCAGCTAAAAAGGTCAGCATGAGCCATCATGCCCCTATATATTACTTAATCTTCCACCATCAGAAATAAAAACTGTAATTCTATAAATTAAATATATGAGCAAATAATTAAATGATTATGTATTACATGCCTTTACCAAGGCACAGATTAGATCAACGTAAAGCATAATATCCCATGAGCAGATCAAATGTGTTGATGTAGATAATTGGAGATTGAAACAGTAGACCATGCACTCTGTACAGGGCTTTGCAATTATATAATACAAACATTTATTATTATATATTCAAGTAGGCCAGAAACACTTTTTAATGGCTTTATATCAGTATCCATATGTGTCAAAGGGATTTGCAAAATTTTGCTCCTTTGCCTTAACATATGTGGAAAATCCAAATCTTATATGATGTATTATTAACCCATTATTTTTCATTTAAATGGTTTTTAAAAGTTGATTTTTCATTGTAAATAGTGGCTTATTTGACTGTCTGATTAATTGATTAATTGAATTTTTTACCAGTAACACCAGTTACTGCATTTTAATGTAACTGTTGATTTAACTGCTTTTTAAGGATTGACAATCAGTTCATCATTCATGTCATTGCAAGTTTTTTTTAGTAGATAGATGGCGAGCTACCTGGAGCCCTAAACTTTTAGGTGGTACTGGGAAGATAAAAGGATATTCCAGGAGGACACAATGACCAAACACTTTCCTATGGCTGCCCAGAAAACTACTTGGCTTAAGGAGTTACTGAAGGAATCTTTTTTTTCAATATCTGGAAAAAGGAGAAAATTAATTGCCCAAAATTGAGTTTTATGATGGAATTTAATACATAATCCATGATATAGATTTGTGCAAATTATATGTATAAGTTATATAAATTATCAAGAAAAAAAGTTTAAAGGAATTCCTTAGCCACGCAGTTCTTTTATATTTATGAAACCTTAATAATAAGAATAGAACATTCTGGAAAAGTCTAGAATATTCCATTTCTTCTCTCTACCAAGGTGAACCGCCTCTACTCTTTGTCATTATGAGTTCCATTGAGCAGTTTATGAAAGTAAATTGCTGATAAATCTCAAACATGCCATTCCAGTTCCAAGCAAGCGCTAGAAACATCTCAAATAGTGTCCTGTTTAGAAAATGTTTACCTACATGAACTGCCTTCCTGATCACATAATGGGAAAATCTGAAGTACGAATGAATGTTCTGTGCATCTGTGCTGAAGAAGGAGTAAATAAGCTAGACAACTAACCTTCTGTTCTGTTTGGAGCAAAGATCCAGGTAGCTCTAAGCATGCTAACCTTTGGGAGACTTGTAGATCTGGTCTTTCGTTATGGATGGACAGTGTGCTGTGTGAACCACTGAAAATGTATATTTGGAATGTATTTGTCCGCATCATAGTATTTTTTTATTTAAATGAAACATTTTTTTATTTTCTTTTTTATAATGATAGCTGCTTTCAAATCTTTTTGCTTGGTAAATGCACAACCATTGAAATCAAATTAATAAATAACAGATAAAGACAAATTAGATATATATTATGTAAAATATTCCCATGCCTCTTTTCATCTTATCAGGATATAAAAACGTATGTATAACTATACCTCTTCTACTTGCACCACCAATATTTTCTAATTCCCTCTTTTGCAATGGTAATGGTAATAAGCAAAATTACAAATTAAATTGAGTTTGATCCATATTTAGATGCATACAACCAATTAAATCCTTAACTTTGCTCCAAAAGGTCAGCCTGATAATACTAAACAGAATATTGTGTGATGTGTTTAGAAAGCTCATCTTGTCACATTCAGAAACATCATTAATAATATTGGGGTGGCTACATTAACAACAGCTACCAGGTTACTCTTTAATTCTTTTTTGAATGTACTTGGAGGAGCCGGGATTTGAAATGAATATTACCCTACACAAAATATGGTTTGTTTTCAGTTATGTAGAGCCTGATACCTCAAAGAGTCATTTTCAGTCTCTAATCTCTCTTCTCCATATCTTTCGCAGCCTTCGGCAAAAGAAAGGAAATCTGCCCCAGAGGCATTGGGCTGGATCATCTAATTTAGTAAAATGCAAGCCATGCCCTCTGACGCATGCCAGCTCTGTTTGTGGTTCTGATGGACACACTTACACCACCAAGGTAACATCATTTAATAATGAAAACATGCATAATTCATCCATGAAAGTGTCATGAGAAATTTAAAATTACAGTATATGTATGTAGCTTTTTTGGCTTGAACTACTTGAATAATTTGTTTTTGGAAGGATTGGAGATAAGAAAAAACTTACCTTGCCACTGCTCCTTTACCAGACCACTGAGTGAAGTCAACGTTTCGCACTATTTTTAATGTTTCTAGTGGAAACATTAAACTGGAAGAGGTTTTTTTTGGGGGGTGGGAGAGGGGAGAGTTTGCAAAACTACCAGATTTGATGCCACGAGAATAATATTGATGCAAAGAAAGAAGACTTGACTGAATGTCCAAGTTACAGGAATCTTTAACTTCGTCTTGTGATACATTTCATTACCTTTCTGATGCAGCTGAATGCATTTATAGGTATGATACTGTACTGCTTCGCACTGACCATATGCATTGCCGTTGAAAATTAAAAATCTTGGAAATATAAATATAATCTGGTAGTGGAGAACATAGCCAACAGTCCTTTGCCATTCTTCAGTCAGTCTCTGATAAGTATACCACTTACTGGCATTCAGTGGGTTAAGACTGAGGCAACAAATGAACCCAGGCAATTAGACCCCAAGCAACAAATGAACTCTAATGGGTTCCATAAGAAAGTTGGGATTTCTTATGGATCTGGTAGGTCTTAGTTGTCACTTGGTCTTAGTTTTCACTTGGATTGGGTATTTGGCAGACTTGGCTTGAATATTCTAGACATCTGGTAGATAAAATCATTCAGATTCACTTAGAATTGGACTGTCATTAAGCCAATACATTTGAGGTGAAGGAAGTCTTATGTGGGTACTTGGTATGTGTTTGAATGTGAAACTCCTAGATAGTGGACATGATCCTCAGGACTGTTAACCTGACTGCCTGTTTGCTTGGTCGTTGCCCTTTTGATTTGTGAGGTTCTTTCTGGTGGTGTGTAATTGGTTCAGAATAACAGAATAACAGAGTTGGAAGGCACATTGGAGTCTTCTCGTCCAACCCTCTACTCAAGCAGGAAACCCTATATCAGTGATGGCTAACCTTTTTGCCATCGCGTGCCAGGACGGGGGGGCAGGGGAGGGTCGTGCGCACACGTGCCCACGCACATGCACACTCAACCCCCGCCCCCCCGCTCCTGGCACATGATGGCCTGGTAGGTCTATTTTTCTTTCTTACCTGGTTCCAGATCCTCTCTATTTATCTGGGAAGAGCAAAAACAGCCTTTCTCACTCTCTCGAAGGCCCTCCAAAGGCCTGAAACAGCCCATTTCCCAACTCCTGGTGGGACAGGAAGTGACATTTTTTGCTGTCCCCAGCCTCCAGAGCCTCTCTAGAAGTCTCTAGGAGCCTCTCTAGGAGTCTATGGAGGCTGTGGACAGCAAAAAACGTCACTTCCTGTCCCACCGGGAGTCGGAGTCGCAGCCTCCGTAGGGCCTCCAAGGGAGTGGGAAAGGCTGTTTTTGGCCTTCCCAGTTAAATAGAGAGGATCTGAAGCCAGATAAGTAAGAAAAATGGGCCTTCCCCCCCCCCCCAGGCCTTCCAGACGCAGGAAACAGCCTGTTTCCCTACTTCTGGTGGGCCCAGAAGGCCCGAAAATCCGGCTCGCACATGCGCCCCAGAGCTAAGCTGGCGTGCCTACTAATATGGCTCCACGTGCCACGTGTAGCACGCGTGCCATAGGTTCGCCATCACGGCCCTATATACCTTCTTGTTAAACCCACCAGTGTTGGAGCACCCACAATTTCTGGAGGCAGGTCGTTCCGCTGATTAATTGTTCTGTCAAGATATTTCTCCTTAGTTTTAGGTTCTCTCTTTTATTAGTTTCCATCTATTGCTTCTTGTCCTGCCTTCAGATTCCATTCAGTAATATCACTTTTTCAGAAGGAAGGCCTAGTTCACTAGTGGTATGTTTCTCCTTTAAGAGGTTGTTGCTGGATCCAATAGTTGTGGACAATTTTCACCCAGTCTAACCTTCCTTTTCTTAGGAGAGTTGGTAAAAAGGCAGTTTCAGAGGGAAGCAGATTATTCAGGCCTGTTTCAGCCTCATTTCAGGTTAGGATATAGTACACAGATAGCATCATGGTTGAAAGTTTATGGGTGACCTCTTGCAAAGCCAGAATGGTATGTTACTGTCCTGATAATCCCTGTTCTTTCAGTGGATTTTAATACTATCAGCCATGGAAGCAGGCAAGAGATTGACATGAGACCCTAATGGGTGATGTGTCCCTTTTCCTGTTTAATATCCACATGGTCTACATAATTTTTTCATTGTGGTTGTAAATTTGTTTTTAATATTGTACACCAGCCAGAGTTGCTATGGAGTTGAGCAGCTTTACAAATATGATACATAAATAAAAATGAACTTTATAGTGAATGTAAAATTCAATCTGGTATACACTGTGTATCTGTTTTGAGTTACATTAGGGTTCCGGTTACGCATACAACAAATAGCTAAGCAAATAAGGAATTTCATATCTACAAAAAGATTGCCGAGTAGATTATTTAAAAACAACAAAATTATTCATGCCTTAGGTATTGATTGAGCAAAAGAAAATCATTTTCTTAGTAATATGTAATTCATGCACTGGTATGTTATTTACAAGGGGAATTTTGGATTCTCTCCTGTATCTAACATTGGATAATTATTCAATAGGTAATATGTATGATTGTCCTGTTTACAAAGCTTTTCGTTGTACACAGTTCCTTGCAATAATAATTTGGATTCCATAAAAACCCAGATTTAAAAGTAAAATGGGTAAGCTCAAGCAATACAGAATGCTTCCATAAACTACTTTCTCCCTATCTTTGAATATCAGTGGTTGTCTAAAAGATTAATTCCAGAACATGTATCACACCGTAAGTCTCTGTGTGAACTCCAGGTTGGGAAATGAGCCATAACTAAGAGGTAAAAATTTTTGCTTGGCAAGCAAAAGTTTAATTCCCTGCTGTTTTTACTCCCACTCTGAAAACATCTAATATGTGCCCCCACAAAAAAACCCAATTCACCCAGAAGTGCCTGCAGAGGAGAATCAAAACAGGCAAGTTAGTGATTGGAGCACAATTGAGGCTCTCTTTGTACACATGTGACCCAGAAACATGTGCAAATGCATTATTTTCTATTGGGATACCACAATCAGCTTGCTGCCTGCTTTGAGTTCCCACCTCCTCATCCCTTGTAAATATTACAGAATCTACTCTTTTCACTGAAGTAATAATATTACACTCATTGCCTTGAGGTTGGGAGGCTGAGTTGCAACTCCAGACTTCCCTGACTTTAAGGCTGTCAGGAAACAGGAGTGGAGCAATTTTCTGTTGGTTAGAAACAAAAAATAAAGACCTGAAAGAACAAATAATCTGTACAATAATCATATTAAAAATTGCTATCTGAGCAGAGAATCAAATAAACCTTAATTTGGAGAACTAATTAACACATTTGGTTAAATTGGCCCATCAGTTTAGAATTCCTTGGTCCTATTTATCAACCTCCTACCCTTCTTTGGTTACATACAAGCATTTCTTTATATGCTTTGGATAACAGGTAATATGTCTAAGAAATTAGTTTCTGAGCCAGTAAATTATTTTCTGCCCCATACTCCTTATTGTAAGATTATTTAAAGTATTTTTTTTCAGACATTTGTCAACAGCTTTCTTACCCCAAACTTTATTCTTTTATCTGCATTATTGGGCAATACAGTACTAATTTCAGGTTCAAAAAGCTTCATTTTTTTAAAAAAAATCATAGCTACTCTACTGTGAAAGGCATATCAGTTTTGATTACTGTCATATAAATCATAATTTCCAAAGAAATTGCAGGTGTTTTTGCAATCCCACCAGCAAACCACAAAGAAAATAGAATGAAAGATAGATTTCTATTCTTCCTTAACTATCTCTCTTATCTTCAGAGCCACTTAGTCCATAATCATATAAACAAGTTGAGACTGGCTTGATAAATCCAGAGCTTTTGTAATGCACTCAGGCAAGCTGAGTAGATCTTTACTGAACAGGATGAATGCCAGGTATTTCAGAAAGCCTTCTGATTATTTACTATAGGATTTAATTCCTTTTTAAAATCCAGAATCAATGATATCGTTTCTTCAGCTTAGTTTTGAATCCAGTAATCATTATAAAGCATATATTAATTCATGTTCTTGTCCCATTTTGTATTTAGCATGTTAGTAACTGAAGTAGGGAATATTACCTGGCAAGGTGAAAATGTTGATAGAATAATTGTGGAAACAGAAGGTCAGCATTACACCTATACATATCTATTGGCCAGGGGTGGGTTCTACTTACCTGTACTACCGGTTTGCAACAGGAGCATTTCTGCGCATGCACAGATCATCAATTATGACGTCCAGGCGGGTGGCCAGAGCCTCCCACCGCTTTTACTACCGTTTCTAAAGAACCGGACAGAACTGGGAGCAACCCACCACTGCTATAGGCTCTTTCTGTACAGTCTTTGCAATATAGGTAAAGGGAAAGGTTCCCCTCGCACATATGTGCTAGTCGTTCCCGACTCTAGAGGGCGGTGCTCATCTCCGTTTCAAAGCCGAAGAGCCAGCACGGTCCGAAGACGTCTTTGTGGTCATGTGGCTGGCATGACTAAACGCCAAAGGCGCACGGAACACTGTTACCTTCCCACCAAAGGTGGTCCCTATTTTTCTACTTGCATTTTTTACGTGCTTTCGAACTGCTAGGTTGGCAGAAGCTGGGACAAGTAATGGGAGCTCACCCCGTTACGTGGCATTAGGGATTTGAACCACTGAATTGCTGACCTTTCGATCGACAAGCTGAGCATCTTAGCCACTGAGCCACCACATCCCTCCTTTGCAATATATATGTCTTCAAAATAAGGGGAACCAGCAAATGCAAATCCCAGTATGTGCATGCTCTTTCTATCACAATACAAGGCTGGGGCTTCAGGCATTGGTATATATAAACAGCTGAGTTTTCAGTATCAGTATATAATTCAGTTAATTTCATTTCAGTGATTTGTGATACCATGAAAATTGTAAAGAAACTCTTGGTAAAACATTTGTTTTACTACCAGTGTTTGCAAAATGAACCAAGGATAAATCTCTTTATTTTCCTTATTATTACCCTATATTACTTCCCATCTGTTAGCCAGTTGTACTTTTTATTGCTTTCAGTGTAATGAGACACAGAATTCTTACGTTGTTACTTGTTTTTCCTTCTGTGTCACATCTGCAGTAATTTCCCTCAGAATTTGGAATTAATTTTTCTCCCCATTGTAACGAGTATGTAATGACTAATAATCTCCTGATGGGTATCTCAACTGCAGCCTCCAACAGTTAACATTTTAAAAAATGCATCAAAAAAAGTTTGCATGGTAAACTGAGTTCCTGTAGAGATAGTCCTCAATTTATAATTGTTCATTTAGTGACAGTCTGAAGATACAACAGCATTGAAAAAAGTGACCTATGACCGTTTTTCACACATATGACCCTTGTAGCATCCCTATGTACATGTGATCAAAACTTGGCTGCTTGGTATCTTCTTAACTATTTCTTCATCTCGCGGTATATCTTCATTTTTCCAATATTGTGCGAAAATAATCCTCGCTGCTGTTAAGACATGTAATATTAAATACATACTTTTCTTATCAAGATTTTCTGATATTATACCTAATAAAAACAGTTCAGGTTTAAAATGTATATATTTCCCTATTATCTTTTCTAACCACCTTTGTATCTTTGCCCCCTTTTTTTTTTTTTTTTGCTTTGTTACAAATCCACCACAAATGATAAAATGTGTTTTTAAATACTTTATAAAATAGTTAAGAAGATACTAAATTGTACAGAAATGGATAGATTGACATTGAAAATTAAACAGAAAGAGGATGTAGAATACTATCAAACATGGAATTTATTTTACCAATGGCTGGAAAAAAGAGGTGGAAATTAAGAATGTAATCTATATTGTTATGTAAATTAAGTACCCAGACAACACGATGTTTATTAAGCACTAATAAGCCTTGGTACTACTAATAAGCCTTGGTACTACAGTGGTTTAAAGCACCCTGTTATTAACACAGCTGCCTGCAATTTACTGCTGGTTCGAATCTCTCCAAGGCTCAAGGTTGACTCAGCCTTCCATCCTTTCTAAGGTAGGTTAAATGAGGACCCAGTTTGTGGGGGCAATAAGCTGACTTTGTATAAATATACAAAAGTATGAAGGCTATTGCTTAACGCACTGTAAGCCGCCCTGAGTCTCCGGAGAAGGGCGGCATATAAATCAAATTAAAAAAAAAAAAAAAAAAAAAAAACTAAGAAATGTATTTAATAGAAAATCAATAAAATAATAATAATAATACCGTGTTTCCCCGAAAATGAGCCCGTTTTATATTTTTTTGAACCCCAAAATAAGCACTTGGCCTTATTTTCGGGGAGGTCTTATTATTTTGGGGCGCGTGGAGCAAGACGGGGATCCTTTTGCCATTTTACCTGATTTCCATCTCTGTCTCCCTAACCCTAACCAGAGGAAATGGTGGGGACCAGCTGCACATGCATTTAAATATTTTCAGGGGACGGCTTATTTTCAGGGAAACCCAGTAACAACAACAACAACAACAGCAACAACTTGGCTGCTTGGCAACTGGCATGTATTTATGACAGTTGCACTCTCCCAGGGTCATGTCCTGACCATTTGTGACCAACCTCTGACAAGCAAAGTCAATGGAGAAAGCCAGATTCGCCTAACGACTTCATGATTCAATTAACAATTAACTGCAGTGGCAAAAAAAGATCATAAAATGGGGCAAAATGCACTTAACAACTGTCTTGCTTAGGAACAGAAATTTTTGGCTCCATTGTGGTCATAAGCTGATGACTACTTCTAATAACATGGGTTGTAGATGATGCAAACTGAACCTTAATGATGAACAGTAGTCTCAATTTTCAAAGTTACAGAGCATTCAAAAGGACTTACCTACAACTCATCCTCAGAGTTATAATTGCTGCATTATCTCTAAGGCCATGGGACTGCATTTCAGGCACTTGGCAACTAAGTCACATTGTTGCCCAGTTGCAGTGCTCGCAGTCACATGATAATGTTTTGCAATTGTTTTTTGCTTCTGTCTGGCAAAAAACCACCCATTGGATAATCTGGATTCTGATTTACAACCATGCAATTCATTTAACAATCTCAGTGGCTTCCTTAACAACTGTTGTAAACAAGTTGTACCAAACTGGTAACTCTATTTACGACTGCAACAACTCATGATCAAAATTCATGGCTCAATTGTAACCTAAATTGAGGCATGCATTTGAGTGTGTATTGACAACAACACTGAAATGTCAATATCTGCAAAAGCCCATGCATCTTGCAGGCATCTGCAAAAAGAAAACCTTAATTCATGTAGCTGTACATACATTGATTCAAGACAGGTTTTCTCCTTCTGTGCATCAGCACTGAACACGCTGATGTCTCCAGGAGACAGCAATGTCTTTTCAGTGAATGGACAAGAGTACAGTGCTCCAGGGAATTGCAAAAAATTTGGAAGTGCAGTTTGTCAAGGAGAAATTGCAGAGCTCTAGTCTGTGTTGGATCTAGAGGTATTAGGAGTTCTGGATTGAAAACACTCCATCGACTTTGGAAATGTATTGTGACACCTTGGCAGTTTGAAAATGTAATCATTTAAGTTTTTTATATTCTTTCTATGCCACCCTTCTTCCCTTCTTTGTCTCTTTCTGCCCTTTCTGTTTTTTCCATTGTTAATCCCAATGTAATTTCTAAAAACCTCCTTTTTATTATTACTATTTACATATTCAATTATTTTTCTAAAATTAATCTCATTGTCTATGTCTTCTTCTTTATATTCAATCTCTGTGTCTTGCTTCTCCATTTTTGTTTCCTTGTTAGCTTCAGCATTTTCTATCTTGATTTTTGGATCCTCAAGTTTCGATTCTCCATGTAATATTGTAATTATTTCCGCTTTCCACGAGTATATCATTTCCATCATTTCTCTAATTTTCTGCGCCATTTTATTCTTTCTGGGTTAATATTGTTCCAGTTTTAAAAGTCCCGTTGTTTTCCTCTTTTTTTTCCAAAGTCAAGCTGCTTGCAGACAAAGCAATCCTCCCCAAAAGTTCTCAGGACTATTATCACTGGTGTAGTTCAAAATTTTCCAAAACAAAGATTCCAAATTGCAATTCTCTTTTTTCTCCTGAAAATGTCTCTCTACAATTCTCTTAATTGTTTAACAGAGTGTCCATTTTGTATCAATCCTCGTTAACAATCTAACTTATTTTTTCTTCTTTGAAAATTACAAATCAATTTTATAGTCCAGTCCAAATTAAACAATACTTTTCCCCTCTTTTTTTTTTCTCCTTTATTTTATCTTTAGGTATACAGCACTTCTGTTGCAGGGCTTAATATTCAATTTTTCTTAGCCTTCAAAAAGAAAGGATCTATTTATTTTCTTTCCAATCCTTTAGCCAATTTTGGGGTTCTAATTCTTAAAATTTTCCAAATAATTTTATTCAAAAATCAATTTTCTTTTCAGGTTTTTATCCCTTTAAATTCCACTTACATCTTCTTTTCTTCCCCTATGCCCATTAGCCGCTATTTTTACGCTGGGGGTTTCAGGTTTTTTTTAAAAAATATTTGTTGTTACTTTGCCTGTGGGTTGGCTGTCACTCATCCGGCTTCAAAAACTCCGTTACATTCACCGCTCTTGCTCATGGACTATGAATGCTAACATGCTTATGAAGAAGGCACAGAAGAGGCTGTACTTCCTGAGAATGCTCAGGAAGATAAATCTATCTCAGCATCTACTTCTGTCTACTATCGCAGCACCATTGAGAGTGTCCTGACATACAGCATTCTTGCATGGTGTGGGAGCAGCTCTGTAGCAGCTCTACAGAGAATCATTAAAACTGCCCAGAATATCATCGGACTCCAGCTACCAGCCCTGGATGACATCTTCAAAACTCGCTGTTTGAGAAAATTGCATAACATTCTCAGAGACTCTTCCCATCCTGCTTACAATCTTTTTGGACTGTTGCCTTCTGGCAGAAGATACAGAACAATTAAAACTTGGACCACACATTTTCTGAATAGTTTTTATCCTGAAGCTATAATTGCACTCAACAATGAACTAAAGGGCCACCATCAGTGAGCTGTTGGACAGTATTACTTGATCTGTGGTGTGGATGTTTGGGTGGTTTAGGGGTGGAGAATTGTGGTGGGTGGGAGTGTGTTTGGGGATTGTTATGTGTGTTGGACCTGGTCTTTGGGTGTTAAGTGAATTTCATTGTATGGGTATACTGTGTATATACTTACAATGACAATAAAGTTATTTATTTATTTACTTAGTCCGGTTGCCCCAGCTTCTTGACAGCCGCAATGGCTGGTGCCTCCACCGCCAAATCGGAGAGAGATTCCTCTGACCTTCGAGGAACTTGCCTGTTCTTCTTGGTCTTCCGAGGTGCCTCTCCTTCTTCCCCATCCCTACAGGATGGTTCTGGTCCGAAGACCCCTCGGCAGCGGTTCGTCAGTCCGGGTTTTCGCGGAGCTCATCAGAGCCTACTAATTCCCCGACTGTCTCGCCGTGACGCTTCTGGTCAAATCGGCAGTTTGAAAATGTGTGGACCTCAGCTTCCAGAATTTCCATCCTAGCTGGGGAATTTTTGGGAGTTGAAGTCCACACATCTACAAACTACTAAAGTTAAGAAACACTGCAGTAGACTGAAGCATATATAAATCTTGCCTGTTCCTCAGTTCCACACTCAACAAGAGGTGTGTGTCACATCATAATTCCAGTATTTTCCAAATGTAACCCAAGAACAGGTGATTCCCTGACCACTTCCACTTCCAGAAGGATTACTGTGATTCTTCCATATTCTGGCTTTTGAGTCATTATTATATTCTAGTAGCTTTTCCTATATCATAAAACAGTAGATGAAAACTAGATTGCCCCTGGTTTCACACAGATTATCAATGATCCAGTGCATAGGAACAGGAACTTTAAAATGTGGCATCAGGTTCTCTCAAAACATAAAATTCTTGCTTGGTTACTAAGGACTTGTGCATACATTGGCATGACTGCTCCATTTTCTGGGTGAGTAAATTCTGTTAAGTCTCAGAAACTGTCACTTGCCATTTGAAGATTGCAATGAGTCCATTAGTAAATGGACTCAAGGCTATATTTAAGGCAACTTTCACCAACCTAATTCCCACTGGATTACAACTCACAGAATTTCCAATCACCATGTCCTGTAGCTGGAGTAATTTGGATTCTAGGATTATAAACATCACATAGTTGAAGAGAAACAATTTTGGGAAAGCTGCAGCAGGAGAAATGAAAAGCTGATGAGGGAAATGCAGCCTCCCCCGCCTCGAAGTTACCCATGTGAGCCTCAGAATTGCTAACTTTTATGAGTTTGGCATTTATTTCAGCTGTTTGACTTCACACAAGGTTTTATTTCCCTGCAATCTAAATTGTTTCAAACAACTGCTGTGAAACTAAAGGTCAAGATTTAATGTCCTAGCAAATAAAATGTTGATGATTGTAAGTAATTATCAGGTAATTCTAGTGCCTGCCCAAAATTTCAGAGAATGTTTTAAGCTTCAGTGAACGAAGACCTTAATGAACCTGACAAAATTCAGAGCAGTAGAAGTGGCATTTATGGATTATTGCTGTTTTGAATTCTAACCCTGAAAAGGCAGTGCATCTGACCTGGTGAAGATAACACTGTAGTATCAACACTGAATGTGGCTCCCATGTAAACCTGGTGTGTTGAAAATTAGTTGCCCCACAGAGTCTAATCTTATCAGAAGATTTAAAATATTGTATTTGCATTTTTAATATGAACTCTAGTGCAGAATCTTTTATAGATCTTTTTACATGTATATATGAAGAGGTCCCACAGGTTTAATATGACAGGTTTTCTTTAAAATTTGTAGTGCCCACCTTAAGAAGAAGGAATATTCTTATTGTCTTTTAACCCTATTAATTCTCGAGTCACAATGAAATTCTTCTACGATGTCATAAAATATGATTTTCACTCCATCTTCTCTAATATAAAATATTGCATAAAGTTCTCCAGATTCCATATTCAGAAACAAAAATTAATCTGGGCCATCCACTTTCATGTAGTTTCTAATATCATGGGTTCACATAATGGGTTTCCTTATAAATAAGAAATTCCTCATGTACTTAACGTGTGAGCCAGTGTGATGTAGTAATCAAAGCACTGGATTACAACCAAGTGATCCAGGATCAGGTCCACCCTCAGCTATGGAAACCTGTTGGCGATTTTTAACCAGCTTATTTCTCTCAGTCCCAAGTACTTCAGAAGTTTGTTTTAAGGGTAAAATGAGAAATCCCCATAAAAATCCCCTTCCTGTTCCTGAATAAAAGGCAGGATATAAATGTGCAGGTCCTGTCAGCATCTTCTTAAACAAACTGTATCTTTCCTTACAAACTGCTGTAAGGCTACCCTCCATTATTCCAGCTTGATCTTAGGCAAAGGCTTGTTTGATTGAAGAGGTTGCTGGCAGGTGCTCTGTGCATGGTCAGATGTCTCCCGAAGCATTTTTTTTAAATCTGCCAAGGACAATAAAAGCAACAAATAGATTGGTCAATGCTAGCAAAACACTGCTCATCATAGAAGAAAATGGAGAGTTTTTGACAATCCAGGGGATTAGAGAGTTACTGGTTCTCTAACAATAGTGTTTACACTCATTAACTAGATTTTGTGTCTGAATATGTATATATATATATATTAAAAAGGTTAAGAATCCCAGCTTAGACATGGCTTCACTGATGGTTGTGATCTCCCTTTGACGACTCCTCAGATTCTTCTTCGGAGGTCAGCTCAAGGGAGGGTGAGCTCATTCCTGGCATGTCAGGAACTGGGTTAATTAATGACTGAACAGCTGGCCAAAAGATTTACAGGGGGCTTTGGCTGGGATCAGCTTTTAGGGGCAGACAGTCAGTGAAGAGGAGGAGAAGTTGACTTCCATGGTGGATCCGAAAGCACACAGGGCAGAGAAAAGACTAGAGCAATGGAGATCTGCCAGATTACTCAGGAGAAGGCCCCAGCCATCTTGATGGGCTGCACCGGAAAGCTATTTATCACGGCAGGTGGAGGGAGGTGTTGCTGGGAACAACATTGGTTTCTGGCTGTGTGTGGGTTTGTTTGTTCCTAATTTAAGTTAAATAACACTGTATGTATCACTGTATGTTGTGCTTTGAGTGATATTACTTAAATTAAAGGAAGGTAACCCCAAAATAAGAGATCTGTCTAACTTGACATAAGCTGTGAAAAATTTTCAAAATAGGTATAGAAGTATGTGCATTCAAAAGAACTTTCTTTGGTGATCATTCACCTGCAAAGATTACCTTTCAAATTTCTTTTGAGGTCTTGTACATTGTTTATACTAAAAAGATTCTCATTGGGGGTATGTTTATGATAGCCAAAGGCATTCTTATATCAACATTACAGCTCATGTTATTTTGGCCCCCAGTGTCGTGCCCTAATTATAAGACTACCACATCTGTGTTTCAGAAATTCAATTGGCTGCTGGCATGACAGTGAGAGACAAGATACTTTGCGGTCATTTAGATTTGATAGACATAAATGATATATTCATTGTTATTCTTTCCTAAATGAACACAATGGATTCCTTTGGAATGGCTTTCAGGAAAACATCAGCTTATATAAGTGTGCCATCCACTATGAAGATGGTATCTATAATTATGTCTAATGAGGTTCTAGCAAATGAGCTGAATAAGCATGTAAATGTAAAACTTTCCTCAGTTTTTTTTACTTTAGTTCTCAATTTTACTTAGTGTCCATTCAAAGTTACAAAAGCACTGGAAAAGGTGACTTGCCATTTATACACATCTCCATGGTCACATAATTATAATCAAAACAGTTGGCAACTGGCATGTATTTATGATGGTTACAGTGTCGTGGGGTCATGTGATCACCTTTTGCAACTTTCTGACAAATGAAATCAATGGGAAAGACAGATTCACCTAACAACCTTATTACCAGGGGTGAAATGCTCCCAGATCGGACCAGATCGGACCTGGTCCATGCACCAGCTGCGCAAGCGCACACCGTTTATTTCATTCATTCATCAGTGGCAGGGTGGGTGTGCGCTTGCACAGCCAGCGCATGGACCAGGGCAGCTATTGTGGCGGCACATTCAAGAAGGAGAGCAGCTCTGGTAACTTTCGGGCGCTTGCCTTCCCTGGCAGCAGCCGCAGGAGAAAGGTAAGGAATAGGACACGCTGTGTGGCGAAGGGTGAGCGGGCGGCGGCTCCGTGGCAAGGCTGGAGTCGGGGAATGGTGCATTCCCCGACCTGGTTGAGGCAGGCATTTAGCTGGCGGCAGCTCTGGGGCTTTGGGTGAATGGCGCGTCTCTGGGCCCCAGCCCCCGACCCAAAGCGAAGGGAGAGCGGGTGGTGAGCGGGCGGCAGAATAGAAATTTAAAATGTTTTCCTACCAGGTTCTGTGGATGTGGCTTAGTGGGGGAGGGTCTTGTGACTGAGTGGACGTGGCTGTGAGTGACATTGAGTTGGCCACGCCCACTTAGTCACAGGACACCCCCCCCACCAAGCCACGCTCACAGAACCAGTAGGGAAAAATTTTAGATTTCACCCCTGCATATTACCAACTTAATAACTGCAGCGGTTCACTTAACTGTGGCAAGAAAGATAGTAAAATGAGGCAAAACTCACTAAATAACTGTCTAGCAATGGAAATGTTGGGCTTAATTGTGGTTGTAAGTAAAGAACTACCAGTGTTGTGTTGACTTTTCAGATTTTTAAAACTTTGTGCAACCTGCAACTGGTAAAATTGGTAACTTGAAGAAAATGGTTGATGTTCATGTAGGCTCGTCCCAAGAGATTAAAAACAAAGAGAGTAAAACACTTTAAGCAAATTCCCATGCCAGAAGGGAGTCAGAAAATAACAAATTCAATGCTGCTGCAAGCCCATTTTTCCCTGATTTATCAATACAATCAACTACAGGTAATCCTCATTTGGTGACTGCTCACAGTTACATACTAATGGAAAAGTAACTTGCAACCAGACCTATTTTATTGCCTGCTGTCCAGAGTCATTTTCTGTGAGATGGGTGGCCATCTAAATTTGATTATATTAATAAACAAAATCTTCACATTTACAACTTTGCAGGTCTGTAAAACAAGAAAAAGGATGAAGCAAGATCATAAGCACAATTGTGGTTTCACTTAGCAACCACTTTGTTTAATGACCAAGTTGCCAGTCCCCTATTGTGATTGCTAAAATGAGGACTAACTGTAGGCTACTACAGTTGAAGTAGTAGTAGCCTGAAGATAGGCTACTAGAGACTCCATTTGTTTCTCTTTAAGCCAATTACTCCACTGTCAGCCTTATTCTGTTGATGTTATGAACTTATTAATTTGTATATTAATTAGCTTCCCAATATGGTGGGAGAAAAAGGATTATTTTTAGCAATTAATATAATCAATGGAATATTTTGGAGTTTCCCCTACCTATGTGTTCATTATCTTAATTGTGAGATCTTGTAACAGCTCACCCCAAAATACTGTGTCTAATTTGAACAACTGCCACACTCCGTCCTTGGCAGCAAAGAGTACATTCAAATGCTCAACCAACATTAAGAAAACATTTCTTATCCCATTTGAAAATGACCCAATTCTTATACTTCAAAGGCCAAAGAGGAAAGTCAAAGATTCTATCTAAAACAGGAAGATTTGCACAAGCAATGAAATTGATTCAAGACACAGCAAAGCTTCTTCCTGCTTCAGAGAATTTAAGCATAGATATTAATCCTGTCCATGATAGTAAACAACTAAAGACATCAGAGAAAAGCTCACCAACCAATGACTTTGGGTTTTCTTTACAACAGTTATAAGCAAACTTATTGTCCCTCTTCCCCCTTTAATATTATATTACACAATTCTCACCTTCTTCACAATCCATTCTTTTATTGTGGGTATTTCAGTATTAAGTACAATTATGATTTACTCATATATATATATATATATCAATCACAGGGGGCATATCACTAGCATGCCCCCCCTGCACAGAAGATGCTTACCCCTCCCCTACTGAAGTCTTTAGAATACTGGCATCCTTCCCTGTGAGCATGTCAATAACATTGGAAATATGCTACAGTCAAGCATGAAGGATAACTTCATCATATGTGAGGCATGCTCAATAGCAAATTACAAACCTAGACAAATTGATATTCACGTCAGCCTTACAACCTGACCTTATTAAGGGTCCTTTGGGGAATATTAACCAGCTGATCTACACTAATGTTTCCATCTCAGCCTGGCCTCTCAGCTGACATGTTATGATTTGGGTTTTTCTACTACTTCTTTTCCTCAAACAGATCCTGGCAGGTTTCCAACCCAATGCTCCCCTATCAATGAAGAATATCTGTGAGACTCCCTTTCCTCACCAAATATCACATGGTTCAATAAACTCCATCTTCATCACATAGACAGTTATCCAATAGAATAGCTGAACAATTTAATAATCAATCTACAGACTGAATAAAAGCTAAAATGGGTTCTTTTGGAACAAAAATATTCCATATTTTTTAGACTTGATTTATAAATATGATTTCATTTTGTTGCAAGATACCTGGACTCTACTGCTTCTGTGGCAAGGTACAGTATATTCCCTTAATGGTATTTGTGGTCCTGAAAGGGCCGATATCAAGAAACTTAATATCTTAAAATGCAGGTAACCTGTAGTCTCCAGTTTCTCAGTTGGGACACATGTGAGCAAATGGCATTAGCCTCTCGGGCCAACTTAACAAAATATGCTTTCCTAATTATAAACATTTACTGACCTCCTTGCAGGTTGGTTTCCTCAACAAATGTCACCTGGGATAAATTTGAGAATTACTTGACACAGTTTGCCTGGGCTGACACAATTCCTGGCGTTCTATTTCTCAGTGACCTAAATGTCAGATTTGGTACCAATGACAAAATCTTTCCTCCCAAATTACCATAATTCCCATTCACACCCTCAGAATCACAGAGGCCAGCTATATTTTATTCTCCTTATGTACACTCAGAGCGTATACACCTAAGACAAATTCCTTGTGTGTCCAATCACACTTGGCCAATAAATAATTCTATCTATCTATCTATCTATCTATCTATCTATCTATCTATCTATCTATCTATCTATCTTCTAGGGATCAGGGCATCAGCCTTACAGAATGACACCTACAAGGTATTACTAGAAAATTCAAGCTTTGCATACCAAATGGCAGAATAGACAATGACTTTACTGGGGAGTAAGCCTACTGGGGAGTAGGTCCAGTAAACTCAATTTTACATTTACTATACTAATTTCTAATTATTTTGTTTAATTTGGTATGTTCTTTACAGTTGAACTATGAACTATGCCTGAAGAACATTTTCTACTACTATTCCATTTGGGCTTTGGGCGTTATCCAACTTTTCAGAACATTAAAATTATGGGCCCAGCCACCCCAAGGACTGGATTGACTGACAAAATGGTGAGATCAGTTTAACATCTTGCCCAAGATCAGACCTTGGAGCTCTGTAGCTCCTGATTGAGAGCTCAAACTCTGTAGAAGCTCTTACTACATATAACCTATTGACAGATAAATTTCAGAGGTCATTATTAATATGTCAGCAGCACCCTCTGAACCAAAACCCCTGGTTTAAATCAGGACTATATATAAACCAGGGCAAATTTAGTGGCAGCCTTCAAATTGTATAAATTCAGTAATTGCACTGTTGCTAGGAATCAACTTCTAGATCCTAAAAGAAGTTATAAAAAGAAGAAAAAAGCAGATATACATATAAAATAAGTATGTATGACTTTTTCTAGCAACAAGAAATAAAAAACCTGCTGTCTTCTGGAAGATAATTGCAAGCACTTCAACCCATAGGTCAGAACCTAAGGTTCCACCAGAAAAATGAGTACGAGTTTTACAATCAGTTTTATCAACCCTTCAACCTGTCTTTGTTTCATTCCAGCCTACCTCATTAAACAGTATCCCTCCTTGGCCTCCACATTCTTGGTCACAAATTGTCAAATTTATTGATCAGCTAAAAAGCCTCTGCTACTGAACTGATACCCATCAAATTGTTAAAAAATAATAGCTATGGAAAAGATATCCAGATTCCCTCTTACAGACCATGGAAGCAAAAGTTGGATCTTGAAGAAGAAGTAGGATAGGAAGAGTATCAGTGCTTTTGAATTTAGGCACAAATAACTAGGTGGAAATTATTCTACTTTGGACACATTATGCAAAGATTTAATGCAAAGAAGGCTCAAATGTGGGGAAGGTGAAAGGAAAGAAAAGAAGACAACCATCAGTAAGATGGATGAGTAAGTCACAGTAATTAGAAGTCCTTAAAGGCCCTATTAGGGACAGATTGTTATGGGAAAATGGGGTTCTTATGTAAGAGTCAAATACAACTTGATAGCACATAATCAAATTTTGATTAGTGGGCTAATCTTTTGTGTCTTTATTTATCCAAATTAATAACTTCTTTCATATGCCAATAACTAGAATTATTCAATCATCGTTCCACTCTTCCAGAAGCCCACTAGCACTGATCTTTTCAATTATAACTCAGTTATTTTCCTCTATTCCCAATAAACCTCATACACAATTCTTTAGACATAAACTCTTCATCAGGCAGAATAAGAGAAATTTCTTACCGATTTAGCCATCTCTGTCTTATATATGATTTTGGTTGGCTTACAAGATTTCCTGAGGTTCTAGCACATGACTCGGTCGGGGACCTGGTGGCGGCCTGGGATCGGGCCGCTAGCGGAGCCTTAGATCGAGTCGTGCCTTTGCGGCCTCTGACCCGGTGTCGATCCCTCGTGGCTCCTTGGTTCACTGAGGAGCTGAGGGAGATGAAGCGCCGGAAAAGACGCCTGGAGAGTGGTTGGAGGGCCAGTCTCATCGAATCTGATCGAACACTGGTAAGGTCGCATATTAAGACCTATCTAGTGGCGATAAAAGCGGCGAAGTCTAATTACTTTTCCGCTCTTATTGCATCATCAGAGAATCGTCTGGTGGCCCTGTTCAGAGTGACCCACTCCCTGCTTCAACCGGGAGTGTGGGAGGACCCCTTGGAGGGCAGGGCTGAGGATTTCGGACGATATCTGTATGACAAAATTGTTCAGATCCGGCGGGATTTGGACTCTGACTGGGTAGATCCGGGCAGGATGGCGAGGAATAGTCTTGAGAATGTTATCTGGCAAGAGTTTGACTCTGTGACTCCGGATGACGTGACAGGATTTTGGGGAGACTTAATGCGACCACATGTTTACTGGACCCGTGTCCCTCCTGGTTAGTACTGGCTTCCCGGGAGGTCACACGAGGCTGGCTCCAGGGAATTATCAACGCTTCGTTGAGTGAGAGTCACTTCCCTGCTGCCTTGAAAGAGGCGGTGGTGAGGCCTCTCCTCAAGAAGCCCTCCCTGGACCCGGCAGTATTGGCTAACTACCGTCCTGTCTCCAACCTTCGCTTCGTGGCAAAGGTTGTTGAGAGTGTGGTCACACAATAGTTTCCACAATTCCTGGAGGAAAGGTCCTATCTAGATCCGTTCCAGTCGGGTTTCAGGCCTGGGCACAGCACAGAAATGGCATTGGTCGTGTTGGTTCATGATCTCTGGAGGGCTCGGGACAGGGGTTGCTCCTCTGTTCTGGTCCTATTAGATCTCTCAGCAGCTTTTGATACCATCGACCATGGTATCATGCTGCACCGGCTGGAAGAGTTGGGGATGGGGGGCACCACCTTTAAAGCGCTCCATGGCATAGGACCTAGTTATCTTTGAGACCGCCTTCTGCCACCGACGACCTCCCATCGACCCGTGTGCTCCCACAGAGAGGGCCTCCTCGGGGTGCCATCAGCCAAGCAATGCAGGCTGGTGACCCCCAGGGGGAGGGCCTTCTCTGTGGGGGCTCCCACCCTCTGGAATCAACTGCCCCCAGAGATAAGGAGAATCCAAGACCTCCGTGCCTTCTGCCGTTCCCTTAAAACTTTCCTTTTTCAACAAGCAGGGCTGGCCTAACAAATCCTTTTAAATGATTTTAAATGATTTTAAATTCGTTTGTCTTTTTAAATTCTGGGCCAAATTGAGATATTTCCTTTTAATCTGTTCTTAATTTATGTATTATGTATTATGTATTTATGTGTTTTTACTTGGCTGTACACCACCCTGAATCCCTAGGGAGAAGGGCGGTATATAAATTTGAAGTAAAATAAATAAAAATAAATAAAATTAAACACACATAAAAACATATAATCAAAAATAAATAATCATAACAAGACTATTAAAACATTAACAATAACAACTATTTCTTTTAAAAAAAACCAAATCTACAGGAGAGTACAGTCAATTACACTAACAGTACAGCCATTTTGTAGGCTCCATAACACCACTATTAGATCTCTAGGCCAGATGACAAAGCCATGTCTTCTGGCCCTTCCAGAAGGTCAGTAAGATCAGATTAACAGAGTTGGAAGGGACCTTGTAAGTCTTCTAGATAGGGCCTGCATGACCTCAGGGGGAATGATGTTCCATCAGGGAGGTGCCACAACAAAAAAGGTTATCCTCCCAGGTCCTGCCAGATGACATTTCTTAATGGAGACGACCCACAACATGCCCTTTTTGCTGGACCTAATAGGACAGGTAGATGTGATTGGAGACAGGCATTCTGTCAAATAACACAGCTGTATGCCACAAACAAGCAGCCTTTAGGGAGGCGAGATCAACTATGAATCATTGTTTTAGTCTGAAGTATGGGGCTTAGAAAATACATATGCACAATCCCACTCCCTTTATCTCGCCTTTATTGATCTAATATCAATAGAGAAGGCTCTAGCAAAAGCTGTCACAATAAGTGATAGACTGGAGGGCAGTCTGCCTAATTAGGATGCTGCAGGAGAATTCTGTCACACAAGTTAGAAGTGATAGCAATGGTCTACAGATATTCCTATCCAAAAAGAATAAAACAGGACAGTATCCTGGGCTATTTCTGTCTTCCCCACCCCCACCCTTATGGTTACTTCTTTAACTAAAGCAGAATTCCATCACCACTCCAATTTCACAACAGTGTTGGTTGTGCTTTTTTTATGCCATCAAAGAAGCCCTTCCTTCTCACATACCACCTGAGGCCCTTGTACACATGTTTCTCCTCCCGTGCCATGGCTTCTTGTACCCTATTTTTTATTTTAACAAATCAACCATTTAATTTGCTACTCAGTCACTATAAAAAAAGATTATCCCTTATCACTCTTCCTACAAAGACTCCTTTCAGTTTCCACAGATATAACTCTTAAAGGATGTTGATCAGAATCAGGCGGAGGATCAACTTCATCTGCCGTTCTTGCACTATTTCTGATTTAAACTGTTAATAGCTGGGTGAAAGAAACTCTGTTGTTGGTGATAACAATAACACTAATAATCAACTATAGTCCAATGCATTTTCATGTCATTAACTTTCTTGGCATTGACAGATTGTATGGTTTGCACTCACTTTTATTGTTGCAAAATGACCTCAATAATTACAGAATAACAGAATAAAATAATAGAGTTGGAAGAGGTCTTGGAGGTCTTCTAGTCCAACCCCCTGCTCAAGAAGGAAAGCCTATGCCATTTCAAACAAAAGGTGGTCCAATCTCTTCTTTAACACCTTCAGTGTTGGAGCACCCACAACTTCAGGAAGCAAGACTTTCCACTGATTAATTGTTCTAACTGTCAGGAAATTTCTCCTTAGTTCTAGGTTGCTTCTCTCCTTGATTATTTTCCATCCCTTACTTCTTGTCCTGCCTTCACGTAGTTTGGAGAACATTTTAACTTGCTGGGCACTTGTAAATCAGGCATTAGCTTTTGGCGACTTATGAAAATTAAAGCATTTTCCAATACAAGATGTAATAACAAAAATAAGATTTGGATTCCAGAGATTAAATTTGTGTCATACTGTACAATTATTATTTAGTAATATTTATTAAAATATTATAAAATGTACAAAAGAACAAAATACCCCAAATTCATCTTCTTTGTGTTTTTGTATAGTCCATCACATTTGTAGCTATAGATATAATAGGCTGTTATGACCAAGATGGCCACCTGCTTATTTTTCAGAATTTTTCTTTATCGAAGAAAAGTATGTGCACATATCATGAAAGTGAGTGATAACATAAGAAGTAGTAAAATCTGAAGTTACCTGTTGTAAAAACAGATAGATAGGCATTAGTGATGGTGCTGTTACACAGGGGCTGAAAATGGGAGAATAGGTATCTAAGTGCTCCTCTGATTGGTTGAAAACTGTTCTCCTGTCCTTGTCATTGTTCTGTTGTATTGTATTTGTCATTTTTATTGCTCTCATGTTTTTGTTACATGAGACAAACATGTGACAAAACAAATTGTCACAATTGTTTGTCTCGTGTTTGCATGACTACAAGGAACATTCAAATGCAGATGTTCACAGGCAGTGCTATTAATTTTAGGGAGATGAACTGAACTGATACAGACTGCTGCAATTGTATACAAATTTTGCTAAAATCTAAAGGCCATGGTTGTAAATCAATGTATTTAACTAAAGTTTTATGTCTATTGAGAGTCTCAGTCATGGTTGTCCCAAAGGTGCTTTTTTTCAAGAGACAACTTGACTTTCTGGTTTCTCTTTGAAGACGTTTCGCTTCTCATCCAAGAAGAGCTGAAGAAGCTTCTTGGATGAGAAGCGAAACCTCTTCAAAGAAAAACCAGGAAGTCCAGTTGTCTCTTGAAAAAAAGCACCTTTGGATTAACTAAAGTTAGTTCCGTGTAATCCTGTAATAATTAATTATATCAGATAAGCAACATGCAGAAACAGTGCCATATTTTATCTCTCCCTTTGCTTTATAAAATCACTGCAGCAAAACAAGGCCTCACATCTGACAACTAATTCTTCTGTATAAATATTCCTAGTAATCTATATCCAAGAAGTGTTCACCTTGATACCTTCCAGATATGTTAATTTCTAAACACCAGAATCCCCAGTCTGGTCTTTTGCCCTCTGCTTCAAGATTAGAACCATTTGTTTACTTGTTTGTTTATATGATATGGCTGCCAGATTTTAAAAAATTAAATATATCTATTCAGTGGAATCCAGGGAAGCAAGTTTTGCCCATTTTGTACATGCATACAGCATCTTGATATATACACAAAGGGGCAGGGCTTGCATTACAGTGCTACTTTTGTTATTCTGACCTCCCATGTAGACCTCCTGCCATCTCTGGGCCCAGGGTCAGAGGCAGCACATGGCTGCCATGGTAGCCACAGACCTAAACCAACTCATTCAGGGGTCTACTCAAACAGGGAGGGTCACACATTAGACCTGGTGTTTGCCTCTGGGAAGTGGTGTCATGATCTGGATTTGGAGGATATTAACATTTCCGTCCCTGAATGGACCACTCTTTCTTGACCCTAGTATTCTCCACAGTCACTCCCCACCACAGGAAAATGGAACCTATTCAGTTGGGTCGCTCCAGGCACCCAACTGATGGACCAATGCAGTTTCAGAAGGCACTTGGGGTTTTTCCCAAAACTCTGTTAAACGTTTTAGCAGAGGCTCTCATGTCTCATAGGTGACAAGGACAGTGGACCGAATCATACATATGCAGACTCTGTGGTCTTATGGCAGCTAGGAAGGATGCCTATTCCATGGCAGCCCCTAATCTATGAAATACTTGGCTGCCTGAATTTTAGCAGGCCTCTAAGTTCCTGCCTTCCTCAAAGCCTTGCACAGCTGGCTTTTCACCAAGTGCTGGGATAAGATTAGATGACTGAACTTAATAAGTTTCACTTGGCACCAGTTTTTGTTATTTTTAGCGCTTAAGTGTTTTTTAATTTTATAGTTTTACTATGGCTTTGTATCTTGTTTTAAATTTTGATTGGGAGCCGCCCTGAGCTGGTCATAAGATGGACATCTATTTAAATAGACACCAATGTGCCTGTTTGATAGGACACAATCTTATTCTCTGTAATTAAAAATGCATAGCATTTCTTTGAAAACAATTAAATCAGTAAGTCCTCTACCCCTGTAAAAACTTTGCAAGCAATTATTTAACACTTTTTCTTCAGCAGCACATTGAACAGAGTAACTGCATAGCTGCCAGTTTTACAGGATGTGTAATTAAGGTAGTTAATAAAGCAATTACCTGAACATGACAATGACTGTTCTTCACTAATCAGAAAATGAAAATAGGGGTAATCTTAAATTGCCAAATACTTCCTTAGTGACTAACAGCCCTTCCAGTGATTGGAAGGTACACATAATTATTGTGTAAGCTTGCAAGTATGTACATTGTTTAGTAAATTTAATTAAATCATTATAAACAAATTAATCCAATTATCAACTTTCTGGCTTGAAAATAGGGACCAAAAAAGTGTCAGTAGCTATAGCAGCCATTAATTGGACAAGAAAAAAAAAAACAAGGAAAAAGAGAGTTTCCAAAAACTAGGCAATATGGAAGAACAGAAGTTTAAGCCTTGAATGGGAATCTTTTGTTTTCTTCTGAATAACACTCACCTAGTGACCTTGCTTTGTCCGTGATTGCAGTTTGTGAATACACAGACATATCACAAAATAACACAGTTTGGCAACTCAGTTTGTCCTTGATCACAATTATTGATTTCTTTGATTTAAAAAGCAAAGGTGAATGGAGCTTCAGGGTTTTAACTGTATATAGAGGGAATTTCAGCTAGAATAGCCCACCCCCCCCTCTCATGTACTAGGTAGCAGTTTAATCCTTCCAAATAGGGAAAAGCTAGAAGCTATTTCTTCTCAAGCAACAAGCAATTGAAGCACCAACTGCTGCTAGATAAACCTATACCTTCTATATTTCTCTTCTCTACCACACAGTTTTCATTTCTAATTCCAAAGAATTCAAGACACCAAGAATAAGAGCCTTGGTGGCGCAGCAGACTAAAGTGCTGTTAAGTAGCACCAGCTGCCTGCAATTACTGCAAATTCAAATCTCACCAGGCTCAAGGTTGACTCGGCCTCCATCCTTTCGAGATAGGTAAAATGAGGACCTGGATTGTGGGGGCAATAAACTGACTTTGTATAACAAAGAACACCGCTTAGGGGAGGCTGAAAGCCCTACTAAGCAGGTATATACAAAAGTATGAAGGCTATTGCTTAACGCATTGTATGCCGCCCTGAGTCTCCGGAGAAGGGCGGCATATAAATCGAACCAATAAATAAATAAATAAATAAATAAATAAATAAATAAATAAATAAATAAATAAATAAATAAATAAATAAATAAATAAATAAATAAAAAATAAGGTTTCCCAGAGCATCTTCTCCATTACATATATTTCTGCCTTCAGACCATAGCCTAGGAACTAGTACTATACTGCTCTGTGGTTGAGTCCATTGTAGGAGTCCACAGGAAGGAGAAGAGATGCAAGTGATGATATATATATATATATATATATATATATATATATATATATATATATATATATATATATGATGGCATCATCACATCTGATCAGGGGTGGGCTGCTGGGGGTTTGCAGGAGTTCAGGAGAACCTCTACCTAAGATTCTGTGCACTTCAGAGACCCCCCCCCCAATCCCACTCCTGGCTGGCCCCGCCTGCCCCCCCCTCCCAGGAGTCCCCACACAGCCCATTTTGGATGCAGGTAAGTGCATGGCACGCGCGGAGGCTCAGGTAGGGCAAAAAATGGGCCTACCGGAAGTTTGGGAAATGGGCCCGTTTCCGGCCTCCAGAGGGCTTCCAGAGCCTGGGGAGACGGTTTTCACCCTCCCGGAGGCTAAAGGAAAGCCTCTGGAGCCCAGGGAGGCCATACCCCCCCCCCACTGTGGTGCGGGAGGCCAACTAGGCCACACTCACCATGGCCATGCCCACCCAGCAACCGGGCAGAGAACCCCTTGCTAAAATTTTTGAAGCCCACCCCTGCATCTGGTTATTCTGCATTTTCTTAGAGATCTTGCTGGATTCAGTCATTTTTTTTTAAAAAAAAAGAAACCTATAGTACAATAGCTGCTTTGGTTTAGTGTGTTACATGAACCTAGATATGTGGTTTATAAATTTTAACTGAATTCAGAAATAACAACCTGGGGCTTCATAGAGCGCTCATCCCCATTTTTCAAATATCATATTTCAGTACCTTACTGCATTTATGCAATATCATATTTGCTGGTAACTGACAAAACTGATAATGGAGCAAAGTTTCTCATATATAACTTAGCACGTTAATTGAACCCTGACAATTTAGGCATAGAATAAAATATGTGCTGCAAATTAGAATTGTGGTTTTTATTATTTTCTCATTTTTTCAGCATAACTCAATGGATGTGTGGGAATTTCAGAAAGGGACAGTAAAGCTATCTCATCGTTTTTAGTTTTAGCCCCAACAGAGCACATCCTTCAACATATATCCATTCTATTCAAATTAATACCAGAAATTATATCAACTCCAATTTTTAAAATTTTGGTTAGCATATGAAGACAAAATTTAACTGGACTGACAAATATGAGATGCCTCCAAATGGCCTCATTATAGCAAGTGTTATTAGCAAAATAGGATGGAATATTGCGTTCATATGGTAAATGGGATATGCAATACATGGAAATAGGAGAAGCAGAGATTAAAAGCTAATCCACTTCAAGCACTGGATATACAGTGATATAAAATTTCCAGTTTACTGCCCAACAAAATGTTCATTTTAACAGAATAAGAGAATAACAGAGTTGGAAGGGATCTTCTAGTCCAACCCACTGTTCAAGCAGGAAACCCTATACCAGTGATGGTGAACCTTTTCAGCACTGAGTGCCCAAACGGGAACATGCGCATGCACAGGTGTGTTGGAGCAACAGAAACCCGAAGACCAGCTGGCCGGTATGCATGCGGGCGCCGACCAGCTGATCTTCGGGTTTCCAGCACCCTGGCGCGCGTGAAGACCAGTATGCGGTCGCTGGAAACCAGAAGAGCAGCTGGCGACAGCGCTCGTGCCCACAGAGAGGGCTCTGCATGCCACCTCTGGCACATGAGCCATAGGTTTGCCATCATGGCCGTATACCATTTCAGACAAATGTCTAATCTCTTCTTAAAAACCTCCAGTGTTGAAGCACCCACAACTTCTGGAGGCAAGTTGTTCTCATAATTAATTGTTCTAACAGTCAGGAAATTTCTCCTTAGTTTTAGCTTGCTTCTCTCCTTGATTAGTTTCCATCCATTGCTTCTTGTCCTACCCTCAGGTCAGGGGTGGGTTCTACTTACTTTACTACTGGTTCGCAACAGGGCCACGCATGTGCTTCTGCACATGCACAGAAGCTTCTGCGCATGCGCAAAATCTTCCTGATGACGTTGGGGTTGGTGGGCGAAGCCTCCCACCGGTTTTACTACTTGTTCTTGTGAACCGGTTCGAGCCAGGGGCAGCCCACCACTGCCTCAGGTGCTTTGGAGAATAGCTTGACCCTGTCGTCTTTGGGGCAGCCCCTTAGATATTAGAACACTGCTATCATGTCACCATAGGAAACTAATCAAGAAGAGAAGCAACCTAGAACTAAGGAGAAATTTCCTGACAGAACAATTAATCGGTGGAACAACTTGCCTCCAGATGTTGTGAATGCTCCAACACTGGAAGTTTTTAAGAAGAGATTGGATAACCATTTGTATAGGGCTTCCTGCCTGAGCAGGGGGTTGGACTAGAAGACCTCCAAGGTCCCTTCTAACTCTATTAATATTTTGTATTTTGTAGTCCTTTTAATTAAACTAGGCATACCCAATTCCTACAACCGTTCTTATGTTCATCTTATGTTATCTTCATATGTTTTAACCTCTAGTCTCCTAATCATCTTTGTTCCTTTTGTCCACACTCTTTCTGGAGTCTCAATATCTTTTTTATATTGTGACAACAAAAATTGGATGTAATATTCCAAGTGTGGTCTTACAAAGGCATTATAAAGATCACTAAGTGATCTTGATTCTATACCTCTCTTAATGTAGCCTAGGACTGCATTTTGTCTTAACAGCTGGGTTGAGATAGTTCTTTTGCAGCCAAATGGCTACAGAACTATATTATCATGTACGCAAACACACATGGAAATCAGAAGCGGGGGGGGGGTTGCCATCGCCCTACTAATTTATTTCTTTAAGCATCCCACATTAATGTTTGAAGATAGCACCAGTCCTTGGATAAGTTGCTGAGGCATAATATTGATCTTCAATGAGGGCACACCATTCTTCTGTGCTGGTCAAGGTTGAAAAGAAATCATATGAGTCCATCAGGAACAATCCAAATCAGAAGAGAAGTTTAAAAATGGAAAAAAGAATTTTGTCCTAGAAAGGGATTTCTTAAAATAAAATTGTTCCTAGGTTCAGAAAAAAGTTGAACATTCAAAGAAGCAATATAAAAAGACAAATTGATTTCTAACTCTGTATGATTTCTTGAAACAGGAATAAAATAACCCTTGGAATTAATTCTGAAACTATATCTGTGTTCTTTAACTATTCTCTACCTTGTGCTAGTCCAGTATATGAAAAGGCAAAGAGAACACAGTCTAAGAATATGGCCTTAGAAAAAATATGTTTTTTAGCAGAGAGCTATTAACTAGATTATATGAATTATTTCTGGCTTAATATACCATTTCAGTATTTTGATAATAAAGATGAAACAGCAATTATCTTAAGAAAAACTAAGTTTTGGAACACTAATGTTAATCTATTTAGCAGAGAATTTTGACCAATCTATCACCCAGAAGAAAGCTGTACATTTTCCTTTCTATTATTCATACTATGTTATCCAGCAAGCACTGATAATCCTGTTAATATGGCCACATCACACAGACTGAAGAATGGCTCTGTATCTTTGAAAATAACACTTCTTGATATAGTTTTCTTTTTCAAAGAAAAGCCAGAAAACATTTTTTTTTAATTCAAACTCTATGGGCTTTGTTATATGAGCTGTATAGCTGTCTACCAACAATGTGTGTGTGTCTGTGTGAGTGTGTAGAAATGGCAGCAGGAAACACTAACAATTTATATGTACTGTACTATATAATTTACTAAATCTGTCAAGTAGACAAACATAAAGAAGAATTTAAACAAATGTCCATGGATTTTTAAACAACAGTATATAAGAATAATAGTTGATTAAACTTCAGGATGTAGAATTAAAAGTTTTAAGCAGGTGAACAGCTCAAGTCTATCCAATTACCTTGCTACTTACATTTTCCTTTATAAATGTAGCAGTTCATGCACACAGAGACATTAATCATATTAAATTGAAAAACCTGTTAGCATATTACTAAAATATTCCACCAATATAGTGGTACCTCAGTACTGGTCATTAATTGGTTCCAAGAGGTGCAACAAGTACCAGAAATGACGAATATCAAACAAAATTTTCCCATAAGGTATAATGTATTAGTAGCAAGGCAACTAACATCAACAAGTTCTAATTGTTGTTGTTCTGATTTGCTTTTCTTTTTCTCTCTCTTCCTTTTCTTTTTTTAGGTAGGTGGCATGACTAGAAGTTAGGTAGGATAGAAAGAAAACTTTTTTTTTTAAAATAAAGGGTGATATGATTAAAAGTTAAAATAAGAGATAGAAATAAGAGGGGGAATATTAGTGTATACACTTTCATATAATAAAATAAAAGCATTAACAAGAGAAAATATTGAATAATTGAATAATGACAGACTGCAACTTAATATAAATGTGTATCAATATTAGAAATATACAAGTTGATTGAATGTAATAACTATGATTAATTTTACTAGTTTTATTTGTATTAGAATGCATGATACCCAAGTGCCACCCTGTTATGCATTGATATGTTTGTAAAAAAATAAAAACCTTGGGGGGAAAAAACCCCAAGTTCTAGCTTGCATGTCGGGTACCAAACAAACTTTGAGTACTGGGTCAAAACTTTCACATCAAAATGCATCGAGTACCAAATTCGACAAATTTCAAAGCAGTTGAGAACCAAGGTGCCATTATAGTTTATTTTATATGCTGCAAAACTGCAGGCTAAGTGAAAATGCTGATTTTCTCAGCTTGTATAGAAAGAATGCTTTTGGTGGGATTCTAACACATTTATCCCTAGAAATTCTCTAGACTGCACATTGACTTAATATTTCTTTAAAACAGAAATCACAGATGGATTTTCAAATAGATGATGGCTGTTTTCAGTAGATCATTCCCTAAAAATTCCCAGGCTGGTTGCAGTTCAGATGTTACATTTTTCACATGGTTAGTTTTGGCCACAGGAGTCTATGTTAAAGAATGTAAGACCAATGCTTGTTGGCTTTATGAATTTGCAGTAAATCTAAATCTATTCTGCAAGGCTCTGGGTTTTTTTCCACTCTATTTAATGTTGCTGCTTGCTTAACAAAGTGATATTATTTTTCATTACTTTCACTGTTTCATCAGATTAGTTTGATACATGTTTGAGTAAAATATGTGAATGAATGCATCCAGCATTGCCCATCAGCAGCTTCAGAATACAGAATTATTGATCAATAAAGCTGGAAAACCTTATATTGGAAATGTGGATGTGGCTTGTCACAAATTCTACCTGGAAACTTTATCTAGCTGGGTAGGTTAAATTCTAATGAAGCAAATGAAACATCAATATAGGGAAATATGTATCTTTTTCCACCTCAAACACAATTGTTCTCATTTTCTTCTATTTTCTTCTTTATTTTTTTACTAGCAGCAGTACATTATCAAAATCCAAATTATAGATTTTTATTTCTAGATACATTTCCCAAATATTTTCTCAATTTACTGATGCTTACTTTCTCATAACGTTTTACTTTAAGAGTAAGCCCTTACACATAATTATCTAGATTTAATTATAAATGTAAGGCCACAGCATGTAGGTCAAATATTTTGCAACAAATGTTAAATTGGTAATTTGGTAACAAATTGGTAAATTGGTAACAAATGGTAAATTACAGATGGGAGGTTGAACAAAATAAATGGACTCTGAAAATATGGAAATGGAAAATATTGTTAGTTAATAAGTTCCCCTGCCTGCCATCTCCATACACTTTTTGGCAAAGGGTTCTAAGCTTTTAGGATGAACTGCCATTTTCAGATGTATCCCGTTGCCCAAAATATATACTTGGCTTAAGGAGATGCACATGCTCCAAATTATCTTTTTTCTTCAGATCTGAAGCACTGCATGCAGCCTTATTGCATTCTAATTTTAATTTTAAGATTATTGGTCATGTTTATCTCCAGCTACAAAGGTGTTTGTTTGTTCTTTCCTATGTATGGTATTGAATCATAGGCACTCTGAAAGTGTCCCCTTCCCACTCAGGGGCAAAAATAAAACATATACACACAAACATACACACTTATTCACTGCTATTGTAGCAATGGATATATAAGTAAGACGTGACATAGCATTGATATCACTTTATAATGCCTTGGTAAGACCACACTTGGAATATTGCATCCAGTTTGGTCGCCATGATATAAAAAAAATGTTGAGACTCCAGAAAACATAGACAAAAGCCAGGAAAAGCACCAGGCCCAGACAAGATAACTCCTTCTTGCTTAAAAGTCTGTGCTGACCAATTGGCCCTCATCTTCACTTGAATCTTCAATAAATCACTAGAGATGTGCCATGTTCCTTCTTGCTTCAAACGCTCCACTATCATCCCAGTGTCGAAGAAGCCCTCCATCAAGGAACTGAATGACTACATACCAGTTGCTCTAACATCTGTAATTATGAAAACCTTTGAAAGGCTAGTGATGTCCCACCTGAAAACCATCACAGATCTGCTGTTAGACCCCTTGCAATTTGCATACTGAGCAAATAGATCGACAGATGATGCTGTTAATATGGCTCTGCACTACATTTTATTTATTTATTTTATTTTTATTTATTTTATTTGTATACCACCCTTCTCCAACAGGACTCAGGGCGGTGAACAGCCACGGTAAAAACACAACATATAAAATTTAAAAACAATTTAAAAAACATTAAATAATTTTGGCCATCAATTTAAAATAACCCAATTAAAACCAATTATAAATTTAAAACCGCAAGGATGGGGTCAAGCCAGCCCGGCTAGATGGAATAGATGTATTTTCAGGGCCCGACGAAAAGTCCGGAGGTCTGGTATCGTGAGTATCTCTGGGGGTAGGTTGTTCCAGAGGGCAGGTGCTGCCACAGAGAAGGTTCTCCCCCTGGGGGTCGCCAGCCGACATTGTCTGGCCGACAGCACCCTGAGGAGGCCCTCTCTGTGTACATCCTACAACATCTTGAATCTCCAATCAGTGAAACAACTTGCCTCCAGAAATTGTGGGTACTCCTACACTGGTGATTTTTAAGAAGAGATTGGACAGTGATTTGTCAGAAATGGTATAGAGTTTCCTCCTTGAGCAGGGAGTTGGATTAGAAGACCTTCAAGATCCCTTCCAACTCTGTTACTCTATTAAGGCGAGCAAGAAAATTTTGCAAAAGAAAGGAACTGGAAGAAGGACAAATAGTTGCAAACAAAGGGAGAAACACGGTCATCTGGAAAACTAGAAATCAGAATGAACTTGGGAGAAGACAAACAAAGTGTATATGCATGCTTCTCAGAATGTAATTTGGACCTCTTAGTATTAATATATTAGCATTTTATTGTTAATAATTGGCACAACACTATTACAGTGTTTTTAAAAAGGGTTCTGGATCAGATCAAAGACCTATTCGAGTTTGTTCACTCTAATCAAGGCATGAATGCAATCAACCTGCTACTGTTCATTAAATGATGCTGAGAGGCATAAAGCCTCTGATCCTCATGCTAGCATATGATAAAACTCTATGAGTTTTATATTTTCTGTCATACTCTCCTCTCTGTCTCTCCCACACACACACCCTTCTATACAGGTAGTCCTCAATTTATGACCACAATTGAGCTCAACATTTCTCTTGCTAAGCAAGACATTTGTTAAGTGAACTTTGCCACAATTTACAACTTTTCTTGCCACAGTTGTTAAGTGAATCATTGCAGTTGTTAAGTTAGTAACATGGTTTTTAAGTGAGTCTGGTTTTCCCATGGGCTTTGCTTGTCAGAAAATAGCAAAAGGTGATCACATGACCCCAGGACACTGCAATTGTCATAAATATGAGTCAGTTGCCAATGAGTCAGAATCTTGATCACATGACTATGGGGATGCTGCAACGGTCATAAGTGTGAAAAACAGTCATAACTCACTTTTTTCAGTGCCATTGTAACTTTGAACGGTCACTAAATGAACTGTTGTAAGTCAAGGACTACCTGTAGTGTACATTATTATTGGTTGCTTCCCATGACAGTCACTGGTGATAGCCTCTGAGTTATTTGTCTGATAGTTGTAAGGAATACTAAATATATTATGGGAGAGAAAGCATAATTATAGAGTCTGGAAAGGCATGGAAGAGGTATGTCTCTAAATGACAGCAGGCAAATGTGTTTCCTAATAACACTCTGCATTAAAATTACAGTGGTTGCATAGGGAGAAGTGGCAGCAAATAGTCTGTGCCATACTTACTTTGAATTAGCATGTCAGTAATGATGGATGGAACAAACAATAAAATTTGACCTGTCATGTTATGATTATGAGTTGGCTGCAACCAGCAGTTTAACAAAGAGGAAGTAGGAAATGAGATTATTGGGGTGGTATAATGTTAACATTTTTTATCATGCAAAAAGAAAAAGCTGCATACTTTTTTCTTCCTGTTCAAAATTTCAATGCACTCCCCTGAAACCCTGGAAATAAGAGGAATGAAAAATTCATAAGTTATTTGTTGCTATGAAGTTGGGTTTTATTCTGAAACTGTATAGAAAGTAGATACTTTTTGCCAAGACTGACACTAATATTGTGTCTTTTTAAATATATTATGCATAATTCCCCTAAGTATCTTCATGGGTTTCAGTGTCAGTTGAAATGGCTATTTTACTCTGAATTTGCAACATGCATAAAAGAAACCAAATGGGGAATGCATATATGACCTTCTGCTAAAAATAAATAAAAATTGTTGAATTATCATCAGCACTACTATTAACTTCTAAAAGTCTGCTTATCACCTTTAGTAGTGAAGATATATTAATAGAGAGAGAGAGAAAAGAGGCTAGAAAAAGAAAAGAAAAATAAATATTACTGCACGTATTTCAAAGTAAGTGTAAACTATACATTTCAGTTTTAATTAATAACCCTTCACTGTCATCTGGGATGTAGCTTTTGTCTCATGAGGCAATCAGTTTTATATTATGTACAGAAAATATTATAAATAGCCATTCTGAAAGAGACATGTGGAGTTTAGAATTTAATCCCATCCAATGTTATATGTAATCATGGGAATGATGAAGCAAAGTTTTCTTTATGATGTCTCAGACTTCCATAAAGATTTCGGGGGGTAGAAGCAGTGGTGGGATTCAGCCAGTTCTCAACTATTCGGGAGAACTGGTTGTTGGAAGAAATCTTATTTTGTTTTTTTCCACTTTACAGGGCTAATCCTGTAAGGAAGGCAGGAAGGAAACATTCTGGTGTTGTTTCTAGCCTAATCTTTATTGCCCTGTTTACAGAAACTGCCTCTCTGGTTAACCCTTATTACATTGTAACAGCTAAGGTGAAGCGCCCATCGATGTGAGTGACATTGAGTTGGCCACACCCACACGGTCACATGACCACCGAGCGACACCTACCCAGCTGGTTATTAGGGCAGAGAACCAGTTGTTAAATTATTTGAATCCCACCACTGGGTAGAAGAGTAATCTTCATACAGATTTGCAGCATAGTGGATTGTTGGTAAATTGCCTGATAATCTCAAGATTAGAATATAAAAACTGTTCACTGAATTGTCCATCTGTAATAATCTACGTTGACAGATATAAGACAATTCAAAAGGACAGCGAGAACCTGCAGCTGTTAAATGAAATTGTAATCATTTTTGTTATGCTGCTAAATTGGTTTATGCTCATTGCAACATTAATTAAGATGAACAAATAGGGGAAGTATCCTTAAAGCATGTAAGATTTATTGGAGAAATATAAGAAGATTTATTTTTCTTTCCATAGTAAACTACAGCTTGTTCTTTAATGTTCCCCGATATTCTCTGACATTGTGGTGTCCTGTTCAAGGCTAGAAAAATACATCAGAGCAAGTTGCAATTCAATTAATGAGAAATTGTAGTTCAGACACAATAAGGGCTCTAAACTGGCTGAGCAGACATACACATCCTGCGGGAAATATTCAAGAAAGCCATGCATGTGGCAGGCAAAACTCCTAGGTGTATTCTGCTACTGACCTCCACCCCTGGCTTATTGTCTTCATCCTGGTCCTAGCTTTGCGTTCGGCTAGGGGGTCCTCGAACCGCATGTGGAGCGCCACCATAAACTGGTTGTAATCTCTCAGCTGGGGGGCATCATTGTTGTGAAAGGTGACCATCCAATCTGCTGTGGCCCCTTCCAGGGCCACGGCAACACATCTCATTTTGGCTGCCTCTGAAGCAAAATCCGCCCCATACTCCTGCATGTGATCCCAGACTTGAGCTAGAAAGAATACCATGGCTTTGGGATCCCCTCTGTATTTTACTCCCAGCTGAGGAATCTTTGGAATTTGGCGTCTCCCTGCTGGGGGGGTGGGAAATATGAGCTGCAGCAGTGGCGGCTGCCGGGACAGCTACAGCTGGAGCTGGCCCCTGCTGAGCTACCGGAATCACAGCTGGAATTTTAGAGACACCGGCTCCCCCTGCTGCCTCTCCAACTTCTTCACGCACTGGCAGGTCATGCTTCCGTGCGAGGGCCCCCCAGTTCTCTGACTCTCGAGTGCTTCGTGAAGAAGTTGCAGGGCATGGGTTAGCAGGAGATCCTCTTTGTTGGCTTCCTGCAAGGTATCATCTCCCCACCAGTGTCTAGCGACAGTCACCCCCAGGGGGTGAATCTCTAGTCTTCCATGCACCCTACACCCAGTGACTATCTGGCTTGGACTGATTTCTTGTCAAGCTGCAGCTTCTCCAGCCACTCTGTCTCCTCCTGGCAGCAATGTGGCTGGGGGGAGGTCAACCCCAGGGTTCCCCAGTCTTCCTGATTGCTCCCGTGAGTTGACATTGTGTGCTCAGCCCCCTCGGTAGACTAGGTCTCAGTGTTGGCCGATAAAGCAGATCCTGCTTAATGTCAGACATGCCTCCATTCAAAACCCAAGAATGAAAATCCCCAACTCCATTGAAGTAGAGAAGAGGTTTGAAATGATAGCGGCAAAAGGAAAGCAGGATCTGATCCAAAAGGCACGAATGTTACATATTGAAAGTTTCCCCAAATCCCTCCCCCACCCCAGGGACCCATGTTGAATGTCCAATCCATGTCCCGCATAATATCATGTGGAGCACATATTCAGATACTTTCGTCCATCTGGAGTTCTAGGACGGTTGGCCTTGACTGGGTGTAAACAACTCCATTCAGCAGCTCAGTAATTCTTGAGAGCAAACCCCCATTTTTAGTTCACATAGGCCTTCATCACACAAGCTCATTTCCCTACCCCCAATGCCATGCCCCCTCCCCCCGTTACTATGGCAGCCAATAGCAAGCATGCATCAAAGGGAAAACCCATGCTGGAGATCGTGTGTGTTTGTGTGTGTGTGTGTGTGTGTGTGTACGTAAAACTGATATCTTTACAAAGCCAGAATCAGGAATCAAAATACGATTTTTCATCTTCTATCTCAGGGATAGCTGCTGCTGAATTTTTTCTGCTTTGTTGTTATTCAGGCCGGTAACTGGTTGAAGTGTTCAAAGGCAGTTGTTTTGCCTTGCTTTATATTTGTAAATATAAATCACATTAATTTTAATAGTTATTTGCAAGATGTAATCTCAATCAAGGTTACAATTTATTGTTAGTAAGAAATATTATAAAGCATGCATAGAAAAAAATCTAAAATACTAAATAAATATTTACTGTATTTTTTGCACTATAAGACGCTTCGGACCATAAGACGCACCTAGCTTTGGGGGAGGAAAACAAGAAAAAAAAATTGCCTCTGCCTCCCAGCATCCATCAGTATTCATCTGGCTAGTGTCCTTGCAGCAAACAGCGAACAGCCTGGTCAGCTTCAGCATGTTATTGCAGCCTGATTTAGCATGAAAGCTGATTGACGGTTGGATTAGCCTTCCAGAATACCGCCAATAAGCTGTTCCAGGTTGCAGGGATCGCCACCGCCCATCGCCATCGCTGCCTCCACACGCCACATTTTTGGCCCATTCCAGGTGGCGGGGGCCGCCACCTCCACCTATCACCCACTGCCTATCACTGCAGCCACATAGCACCGCTGATTGCCACTGGCGGTGATAGGCAGCGGCAATCCCCACCGCCTGGAACATGTCAAAAATGGGATGCACAGAGGCTAAAAACATGGGCGGGGCTTCAGCAACATTTGCTCTATAAGATGCACAGATGCTCTATAAGATGCACATTTCCACCCACTTTGGGGGGGAGGGGAGTGCGTCTTATAGACCAAAAAATATTGTAGTATGTTTAGAGACAATTACACTTTGAGAAGAAAGAATATCCAAAATAACCTTAGTCAATTTTACATTTATATATAGTATGTGATTCTACAGTATATATAAAGGCAGTTAACAGGCATGTGTTGTATTGAGATTATCTGTCTTCTGTTATGTTACTTCATATATACAGTATATTGTGTGTTGATTTGATTGAATTATGTGTTATATGCTACTTTTTCTTCAGAGCTCAAGCTATAGTGCAAAGAATTCCCTCCTTTCATTTTTCCCTATATCAACAATTCTGTGAGAAAGATTGAGCCAAAGGTGTCCACTGAAAACACAAAAAGTCTAGATGCAGCAGTGATTTCACAACTGAAGTTCTGCTCTTTCCAGATGCATTATATCCACAGTACAGTTTGGGCTTCAGTCATGCAGTTATCATCTTGACTCCCTCTTCCCACAGACCCTTCTGAATCAGGTTAAGAGAAGTGACTTCTATTACTTTACAGGAAAAACAAGTAATTGTTCCATTTTTTTCTGCAAGGAAGATGTGTTCCCTACCATATAAATGCATTGCAATATTGGGGTTTTTTTTTAACTGTTTTCATCTTAATTTGCAGTGTTAATCAAAACTTCTGAGCTAAAGCCAATAAATTTCAAGCAACTCTCCCTTTCATTCTGAACACTTTGGGGTATCCTGGTTGTTGTAAATTAGACGAAGAAAAAAATTACATTTTCTGTTGATTATTCAATCAACAGCCTGAAGAGAGCCCCATATGTTTTACAGATAGATACTAGATAGCTACTAAAATTGGGCTGCAGAAATCAGGTTAATTACTAGATGATAGCAAAGAGTTGGAATTTTCTATGCTTTTTTGTTCTTTATCTAGTGGTTTTTCATTTTTTTATAAGCCAGATTTGTAACTCATCAGAAGAAGGTAGGACTACAGTTTTATTTTTCATTATCTGGGTAATAGAATGCAATTTGGCACAGCTGGCAGTTTCTGCTAAAAAAATGATTCATATTAAGTAAGAATTATGTGAAAAGGCCAGGAAGAATGTCAATGCTGTAATAGCTCTCTGTAGAAAAGCTTGCATGTTGTCTTTTTCATGCATTAATATTTATTACTGACTCCAAATTAAAGAAATACCCAAATATTTAAGAGGGAAAAATCAGGAATAGCTTATTCCTCCTTCATTTTCCCTGGAGCAGAGATTGGAGTGTAAAAGCAATAGCCAGTATAATTAACGCCTAGAGGGAAAGGCAGACATTGCTCTCTGCTTCAGAATACATATTTATGTGTAGTTCATTTACTCTAGCCACTGAATGAGTTTTTGGTTTAAGTAATCAATTGTTCCTCAGTACCAAGTAGGTCAAAGGCAGAAATTCACTAGTAGATTAATTAGATATTAAGCTAATTAATAAAGCCCCATCAAGATTTTTTTCAAATGACAGCACACTGAGAAACCTCTGGATTCTGCTCATGGCTGCCATCTCTCACCAGATTCTATCCATCTCTGAGTCTGCTCTGTCCTGACTTTTCCCTCCACAGGCCTTCATGCCTTCATGCAGTAAAATGCTGACAAGTACCAAAAACTAGATTGTAATAAACAGAGTCAATCACTGGCAGCTGAATCTTTTGGTGCTAGAGAGAAACAAATGTTGGAGAGAGAATAAGACTTAGAAGGTGCTGCTGGAGACAGGCATAGTCTTGGGGAAGTTATTAAGTTAGAGCTGCGTAGCAATTTTACTTTGATGGAGACAAACACAAATGTCATTGTATTATATTATTCCAGTTCATAAGGATCTGATTTCTTTTTAACTGAGACAAATGTACTGTGTTATCCAAGTGCGATTTGAATTTCGTCTTACTCAAATGTGGTTTAGTGAAATGCAACCAATGAGTTCTCATTAATAAGTTGGAATTATCACCATGTATTCTTAATACAATTTAGCAGTAAAAGTTGTCAGTGGTATTGCTGCAATTTTCCTGTACTTAAAAATTACTGATACTAAGAAATATAATAGCAGAGCATTTGTAAATGTATAGAAGACTTTGAAAACATAGGCTTTTGATTTTTACCTTAGTGAGACCCAGATTCTTTGAGTGATTAAGACATGAAAAGCTGAGAGAAAAGCTGCTGTTGAGAACCATGATTTCCTAGGAGGACAAAAAGGGAAGGTTGAATTAAATATCATTCACTGGATATCTTCAGACAGAAACTAGCCAATCATTTGTCAGGGATGCTTTAATTTGGATACAGGAAGTTGGATTTTTGACAAAAGTTTTGATAAACTTTCAACTTTATCATTCTATGAGTTTTCAAAGTAAGCATTATTCTAGAGAACTGCTATGTAATTGGTAGGCATGACTTCCAGTCTGCTTGGTTCATACTGATATATTTTCCATTCATATGCTTTGAAAATAATGCATGAAAGTAAGCTAGATGTTTATAGCAGGGGTGTCAAACTCAATTTCATTGATGGCTGCATCAGGGTTGTGTTTGACCTTGGGGGGCTGGGATGGGCATGGCCACTATTATATACTCAATGAGGGTCTGCATGAATGAGGAGACAGCTTGTAACATAAACCATTTATTAACAACAAAGGCAACTCCTGAACAGAAAATCCCATTAGAAAGAGTTGACAGCTCTTATATACTGAGCTGTCAAAAACAACAACCAATAGTAAGCCTTAATTTTCCCGCCTGAAGGGATGCGGCAATAAACCAATCAGATCGTGTTTTGTCAGGACGCTCTATGCTCCTTCAGCAGCCCTGTGGACACAACAGCCACGCTGGCCACGCCCACCCCAAGATCATTCGTGTCGGGGCACCTGTGGTGGCCTGAGCTTTCTGCCAGCGAAAACAGGCTCCTGAGCTCCATTTTTGGCTGCAACAGCCTCCTGCAATCCTCTGCCAGTGAAAACAGAGCTCAGGAGGACTGCCCGTAGCCCTCACGAGTTCCATTTTTGCTAGCAGAGGTAACGCGGGCCAGTCCTTTGCTGTTTCCAGGGCGGCCCCATGGGCCAGATCTAACCACCCCGCAGGCCAGGTCCAGCCCCTGGGCCTTGAGTTTGACACCCCTGTTTTAAAGATACTAAAACAACTAGTATGTACAGGAGTCCTCAACTTGTGGCCATCATGAAGCTTGACCATTACGGTTTCAAAGTGTGACAGCCATTAACTGAAACAGCTTTGTTTAATGATCCCCCAACCTCCTGCTCCTCTGATGTGGACATTAAGCAGAGCAGGGATGGGAAAGGCTCTGGGGGAGGGGCTAGTGAAGGCCCAGGCCCACCTGCCTCAGGCCTCCCAGTCCCTCTAGTGCTCTCTGAGACAGCTCATGCTCTGCCTCCTACTGCTTGGGGTCTCCATAGCCCTTGAGCCTGCTTTCCACCTCCCTTGCCCCCATTCCCCACAGGCTTTTTTCCCGTTCCAACAGATCTCACCAGGCCTTGACCCTCCACTCCATTGCATATTTTACATTTTGAAGATGTTTGGAGCTTTCTGCAGGACTGCACAGACCATGTTAGGGAAGCAGAATGGAGCAATCTGTCCCTGGGCTGCATGGCAGCCTCCCGGAAGCAGCCACCATTTTGGCAAAACTGCAGAGAATTGTTGCCATGCTAAAAATGGTGGCTGCTTCCAAGAGGTTTCTGTGCTGCACCATTCTGTTCTGTTTCCTTAACACAGCCCATACAATACTGAAGAAAGCTCCAGAGAAATTATTTTCCTTTTGGGTTGTTTGTTTCTTTGTTTGTTTAGCACCATACCATTTTCTAGAAAAATCAGGACTGGCTAACAAAATAATTATATCTATATTCTTTGTGGTCACAATCCTGCTCCTTTGATGTGTTATTTTTTTTATCAATCCTGCTGAATTGTGCAGCATAGAAATCCCATTAAATAACGTAACAATTTAAAATAAGCAAAAATATTTTCCATGTACAAAGGAACATTATCAAAGGAGAAAAATTGAATCCCTGAACAAAAAGGACTTGGAATTTATTCTTATATTCAAGAATGGATGACTAACTTGTTAATGGAGCTCTCCGAAACAGTTCTTATTTTGTTCTCTTCTATGAAACTATTTTTCTTTTTTTTATTTTCTTTACACAAACCAGAATCTTTCTGAAGAGAATTATTCAGTTCATATTACTCCCTACTTCACAAGCTATAAAAGCAAATGCCTTCTGTCAATATTTGCCTCTGTGTATTTTAATACGTAGATTTTTATGTAAACGAGTTGGTTTAAAGGCAATATTGTAACTTCATCATACATTTTGCCTATCTCTTTTCATTGCTTTGCTAAAAAAACACAGCATAATGCAAAATAATTAAAATAAACTTTTAAAATATCATCATGCTAATGTAGTTTGGCACCCATTGCCTTTTCTGCAAATGACAGAGCTGGCTGCACAAAGCACAGACGTTGTTGTATGCAGCAGACAGGGTTATTACCAAGACAAAGTGGTTATACAGAAAAATATTGCTCATTTTCATTTCTCTCAAATGTTGCAGAGCTATACTTAGCCTTCAATTTAAACACAGGTTTACTAAGGGGGGGGAGCTGTATCTCCTTTGTAGAATTTATTTCTTCATTGACCTGCGCTATTGACCTTGTCAAACAAATTTCAGAAATCCACTTTTAACATTTTTCTTTTAATACTACTGCATGTTGGTTAGTGGATTGGGGAAACATGCTGAAGTATTTTATACACAGGTGCCATAACAGTTTTAAAAAAGCAGTTTAAAAAGAATGATTATGGTTATATAAAGCAACCCTATGTTGTTTTAAGGATCCTGATAATGGTTATTGTGGTAGTAATAATAGAAATTGATCGAATTTATTATAAGCAGTTACGCCATGGTCTTATATATCAGTATTCCCCAACTGGCTAGAATACTGGTTGGGAATAACATTAGTTGAAATTCAGCATAACTGGCAGTCTCATGTTTGGAAAGTACAAGTTAGCTTGATTGGGCATAGTGGAATTAATTTTGGAAGATATATCTAAAATTGCATTGTTAGTCTTTTATCCCCATGCTAAATATGCATAGGACTGTAGTCATTAATAAATGAGTCATTTACATGGCATTCTTGAATATTCAGAATGTTACACAAATTCCAGTTCATGATGATTACACTAGCTCTCTTGTGTGTGGGTAGTCTAAGGCTGCCAATTTACAGCTCTAATAATTTCTAGTAATAATCTTAATAAGGGTTGAGTTCCTGGCACACTCTCCTAACTACAAATAGTCCTCCAGATACGACAGTTTACTTAATGAATGTTCAAAGTTACAACAGATGTCCCCAAATTATATATGACCTTGTTTCAAAGTTATGACTGCTGCAGTGCTCCTACAATCATTTGCCATTACGACTCACTATAAGGATGCTACAGTGCCCTCTCTCCTTTTTTTCCCAGGACCCTGTAATGCTTGGGCCTGCTCACACATGCCCATCACCCATTGCACTTGCTTTTGGAAATTAGGTGAGATGCTTCACCTAATGACCATCACAACATGTGACTGTAATGTGCAGGCTCCATTATAGTCATATCTTGAGCTGTGATAAAATCTCTATTACAAGCTTTTTAAAAGGCAGATCAGGTCAGATGTATATTTCAGAGCCAACCTGACATGCTACATGAAGTAGAACAGCTAAAAATGTGGCCTCAATAGCTATAGAATTTTAAAATGCTAACTGAGAAAAAAAAGGCACGGAATGAGATGTAAGGAAGGAAAAAATAACAGTTCTATCTCATTAGGTGGTTGTTGAAGATTTTTAAAAAGCAGAAGAGCTGACGGAAGCTTAATAATGATAGAGGTTCAGTCCTTAGGTAGTCCTTAACTGTTGACCATTCATTCATTTCAGTGAAATTACCAGGACTTTGACTCCTGCCTGAAGTTCTGAGCAGCATCTCCATTGTCATGTGAACAAAATGTGGGTGTCTGGTAACATATGCGCCTTTACAAGGAGAAGCGCTGCAACTCCACCAAAAGCAATTGTGGGCCAGGAGCCACATGTACATGGGCTTCCTTCCTCCTCTGCCACTCTCAAGAGGCCTGGGCCTTCTCCCTGCCCCATCACACTTGTGTCCATTCACTTTTCCCTTTCCCTGCAGCTGTTGATACCCAGCCAATGCAAGGTGGAGCTAGAAAGCTAGCAAAGGCAATCTTCCTCAAGGAGAACAGGAAGAGAGCCCAGAACAGGAAGAGAGCCATAGAAGTTCCTATTCCTGGCTGGTCTTGAGAAAGGCTGCCTCTTTAGCCTTGAGGAAAATTGCCTTTGCTAGGTTTTTAGCTGTGTCTCCCATCAGCTGGGCATGCCTGTCAACAGCTGCACTCAAGATCCAGGATTATCTGAAGCTTCCTTATATGAAATTAATTGGCAATGTCACTTTGTAGCAAATTTCACATTTTGAACAGAACATCAATATTTCACAGCAAAGATTCACAGAAAAGCTTAAAATGCTCCTTCTGATCAGAATTAAACTTCAAAAATCACTGTATATTATAAACATGTGTGCTTATCAAGGTTCCATTTTCTACTCTTTTCCACCCAATAGAAAGAATAAAGGGAATTATATAAAGAACCTTGTTCATTTGTCTTTTTAGTAGTAACTGGACTTAAACCCAACCTGTGTGCTTTGCACTGCATGCATACACACAGATGTCATACAAAGGTAAAGTAGAAATACACAGAAATATATCACATAGTACTTTAATACGTAGAGAGAAATATGGTTGTCTTCTACAATCACTGTCACCAAATAAGTATTTATAAGTATTTGAGGGATATTATTGAAAGAAGCATTGGTAAAACAATGCCTCCTGTTTTGTCCCTTTTTACACAAATAGCTGATAAAACTTCCTTTACAACTTCCTAATTGTTTTGCATACCAGTGTGAATAGTTTTGGCTCACCTGTGGACAAGACAGTATAAAATTACAAGCGGAAGCTTTTTGTTTCCTGAACTTCCATTTTCATCACTGATCAAACCTTAGCATGTATACCTATGTAGACTATAGTCTCAGCATAACATATTCTATTTTAAATTCTACCTCAATTATTAATCTTAACTCCAAGGTTTAGAAAGTGCTTATGTGCATTAGTGGTAAGATTTCTTCTTTCTTTAGTTCAGTCAAACTGTTAGCTGACCTTGATCTTGTTAATAATCCTTTCACAAGTAAAACCTTTCAGACATGGAACAATTCACATATACCCGCAATGGAAAAATGGATGGTGCCATTAATGGAGTTGGCAGAGATAGTGAAATTGACTGCTTTGATTTAAAAAAAAAAAAAAGCTTTATGTAGCTTCCTTTCTACTTGGAAACCTTTCTTGGATTTTTTTTTAAAACTGAAATAAATGAATTTTTAACCTTGGATTATGATGATTAGATTTGTTTATGATAATAGAAGTGCTGTTTATTATGGTTTATTCTAGTTCAAAGGGTCACTGATGTTTAGATTTTTATCCTATTGAAGTCAGAAGTCATTTTTTTCTACAGCTTTCCCCCCCTTTTATTTCCACTCTCCAATATTCCTTTTCCCTAGGCCTTTCCCTTTCTTTAAAACTTTTTTCTTTTTTTGTATTTTATATTGTTTGACATTTAATAAAGTTTTGAAAAGAAGTAAAACCTTTCACTTTTTTTCTTCTACCACTCTTCTAGCATCTTAACATGCCTTCTGCATTGTATGATAATTTCATACCACCCAGATAAATAGCTGCCTAATCTGGTAATCTTCATACCACTTCAGGTAAATGACTGCCTAAACTGTGCTTGAAAACCTCTACTGATGGAGTCCCCATGACTCCAGGATGTTTCATTGATTTATAGTTTTCACTCAGAAAATTCAGCCAAATTTCAGTTTGGCATCTGTCACTATTTCCAATAATCAAGAATACTATAATCTGTAGTACTCTCAAGTACTCTCAGCCTTACAATAATGTCAGTTATCTGAAGATTAGCAGTATTGCAGAGATGAGAAGCCTGAGATTACCACATTTGAAAATTACAGTTCCAATCATTTTCGCCATTAGAGTCCAACTCTGGAAGGCTACAGATTCTTGACCATTATATAAAATGAAGTTAAGCAGGTGTCTCCAATTACAGATTAGAAAGTAACTCTCAAATCAGTAGCTCTAATAAGATATAAATTTGGGGCCTTCGAAGTTTGTTTAATCACACACACGGACAAAACAAAACTGAGTTACCGTGTGCCATCTGAATATGTTTGGAACACAACTCATATGATGAAAAGTAATCCTTCTTGCTGCGCTGAATATACATCCATAAAATAGTGATGTATGAATCATAAAAAAATAAGGTTAAAGATGCTGTGTTTCCCCAAAAATAAGACCCTGTCTTATATTTTTTTTGAACCCTGAAATAAGCGCTCGGCCTTATTGCCATGCACTCAAAAGCTCGATAGGGCTTATTATCAGGGGATGTCTAATTTTGGGGAAAACAGGATATGAGCTTAGCCATTGATTGCAAAGGTTTTTCCTTTATACGTAGTAGAATTTGGGACATACAACCATGTTACAAGAGGTGTTTATTTTACTAAAAGGACAAATAAATAAAATTCATATCTCACAATAGCACTGTAAATAAATGGGAATGAGTTATACTTCTGTTTTATTTGCTTCTCTGTAATTGGGACTTCTGAATCTTATTCCTGTGTTGAGACATATGAACTCCAAATGACATCAGAAGTCCTGCAAGAATGAGAACTATATGATACCATGCAGTTCCCTGCCATTCTCACCAGTATTTCTTCCTTTCCACCTGGAATGAATAGATGACTGTCTCTAATAATTTGCTTCCCTGCCCTTGTCATTGCACAAGAAAGAGACTGAGTCAGGCTGAGGACCTCATGCGGTTTTAATTAATGAGGCCAGAGGACTTGACTGCTGGAAGAGCTTTGGGAGCTTTGATTTTGTACCATAAAGAGGCCTCCCCAACTGTGATAGCTTCTTTTTCCTGATAACTGTATATTTACCCTTTCATTCCTTTCAAGATGCCACAAAGGTTCCGTATAGATCTTTAGTATTTATTAAGAAGATTAATTCAGACATGCCGGGCTGAACATAGTGCTTTCAAGAATGAGTACTGCTTCAAATGGGAACAACAGATCATTCAAGGTGCTCCATGAAAAATCAAAGTCAAGGTCATCAACTAAAGACTGATGTGTTGATTTAGAAATAGTGATTTTCCATCAGAAAATGGTCATTTTTTGAATGTCAGAGAAAAATCCATTTTAAGCAAAGATAGGACAGCTAGAGGGCCATATATGGCCCAAAGCCTAATTTCGAGCATTTCTCAGCTTGATTTTGAGGCTTTTGCAAGTGAACAATTCACACCTCTGTCAAATGTGTTTATCATATATCAGACTCCTGGACAAGAGATAAGAGAAATAGAAGAATGTCAGCAAAAGAAACAAATGGTTTTGTATGTAGTGTGTTCTTCTTCTACTTACCATAGCTATTCCTGCCTGTTTTAAGGGTTATCTTTTAAAAAATGAAAGGAAGACACTGAATTATATTTTGTCCTTCTACTCCTCTGCCCTTTTTGCAGTGGTTCTGTGGATATATTCTGAGATCATGGTCAGATGACATGATGCAGCCCAAATTAAGCACTTTTGAGTCCTATTATTTCAACACAACATATTTTTGCATATGCTTGTTTGAATCTTCCCGATTAAAAACAATTTTAAATTACTTCATTATGACCGCATGATAGACATATTGTAGTATCTAAATCAGTCTTGTTTCTCATAAGTAAATGAATGCATGTTAACTTGCATGTATAATGCTACATATTATTTAGAGATGCTGAATTTTAACAAACATTGAAATGGAATTATTTTTTTTCTTGAGGCTGATCTTTACATTTCTGCTATCTTGTATTTTCTGTATGCATGTGTGTGTTTGCAATATTTGTTTTCTTTGACTTTGCCCACATTTCTTTTCAACTAGAGACTATGCAAATGTGTTCTGCACATTCTTGTGATGGGGCTTTCTAGATAGTAAACATTTTTAAAAGAGGGTTTGTTTGCCTTATTTCATTCACATTTGGTAATATAGTGTTTTAACTAAACTAGAAGAACTGGTCTTTTCCACTTCAAAGCATTCATTAATATGTATGAAGTCACGAAACAACTTTTTGCAATTAAAAACTTTCAAACTTCTAAGTATTGGAATTCCTCAAGGGATTGCATCTTATAACTTTTTACTAATTCTTGACTGTTTTTCAAAAAAATTAGAAAAAATGATATGTACACTAACTTCAGCAAGCACACTAATACCTTACAGTTTAGGGAAATTGCAAATCTGTCACTGCTGATTCATACACAATATTGACTCTCTCAGTTAATATATAGTCCCTACTGTATATTAAAGCAATGTAATCCACTTAACAATGGCTTATTACATCAGATGGAGACTATATTTTAAATTAAAATGTCCAGAAAACACTTTATTCCAGTTTATATGCAAATTCTAAATGCATTATCCCTTCAGTTTTGTTTTGTTTTTCTTACCGCATTCATTACATTCTTCTCCCTGGCCAGTGTCTTGCTCTTCTTGGATTCGATTCTCTTATTTTTCTAAATCGGTTGATTAACCCAGTCTGTTACTGATACAATTTCAAGGCGATCCAATCAGGTTGCTGACTCTACAAGTTTAAAATTCAAGTCAACTATTTTGAGAAATCAGCAAAAAATAGTTCTAATTGAGGTAGGAGCCGATAAACAAATAGCTGACTATGGTGGGAATAAGAGTAGTTTTCTTTCCCTTATGTGGTAACTTTATTTGGAGATTATTTTTTTCTAAAATAATACATATCCTGCATGACTATTTTATTATGATGATCTTTCTAGCAGCCTTGTCCAACTGACTGCCACTCAGATTATTAGAGAAGAACTCCCAAAATCCCCAGTACTCATAATACAAGCTGTCCGAAAATTCTAGACTTTGTAATCCAATATACCTGGCAAACATTAGATTGGGTAAAGCAACTAAGTTTTTCTGCTGCCCAAAATCAATCAGATTCAGATGGGTGGCTTTAAAAATTGCATAAATAAAATAAATACAGAAGTACTGTAGGGCTCTCTGTGGAGGCATGATATTTTCAAAACAAGCAAGAGTGAGCTATATATAGTATATCAGTTATATGTAAATAGACCTGTTGATTAATGTTCGTCTTTTAATATGGAAAAATTAGCATGAATTGTTTTTAGAATATATACAATTCTACAAAGCTGATTAAAGTACATTTGATAACTGTCATTCACACAGTTATTTAATGCTATACCATAATTGTGATAGCTTTTCATTAAAAATGATATGAAATATTGAATCTCTTAACAGATTTAGGTCCTTGATCCACAGTAAGAGGAAAGGGAGAAAGAAATGAATTGCAAAAAAAGGCTTTAATTTAGAAATATGCCAGCAATATTGATATTGTCAAACAACTTAGCGGAGGTAATATTATTTGAAAATTCCTCAATCTGCATTTTCTCCAACATCCTGGGTGTTCAAATCCATGTACTCTTAAAATCTGTTTGCCCTGTTGGGGAGCAGAAGATACTGTATGTTTCATAAAGAAATAAGAAAGCCTAAAGTCTCTAAGTGACAAAACATCACTTCTATTGAAATCAAATCAAATCAAATATTTATTACAGTCCTAAGGCCAGCAGTCAGGTAGAAATAACACAAGTTACAATGATGTTATATATATAAAAAAAAAAATCCAGACCCAATGAGAGAATGGGTCTAAATATAAGCATGCAAAATTGGGCAGCCTGGAAAGATTTGAGCAATTCAAATAGGAATTCAATAGGAGAAGAAGGGAATGCATCCAGCTTGGCCAAAGTAATATATCAATCACATGCTTGGGACCAAAACCAAGTTTCAAGAACTTTCTGGAATCTTAGGATAAAGGATGTAATTCTTATCCCTGGGTGAATGATTTTCAAGAAGGTTGGAGGCCATAACATAGAAGAGATGCTTCCCAAGGCCTGGAAGTTGATGAAGTTTAAATAGAAGGGACCTGGGTTGCACTCACTCTACCAGAAAATATGTATGAGGAAGATGAGGCCACTTGGCATAATTACAGGCACCAGTACTGCTCTCTTTCCTTCCCATTTGGGACTGTTCCTCAGCTTCAGCACAGCAGAGTTGCCAATAAAGCAACAAACTTGATATACAGTGCATTCAGAAAGTATTCAGACCTCCTTCACTTTTGTCAATTTTGTTGTACTGCAGCTTGATTCTACAGTTGTTGAAATTCATTTTTTCTCTCATTAATCTACATTCAGTACTCCATAATGACAAAGTGAAAACAGAATTTTAGAAATGTCTGTAAATTTATTAAAAAGAAAAAACTCAAATATCACATTGGCATAAGTATTCAGGCCCTTTGCAACAACAGGTGAAACTTAGCTCTAGTGCCTCCCATGTCTCTTGATCGTTGCTGACATTTCTGCACCTTGAATGGAGTCAACCTGTGGTAAATTAAATTGGTTGGACATGATTTGGAAAGGCGCACACCTCTCTGTAGAAGGCGTCACAACTGACAATGCATACTGTAGCGGAGCAAAAGCCATGAGATCAAAGAAACTGTCTGCAGAGCTCAGAGACAGGATTATTGCAAGACACAGATCTGGGGAAGGCTACAATAAAATTTCTGCTGCACTAAAGGTTCCTAAGAGCACAGTGGCCTCCATAATTCTAATTCTCAAATGAAGAAGTTTTGCATAACCAGGACTCTTCCAAGAGCTGGTCACCTGGTCAAACTGAGGAATTGGGGGAGAAGGACCTTAAGAAGAAAAATGATCAAGAACCCGATGGTCACTCTGAATGAGCTCCAGAGATCTTGTGTGGAGATGAGACACAGTTCCAGAAGGACAGCCATCACTGCAGCCATCCACCAATCTGGGCTTTATAGAAAAGTTGCTAGACGGAAGCCTCTCCTCAGTGCAAAACACATGAAAGCCTGCTTAGAGTTTGTTCCTCTCAGTCTGAGAGTCCTTTAGGTGCTTGTTTGCAAGCAAGTGGGCAAACGGAGATCTGCAGCAATCAAAAGAAAGAAGGTGTTTTTTCTTCAGAGCAAGTAGACAATTCAAGGAGAAAAAAATAGTATAGAGGTCCAGCAAAGTAAAACATCACAGGAAAAGGTGCAAGAGTGCTACACATACTGGTCATTAACAGAGGAAAAAACTACCATGAAGTAGTTCCAGAGAGAGGAATTTATTTATTTGTTTCCTGTCTTTATTATTTTTACAAATAAAGTAGCAAATTTATCCTCTTCTTATTTTCACCGCAACAACCCTGTGAGATGGATTTGGACTGAGAGAAGAGTGATTAGCCCAAGGTCATACAGCTGGCTTTCATGACTGAGATGAGATTTGAATTCATGGTCTTCTATTTTCTGGCCTGGTGCCTTAACCACCACCAAACTGGCTCTCAACTCTGCCTTAATTAAAACCAAACAGGGTCTGTAGTAATAATATATAGCCAAATATAAAAAATACTATCTTTAGAGAAGTGAGGTATTTATAAGTGCATACCTATTCAATATTGCACTCCCATTATGAGATGAGAGATAACAGAGAGGATGTCAATAATTGAATTAATAACTAAGTGAAAAAGAAGAGTTGCATGGTAAGAGTGTAGTTAATACACCTTTGTCTCTGGGTAGTGACAGTTCAAGGGAAATATACCATGGAGAGCATCTGATTCTCAAAACTGGTATCCTTAAGATTTATATTGACTGTTTCCCTATAACTATCATTAAGTGTTGTACCTTAAGATTCTTGATGAATGTATCTTTTCTTTTATGTATACTGAGAGCGTATGCACCAAGACAAATTCCTTGTGTGTCCAATCACACTTGGCCAATAAAGAATTCTATTCTATTCTATTCTATTCTATTCTATTCTATTCTATTCTATTCTATTCTATTCTATTCTATTTGGATGAAGGGCTTGAAGGAGACGAATCAACTTTTTATCACTGAGAATTCCTTAGGGTTGTCACTTGGAATTAAATCACAGGAAAATTTAAAATTAAGAAGGCTGAAAGTTATTGGAAAATAAACAAAATACTCCTGGCATTTAGCCCATCAAACATTGTTCAGTTGTCATTTCTCTGTCAGATTGCTCAGGGAACACTGAGACGTACAGTAAACTAGCATCATGTCTGAGACAACCTTGAGAAAAGGAGGTTAATGAGAAGTCTAAAAATATAATGTAAAAAATAATGTGCAATAATCCAGATGGCATCTATAGGGAGCTAAAACAAGCCATAGTTCAACTTGCTTACAACTCATATCTCCTTTTGGGAAATATACTTCCAATGCCATCATACATCTTTTTAGATATGTATTTGAAAATAGTCACACTGGGATTCTTGTAAGAAACAATAGTACTAAAAATAAAATCCTAGATTTGGAGGCATTTGTGAGAACCCCAATATCTGTATGCAGTAAGCCCTGTCACCACGTAGGATTATAATAAGAAAGCAAAGTCCTATGTTCAAGGTTAACATAAGTGTGTAGAATTATCGGGGAGGGAGCTGAGGCATTGAGGCTCTCTGCCCAGTTTTTCAGGTCATTTGCAGGGCTTGGCCACATTGGAGGGGAGAGTACTTAAGATTTAGATATGGGCCTTTTGTGATGTCTGATCAGAAAAAGAAGGTAAAAGAAAAGAACGGCTGGAGAAAAAAAATCAAGAGCAGAAACAAGTTAGATGGAAAGTAATTTGTAGCAGAGTATCTACAAAGCCTATGAAATTATTTCTGACTAATCTTGGGATTACCCCAGATATTGAATTGTGAAAGGTAGTGCTAGAACAAGAAGAAACTTTGAAGAATTGCCATGGAGGGACAAGAAGCTTAGCAGACAGGCTGCACCCAGGAGGGGATGAAAATACGTCAGCTCCCGGTGGCCCTGGATGAAGCGGATTACCTTGATCCATTCCAATCGGGTTTCAGGCCCGGATACAGCATGGAGACGGCATTGGTCGTGCTGGTGGATGATCTCTGGAGGGCTCGGGACAGAGGTTACTCCTCTGTTCTGGTCCTATTAGATCTTTCAGCGGCTTTTGATACCATTGACCATGGTATCTTGCTGCGATGCCTCGAGGGGTTGGGAGTGGGAGAACCACCATTTTGCGGTGGTTCTCCTCTTACCTCTCAGGTCGTACGCAAGTGGAGTTGGTGGGGGCAGAGGTCGACCATGAGGCCCCTCACTTGTGGGGTACCCCAGGGGTCGGTCCTCTCACCCCTTCTGTTCAACATTTATATGAAACCGCTGGGAGAGATCATCCGTGGTTTCGGGGTGAGGTATCATCAGTATGCTGATGATACCCAGTTTTTTATATCCACCCCGAATCAGCCCAGTGATGCCCTCAACGTGATGTCCCGTTGCCTGGAATCGGTACGGGTCTGGATGGGGAGGAACAGGCTTCAACTCAACCCTGCCAAGACCGAGTGACTGTGGGTACCGGCATCTCGGTCCGATAGAGAGGTTTCATCTTTGACTATAGGGAGTGAAGTTTTGCCCCTTGTATACAGGGCACGCAACTTGAGTGTCGTCCTGGACTCACGGTTGAGTTTAAAAGATCATATAACAGCTGTGACCAGGGGGCGTTTGCCCAGGTTTGCCTGGTGCGCCAGTTGCGCCCCTATTTGGACCGAGATGCCCTACGCACAGTTACTCATGCGCTAGTCACCTCCTGTATTGACTTCTGCAATGCTATCTACTTGGGGCTGCCCTTGAAGACCACTCAGAGGCTTCAGCTGGTACAGAATGCGGCCGCGCGGGTTGTGATGGGAGGGTCCCGATACTCCCATGTTACACCTCTCCTGCGTGACTTGCATTGGTTCCCAGTTGCCCTCCAGGTGAGATTCAAGTTGCTGGTGATGACCTATAAAGCCCTACATGGCTTAGGCCCAGGATATTTGTCGGACCGTCTGCAACCAGCAACAGCTTCCCATCGCCCGGTGAGTTCTCACAGGGAGGGCCTACTCAGGGTGCTGTCGGCTAGACAATGTTGGCTGGCGGCCTCCAGAGGTAGAGCTTTCTCTGTGGGCGCGCCCACCCTTTGGAATCAACTCCCCCTGGGGCTTCGGTTGGCCCCTGACCTTCGCACTTTCCGCCGCAAACTAAAGACATGGCTGTTTAAATTGCCCAGCCTGGACTGATGGGGTTTGATTATTTTAATGAGTTTTAACATACGTTTAATTGGTATTTTAATATGTTTTTATCTGGTTTGATTTTAATTGTTGTGAGCCACCCTGAGTCCTATGGAGATAGGGCGGCATACAAATAAAAATAAATAAATAAATAAATAAATAAATAAATAAAGCAGAGAAAAGGGTAGGGGGTTTTTTTCCCCTTATCCCCCACCATCAAAGTGCAGCTGGCATCTTTCCAGTTGTATTTACAGATGGGGTCGGAGTTTCAGAGAGCAGTGCCAGTTAAAGAAGAAGAAGAACAGCAATAATGAGTTCAAAACATACTCTGAAGGCTACCAAGAAAATCACTATTCGCCAGCTGAGAGAGAGAGAGAGAACAACTTCAAGAAAGACCAGTAGAATAGACCTGGTGGCATTACCTACTAGCACCTGCTGAATGTGCATAGGAGATATGTAAAGAAGAGGACTCAGAATTAAGTGCAAATATAACAATAACTGCACTTAGCAAGATAGCAGATATGTGAGAATAAAAATACAGAAGAAATAGAAATATACTGTAAATAACCATGCACCTCACTGTCAATTTACGTTTATTTTTACAGCACAATTGCTAATAAACATGATTATTCACCAAAGGCATTGTTTGTGTCCTGCCTGGGCTATTTCTATCCCAGAACAAATACATTATAAGACGAGTATATTGTTAATTATTTGAAAAGTCTTGAAATCAGCACATGTACTCTAATCAACTTGGCAATACTCCAGACTAATACAGTACCACACACACCCACACCCACACACTAATATAAATCCTTCATTAAATAGAGCTACTAATGCATCAATTTAACCCTATCATTAAGCTTCAAAATATTTTCTTGAGTAAGGACCAGTGATGTGCTTGCTCTTAGCAAGGGGGAGGGAATAAATATATTTCTACAATTCTTTCCTTCTAAAGAAAGCTTTTTTCTTTTTTGAATGAGGTGTCTAATATGGAACAAGGAACTTACTTGTCCCAGAAGTAATAAATATATCTTATTTCTAGAAAATGGGGTTACGAACTTGTATTTAATCAAAAATAAAACTAGGTTTGTAGGTCAAAATTTGAAAACCTTAAATCTATTTACTACTAAAACTCTCCTGGTTTTTTGTTGCCCAATTAGCTCAAATGGTACATGGTGCAAAACTTTTTGAATCAAAATACCTCAAACCATTATCATTATCATAGCCGCGGTAGCGCAGTCAGTGGTGGGTTTCAAAATTTTTTACTACCGGTTCTATGGGTGTGGCTTGGTGGGGATGGCAGGGGAAGGATACGGTAAAATCTCCACTCCCACCCCACTCCAGGGGAAGGATACTGTAAAATCTCCATTCCTTCCACAATCCAGGGGAAGGTTACTGCAAAATCCCCATTTCCTCCCGATCAGCTGGGACTCGGGAGGCAGAGAAAAGATGGGGATGGGGCCAGTCAGGGGTGGTATTTACCGGTTCTCTGAACTATTCAAAATTTCTGCTACCGGTTCTCCAGAATTGGTCAAAACCTGTTGAAACCTACCTCTGAGCGCAGTGATTAGAATGCAGTACTGCAGGCTACTTCTGCTAACTGTCGGCTGCCAGCAATTTGGCAGTTTGAATCTTACTGGCTCAAGTCTTCCATCCTTCCAAGGATGGTAAAATGAGGACCTAGACTGTTGGGGGCAATATGCTGACTCTGTAAACCACTTAGAGAGGGCTGTAAAGCATTGTGAAGCAGTATATAAGTTTAAGTACTATTGCTATTACTATCATAAGGAATGCATACAAAATCCAGAACCCATTACTCTTGTGTAATTGAAATTTAGTAATTTAGAGAGCTAAATTACTGTAGCAGAATCAGTATGGAAAAGAGTATAGATCATTAGAAAGAAAAATTGCAAAACATAGCACCTTTATGATGCCCATATCACATAAGATACAAGTGTGTGTATGTGTTAATTTCTTTTCTCCTATAAAACAGCAAAGTATTTGGCTTGAAAAGAATATGAGAGATTGTTATTTAACTACTGGTTAAAGGCTTATTCTCTTCTCAAACTGTAAAAAGGTCTTTAGTGGCCCTTGAGATTTACTCTATAAAAAAGGGCTTCAAAAGCAGTCGTTATACAAATTATAAAAAGTATACAATATTATGAGAGCATCAGAACTATATAACCTTCTTTCTAAAATATAAGCAGAAATTAAAAGAATCAGAATTCATTATTAATCACTTCTCTGCCCTGATTTCTACTTTAGCGGTGCTCAGAATTAGACCGATATATTTTCACAGCAGCATAACACTGAGTGCTTTGCGATGCTTTAGTTCTTTATGCTATCTCCCTTTGATGTATGTTATAAAATAGTTGCTTTTACATTTCAGTTCTACATTTCTTTCTGATAAATTTTTAGACCGTTTGCTATCACTATGTTATCTCTGTGAAAAATACTTGGGAACAATGATTAACAGTCAATCCTGCCTGCAGGAAAAATAGTTTAAATCTTTCCTCCAAGAGGTAGCCTTTAGAAATCTTTAGAAAATCATTATCTTCCAACGTCACATCAGGAACATGAAGACAGTCGTCTAAAGAAAGCACATTATGGACCAAGCATGTCGAATCTCAATAGAGTTGGCTGCAATCTATTATATGCAATCCACTGTGACTTTTATTGATGTCTTGCCCTTTTTTCAGTCTTAGTTCAAGCTGAGTTGAGGACAAAATTAGACTTGATCACCCAATACCTTCTGCCATTTGTTATCCTGATAGACAGAATAATGCTGTACTAACAAGTGAGCCCAGGAAAATATGTGTCTTCTTTCAGGATCCATAGACAGAAAGACAGTTTCGGATGTTTTTGGGCCACAAATGAAATGCTAGGACGTAGGGGTGTCTTATTGTATATAGGTTGCTTATTCCAGCTTAAGCAAATTACCAGATACAAGGGAAAAATTGGAAGCAGTGCTCTGTAGATTTTCTTATAGGCAACCATGATATTGTATAAACTGGGATTTAATCTGTCTGAGCTATCACAGTAGATCCACTCCTACTTGACAGACTCAGAAATAAACATTGAGTAATTACTCCTCTGTTAACTGAGAGCATGCTGTGGGGCTTCACAAAGCCTTGCTTTCTCCACTGTAATAGTTATTTATCTGAAGCCATGGAAAGTGTAAATCATAAGTTTGGGGACAATATGATTTCAGAAATGGTGTCAACAAGAGAACTGCTTTACCTGTATAAAGTGTTGTAGCTGACAAAGATTGAGAAAATGTGTCTTCCTCATCAGTAATAAGTAGAAGATCAAAATTGGAGATGGAAACCCATAAGGGAAAACTTCAGATAAACTTGTGTCTTACAGAAGTAAGTGAGAGAGTACTTTGGTCTATTAGACTACTTAATGAAAAATCAGGGACTTTGTAAAATTAATAGTCTTTATTTATATACCCATTCTCAGAGTATGGAAAATAAATAAAAAGTTGAACTTCTAGTACAAGAAAGCAAATACAGTTTAATAAGTATTATTGAGACCTGCTCTTATGATACTGTGTTTCTCCAAAAATAAGACCCTGTCTTATATTTTTTGAACCCCAAAATAAGCACTTGGCCTTATTTTGGGGGAGGTCTTATTATTTTGGGGTGCGTTGAGGAAACCAAATGAAATGGCAGCGACCGGCTGTGCATGTGTTTAAATATTTTCAGGGAGGGCTTATTTTTGGGTGAGGGGGGGCTTATTTTAGTGCATGCGCTCAAAAGTCCGATTGGGCTTATTATCAGGGGATGACTTATTTTCGGGGAAACAGGGTATGTATCTTTTTAGACTTTGTATGACTCAAGGCAATATACATAATTCTCCCACCTCTTAGTTTCCAACAACAAAAAGTCTGTAAAATCAGTTGGGCTGAGAGAGAGTGACTGTCCCAACTCATCTGGAAACCAGGAGAATGGGAGTTCTAGTCATACCTTAGGCATGAAAGATAACTAGGTGACCTTGGACCAATCACTCCCAACCCAATTCACAGGATTGTGTGGGGAAAATAGGAGAAAAGTGTATTATATATGTCCACCACCTTGAATTTTTTATAAAAATAACAGAAGTATGATTAAAAACAAATAAATAAACTAGAACTTTTGGTTTCCTAGTTTCTAGTCCAGCATTTTTTCCACTACACCAAACTGGATCTCATCTAATAGGATGATTCTTCTGACAGGAATACAGCAACTGAAAGATACCATTTGCTCAAAAGAACAAAAATAAAGAAAGGGATGAGGAGTTTCTCTGTATGATAGAAATGTCCACTCCTTCACAGAAATCCAAAATAATGAATTTGGTGACAGCTGAGAGCATGAAGTGGAAGATTAAATAAAGATAGTACTGTTTCAGATGCCTATTACAACCATCTATTAAGAAGATAGGGATGGTGTTTTCCAATAGTATACAGCAGCTCTATCAAAAAGTCCTGAAATAGTATTTTGGGAGAAATTAATTTTTCTGACATCTGTTGGGGAATATCTCTGCTAGACATTGGTCCTGTTAGGAAATACCTGATTTGCATGGCTGATAACTTTCTCCCTCAGAGACAGAGGAAAACAAGAGAGGATTGGCTGAAATTACTAGACCCCAAGAAATGAGAAAAATAATAGACCAAGAGCAGATAGTGGGAATTTCTGGGAAAATAAACATATAATTCTGGAATTCTTGTTGTTACAAGAAACTAATTATAGTCAGAGTCATCCCTTGTACTTCAAGAAAGCAGAAAGTAATATATTTAGGGCTACAATATGTAAATAATACATCTTCCTTAAAAGGACAGCCTAGTGCCAAAAAGATAGGCATTCCTTAACAAGCATATATTAAAAGCACAACTGCAAACAATTCTTATGAGGGGGAAAAAAGAGGTCAGCACAGCAAAAGATACCAATATTGTTTTGCAAAGAGCCTGGAGTCAATTTCAAAAACAAAAAGGATATTTATATGAGATGAAAAAAGATAATGTATATTTGTAAAGATGGTTCATTTAAGTAGGCCAGGGGTGTAGCAAAAGCATTATGAAAGCTAAAAGCTCAGCATATACTGAAGTTAGTGAAGGATGCTGAGAACCAAAGAGACAGACACACACAGAGTATATCGGTATATATGCTGGTCAGTTAAGATGAAGCAAGTAGGATGAGGCAGGTAACAAGGAAAAAATAGGGTTTGGTCTCCCCTGAGAAAAGAATAGGTCTTGACTGGGCAATTGTGAAGAGTGGGTATAAGGAGCATGATAGGCTCATATTCAAGGAATGTGTTCTCACTTGAATGAGTTCAAATCTGCAGAGACAGATGGATTGTATCATAGATTGATAGACTTACTGAAACTATTCATTAACTTTTAGAAATCCTAGAGAACTACCACAAAACTGGAGGAGGGCAAGTATTCCTATATTCAACATGGACATCGAATCCAGTGCATTACAAATCAGTCAGTCTGACATCAATACCTGGAGAGATTCTAAAGTACATTATGCATTTATTGATCTGTAAGCACCTTGAAAGTAGTGTGCTGATTATTAGAGTCAGCATGGATTTTTCAAGAACAAAGTACCTGATATCATTCTGATTGCAAGCTAGTTAGATGTCAGTTGAATGGATCTGTTGAATGCATATATATATTCAATGGATCTACACAGTGATGGTATTCAAGTAATTTAACAACCGGTTCTCTGCCCAAATGATTTCTTCCAACAACCAGTTTGCCAAACTGCTCAGAAAGTTAACAACCGGTTCTCCCGAAGTGGTGTGAACTGGCTGAATCCCACCACTGGATCTACAGCTCCCTCAAAAACCATAGTCTGAAAACCCTCACTGGGGCTTCTAATTAAACTAGAACAAGTTCTCAAGGGCAGTGCTGTAGGGTTGAGTCCTGACCTTTATTACTTTCATCAGTGATATAGATAAAATGTGAACTTTACAGATAAACTATCCCTTTGAGTAGGTAATATATGGGAAGACAGAAGTACAATTGAAAATGAAATAAGCTGAAAATAGCAGAATAATATGTAATGGAGACAATTGCAAAGTTCTTCACTTAAGAAAAAGTAGGTAATACTTGGGAAGGCAGAAATATAACCTAAAATGAAATCAAATAAAAGAACAGAATAAAATATAATGAAGTTCTTCACTTGGGAAAAAGAATGAAATGGCCCGGTATAGAGATACCTGGTTTGGTAACAGCTTGTATTATGAATGTAAATAATATAGATCACTGTTCCTCAACTTTGGCATGTTTAAAATATGGACTTCAATTCCCAGAATTCCACAGTGAGCCATGCTGACTAGGAAATTCTGGAAGTTGAAATCCACATGTCTTACAACTGGTTCAGAAACAGTAATCTATGTTAAGAGGTATTCTGTGTGGTAACATACAGTATATTAACTAAAGTAATACACCATGGGGAAGTTATCTTATGTAAATTAAGCTATGAGGGGCAGCTTCAAGAACTGAAGGAAGATGAAAAACATTTTTTCACGAAGACCATTATTTCATAGCTTTTTTGTCAAGAGAACATTTTCTTTTTTGACTTCACTTGTATTAAGTTTTTTTCAATTCTAAGTAACTCTCCTGTATCTTTTGTAGTGAAAATAGATGCAAAAAATTCATTCACTTTCTCTACAATCTCCATAGACAATTTCCTTTGCTGACTAACAATCCAGCTGCTTTTGTGACTAGTTTTCTACTTCAAATACATTTTTGAAGTGTTTATTTTATTTTTGGCCATATCCTTGAATTCTTTTTAAAAACCATGCTTTTATTACCACTTTACTGTTTTCTGCCAGAATCTATCTTCCTTTTTGTTCTCATTATAACAGACTTTCTATTTCCTGAAACACCGTAAACTGTCTTAACTTTTAATAATAGTGTTCCTGGACCTCATTAGAAAGCCATGTCAGACTTTTCTTTTCCTTGGTTGACCCTTTCTTATATTGTAGAAAATCTTCCAATTGAAGTCCATGTATTGTGGATTTTAAGTAACCTCATGGCATCATGGTGTGGTTCTTTTGATTTTTCCTTTTTCTCTGTTTTTCACTAACCAGTCACTTTTTTTCACATTTTTTTTCTATTTTTGTGGTCAAATATGATAACTGGCAATTTTTGCTGTTGTAGCAGATGTAATAGTATTGTGTTTCCTATCAATTATGCCATACTTATACATCAATCTATATTATGGTTATCGTTTAGAATTACATCCTTTGCAGCAGATTCTAAGACGAACTGATCTTTGAGTATCTTTGATTGGTCAAGAACAAACAGCTATTATTATTATGGTTGGTCACACAGTCAGATGTTTAGACTGGATTTGGCCTTTTTATCCACCTGTTGAATCCTTCCCAAGAATCTAGGATAGGCAGATGTTGTTTCACAATATTAAAAGTATTCTCACAGGATGTAAATGTTCCATGTAATTGTCTGATCTTGATTTTATCAATGCTGATGCAGTTGTTTTGGGAATGCATCAAAGGCACCTATCACTATTGGTACTATCTTTGCTTTCTTTTGCCATAGTGTTCTACTTGTATTTTCAGGTCTTTTAATTAATCATTTGTTCATTGCACAGTCAGCCAGGTGTTTAGATTAGATTTGATATTTTTATCCATCCACTGAATCCTTCCCAATGCACAGCAATTTCAAATGTCAGCTGCTAGTTGTTTAGATGGTGTTGACTTTTATCCACATTGAGCTCTTCTCAAGAATCTAGGATGTTGTAAACTATTGGTGAAGTAAATACATGGATTCAAGCACTGTGGTCTTTTATAATTTACAGATGGAAATTATTGACCCTGGTCATTTGTGCCTCAAGTGATAACCCTGGATAGATTTGTTCAATTACCTATTGGTCTATTTTCTTGACTATTCTCGAGACTCTTCTCCAACACCAAGGTTCCAAAGTGTCAGTACTCTATCATGCTTCTTTAAATTCAATTTTTTTGTCCATAGATTGTCACGGGAAAACCATAGTTTCCATGATTTTGACTGGCATATTTTCCAAAACTTTCTTGTTACTTTACTAAGTGCAAGTCTGCAGCCTATTTTCAGACTGCTGGTTTCCTTATTGTTGATAATTGATCCCAAGGCAGAAACTATCCACACCAATTCATTATCTTCATTGTCAATTCTAAGGCTGTTTACCTGTGTCATTAGTTTGGTCTTCTTTATATTTAATCCTAGTATCATTTTTTCACTGTGCTCCTTGAATTTCATTACTATAGCTTGCGGATTCTTTGTATTTGGAGCTATTGGATTAGTGTCATCAGCATGTTGAATCGATAAGGCGAGAGTATGCAACCTTATTATTTAAAAATAGGCTGCTGACAATATTGTAGTAAATTGTACTGTAATTGCTATTGCATTCAGTTAGATAATTATGAAGACCAGAAGCTTATTGTATTATCTTTTTTTTTTAAAGACATAATTTTATTGAAATTTTTAAGTGAAAATTGATAAACTAAATAGAGTAAGGAGGGAAAAAAGAAGGGAGAAAATAGAGAAAGCTAAAGTGAAAACAGAAAAGAAAAAGATAGAAGAAAAATAGAAAAGAAAATAAAGAAATGGAATAGAAATGGAAAATAGAGAATGGAATAGCAAAAAAGCTTCTGATCTTCTATAGAGCAGTTAAAAGTGCAATTATAGATTTACCTCTTTCTCTAAAATTACATTGCAACTTTCTTCTTTTTATAATCTATCATATATAATGGTCACAATCATAGATCATAAATTCATTTTATACAAAAAGGTCCAGAAGGTGTTTCCTGTCGCCTTTTCCTATTTTCAAACATTTAATGGTGTCTATAATTCTTACCAAGGTAAAAATTCAGCTAAATAGGCAACCTGAGCATGTATAAATTTAGGACTTAGTTTTAGACTTTAGTTTTATTGAGAATAAAAATTTGAAACATTTCCCTTATAGACTCAGAATTATTATATGTTTTATACTATCTGTCCTTAATAGTATAGATATTACATAATACTGCTTTATTGTAACAATTTCATCTTAACAAGGCTAATAAATTTCCAAGTCTTTAACCTCTTTCTCAGTACCTTCCCTTTACACAATTGGATGAATACTCTTTTTCAAGTATGTAAAGGGAATTAAGTTCCAGTTTAGTATTTTACATGATTCTGGCATAGGTCATCTTATAAACATACAGTAATTAAAAGTTTCTTAAGTTTTTTTCCCCAAAATTTATATATTTAAAATTTCCATGAAGCATCAGTAACAATATGACTATTCATATATTCCTTGTAATTGTCTGAAACAACCATTAAACCAGAGGTGAAATCCAGCGGGTTCTAACAGGTTCTGGAGAACCGGTAGCGGAAATTTTGAGTAGTTCAAATACCACCTCTGGCTGGCCCCAGAGTGGGGTGGGAATGGAGATTTTGCAATATCCTTCCCCTGCCACACCCACCAAGCCATGCCCACAGAACTGGTAGGGAAAAAAATTGGATTTCACCCCTACATTAAACTCAAACTTCAAACTTAAACTTTGAAAAAAGATCTCCAGGTATAAAGACCAGTATTTCTGTAGGTTAAAAGGAAAAATTTTAAACATAGAAAAAGCAGCACATCATATGGTAATTTTTTTTTAAAATGGGGGAGTGGTATGAATAAAGTAGAGATGGAGATGGAGAGATGAAGAAAATCAAGACACCTCCCCCCACTCCAGAAAATAGAATAGAAAACTAAAGATAAAAACAATTCTATCCTACTTCAAAGCCAAGACTATCTTCCTCTGAAACATGGAGAAAAAAATATAAAGATATTTTAAAAGACTGGACTCTCTTTTTTATCTTTTTTTCTGATTTCTTTCAGGAAAGAAATCAGTCTTCCACTGAGTCTTTTTCGGCTGTGCTTTCTGTATTTATGTTCTTGCTTATAAACACTCTAATTCTTCTACCTTGGCTTCAAAACTTCTTTCACTGATAAAGAAACATTGGTATTCCATTCCCTTTTCCAACTGTTGTTGGCATGAACTTTTTTGTAGCTCTTCTATCTCCTTTTCATCGGGCATTATCCAATAATCTATTTCTAACTTTACCCTTGTCCTTTATAAGGTAAAGATAAAGGTTCCCGTCGTACATATGTTCCCGACTCTAAGGGGCGGTGCTCATCTCTGTTTCAAAGCCGAAGAGCCAGTGCTGCCTGAAGATGTCTCCATAGTCATGTGGCATGACTAAACGCCAAAGGAGCACAGATCGCTGTTACCTTCCCACCAGAGGTGGTCCCTATTTTTCTACCTGCATTTTTTATATGCTTTCAAACTGCTAGGTTGGCAGAAGCTGGGACAAGTAACAGGAGGCCACCCCATTACACAGCACTAGGGATTCGAACCACTGAACTGCCAACCTTTCAATTGACAAGCTCCGCATCTTAGCCACTGAGCCACCATGTCCTTTGTCCTTTATAATATTATGTAAAATATCTGTCAGGTTCAAACAACCAGACCCTTGTGTGAAGAGTTTAAACCAGCTTCTTTTAGTTCTATTGCCTATGTCACAGGAATCTTCTCAGATTCACAGTTTTCCCCTGGGAAAAACTAGATAAGGTTCATTGGGGGGGGGGGTTCAGACCTTGCCATCTTGTGTCTATGTAGCAATTCCAGACAGATCCTTCACTTGATCCCTCCTCCTGACTGGGACAGTATCTTTCTGACAATATCTGCACACACACACATCCAGCCTGTATTGTATGCCTTCTGGCTTTATTAATTTTCTTGTTAATATAATGGTGTGTAGATTGACCATCCAACTTCTCCTCAGGGATCACTGTAAAATTGCTATGATTTTACTCAGATCTGAAGCTCAGGGTATATCTGTATACCCTTGTCTCAAAGGTAAATCTCTAGAGACATCTGTATATTCTCTTTCCTTTCCATACTCTTTGTGCTTGTCAATTACCCATTACATAAAAATTTCTCATTCACAGAATTTTCATTTACAATTTTAATAGGTAACCTTTCAGCATATTTATTGAAAGATCTAAACAATTAATCACTACAAATTTGAATATAACCAACAATCCTCTGCCATAATCATCTAACTATGTGCCTGGTCTGATGGGAATTGAAGTCCATAAATGAGGGCCTTAAGTTGCCTTCCCTCTTACTGGTATAGCATAATAGAGTGATTGGACTAGAAATAGATAATCCACAGTTTATATCATCATTCATCCATGAAATGCACAGTTGGATCTGAAATTCACATTCACTATCGTAATTCAAACAATTGTTTGAGGCTAAAACGGGGAAACTAAGTACATCACCATGAGCTCATACAGCAACAGCAAGAAATAAATATAATATAAACAGGTAATATAATTTGACCTTAGAGTGTTGTAAATGCTATATATTCACTGACATAAAAGAAATGCTTGTATTTTATGGGAAGCTCCCTAGTAGCTCGTTTACCTGAACAAAACAAAATACTGTAATAAATGTGCAATTGTCTTTTGGTGTTTTTATGACACCAAATACTGGAGAAAAACATGGATAAGTTAAGGATATTTAATTTCATCTTCAGTATAATTAATATTCCAATATGTGAGATCAAATACTTAACAGAAAAAAGTCAGGTCATTGGGGCGGGGATGAGAAAATCAATATAGATTGGATCTCTTCATACTGTTCCAAATACCATAGAATCAAAGGGGTTCTATGCAGCTGACATTTCTATAGCCCCGTCATCAAAACTCAGCATTTTATGAATTTTTTAACTCACCTGCTTATGGATCATTTTTCTTTTTTTTACTCAAGATGCCATGACAATATAATTCTATGGAAGGTAGACAGTAGCTTTAACTACTAATTATCTGAAAACTTTTTAGGAAGACATTACTGACATCCATGACAATTAACAGTAAGAGCATAAGATGGAATTTCTGTTAGCCTTCTGTACCCTTAAAAAAAATTCCTGTGCTCTTTAATACTGAGGTTTTGTGGCAACCTTGCTCTGAAAAACAAATTGTTTACATTAATTAAATGATGAATAAAGTTATAGCCTGTAACACAATTTATTAAAGGCATAAGCAGAAGAATATTTTTATTTTCTTTATTTTTCATCAAGCATGTATTAGATAACAGATATAAGTATAAACATGATTATAAATACATGAAATGTATACGAATAAAAGGGAACATTAGGACAGGGACGGTAGGCACACTGGTGCTCTTATGCACACCCCTTAAAGACCTATTAGAAATGGGGTGAGATGGACAGTAGACAGTCTAAGATTAAAGTTTGGGGGGTTTGAGGAAGAGATCACAGAGTCAGGTAGTGTATTCCAGGCATTGACAACTCTGTTGCTGAAATCGTATTTTCTGCAATCGGGTTTGGAGTGGTTTATCTTATGTTTATATCTATTGTGTGCTTGTGTATTGTTGTGGTTGAAGTTGAAGTAGTCATTGACAGGTAGGACATTGTAGCAGATAATTTTATGTACTACGCTTAGGTCAGATTGAAGGCAGCGTAGTTCCAATATATATAATAATATAATATAGTACAGTACAGTACAATACAATACAATACAATACAATACATTCTGAGATCACGGTCAGATGACATGATGCAGCCCAAATTAAGCCCCTTTGAGTCCCATTATTTCAACACAACACATTTTTGCATATGCTTGTTTGAATCTTCCCCATTAAAACCAATAGGTTTTAAATTACTTCATTATGATCGCATGATAGACATATTGTAGTATCTAAATCAGTTTGTTTCTCATAAGTAAATGAATGCATGTTTTCTTGCATGTATAATGCTACACATTATTTAGACATGCTGATCTTTAACAAACACTGAAATGCAATTATTATTTTTTTCCTTGAGGCTGATCTTTACATTCCTGCTACCTTGTATTTTCTATATGTATGTGTCTGTTTGTAATATTCGTTTTCTTTGACCTCAACCACATTTCTTATCAACTAGAGACCAAAGATGGCAAGGTTCTAAGTTGTCTAAGCCCAAAATTTCAAGTCTGGTGGCATATAAGGTATTCTGTTGCAAGTAGAGGAATGTAGGACTCTTCTCGTGAAATAACTCTGGACTCGTTCGATTGTATTTGCTGCGTCCAGGCTTCAGTTCGGTCTGCAGGGGCTCCCTCGCACTCATTGGCTGTTTAAGTTTTAGCGCGAGTATATAAGGAGCATTCAAAAGTGCTGACAGCTGCTGCTCCTGTTAGCTGTTAACCTGTTAACGGAGAAATGTTAACTAATAAATCCTGTTAGCTTTAACTCCTCTGTCTTGCCTCAGTTTATTCGTCCCTCACAGGGACATAACAGTATTAATGTCCAATATGCAGTACAGGTTCCAGAAAGATGAGCTGTATTCAAGAATTGGTCTAGCAAAAGTTTTATAAGCCCTAGTTTGCAGTTCAATATTACCGGAGAAGAAACTACGCGAGATTAGGTTAACATTAGGTTAATGCCTTTTTGGCAATGCTGTTACAGTGAGCTCTGGCACTTAGATCATTTGAGATGAGTACTCCAAGGCACTTGACAGAGTGAGGGTCATCTACAAGGTCGTATCTGCCCAGCTTGTATTTTGTGTTCTGATTTTTTTTGTCAATGTGTAAGACTGAGCATTTGTTGGTTGAGATTTGGAGTTACCAATTGTTTGACCATTCTGACACATAGTCAAGGTCTTTTTGTAGGGTAGCAGCATTGTCGGTGGTGTTGAATAGTTTTACATTATCAGCTAAGAGAATGTAGTTGCTTATAATATGATTGCAAAGGTCATTTATGTAAAGTATAAAGAGTGTGGGTCCTAAAATGCTACTTTGGGGGACACCACTGTTAACAGATACAGGGTTTGATAGAGCGTTCCCTATTTTGACTACTTGTTGCCTGTTTGATAGGAACACAGCTATCCACTTATGCAGGGATCCAGAAATGCCATAAGATTTTAGTTTTAGAAGTAGTTTGTCATGTACCACAGAATCAAAGGCTTTACAGAAGTCTATATAAATTGCATCCATTGCTTTACCCTGGTCGAGTTGTGAAATCCGTATGTTTTTGCAGTGTAAGAGTTGCAGATTGCAGGACAATTTTTTTCTGAAAACAAACTGTTTCTTAGAGAGTAGGTTGTTTGTCTTTAAGTAGAGGGTAATGGATTGGTTTATGATTGATTCCATGACTTTGCAGGTGACGCAACATAATGAAATTGGTTTGTAATTTTCAATTAAACTGTGGTCACCCTTTTTGATGATAGGGATGACCGTGGCTAGTGACCATAAGTTAGGCAAGGAGCTGGTTCTGAAAGATATTTCGTAGATTATGCTAAAAGGTTCTGCTATGGTAGCAAAGAGGATTGGGTCCTGACATTTTTGTGTATGTTACAATGTACTAATTTATCTAAATGTTGTGTCAGCCTCAGATATGTTTAAAAGATATTTTGTAAAAAAGGAAGATTTAATAGGTTAATGAACTATATGTTATATCTTAGTTTTATTGCAGGGTATGTTGTTTCAATAGCTGCCAGGAGATCTGCAGCATAGTAGTGTCCTGAGAATAAAATATTTGCTTATTTATGTAAACCAGACATAAATGTATTTGACTGATGAATACAAATAGACATATTGAATAATCTCTGTGCTTTTAAAGATACGGTGAAAGAAATACAGTCACTTTTCATGAACACTTTAAAGATCTTCAAAAATGGGCAGCAATTTTGCATTTTTACACATTTAGAAAAATCCAACCTCATCCTTTGAAGCTTGACTATGTGACAGCTATCATTATTTTTCTTTGTAATTCTTTTTATTCACAGAGATGGTTCCACTCAGGAGTGAAATGCTCCCAGATCGGACCGGATCGCCCGATCCGGTAGTGATCTTGGCCAGTGATTCAGCGATCTGCTGGCAATGGTGGCGCAAAGCTCCACCCACCTGCCTGGGTGTCATTAGTTCCTGGTTTTAACCAGGAAGTAATGTGTTTTTTACCTTCTGCACATGCACAGAAGGTTTTGCGCATGCACAGAAGGTCTGTGTGTGCAGGTGAGTGCGCAATAAGGAAGGTAAGTAAATTTTACCCCTGGTTCCACTGGTTTGATTGGGCCAAAGAAACACAGATTGATAACCTGAAAAATCTCCTAAATTGTGCCTCGTGTACGCTCCTATCCAAAGTTTATCCTGTTTATCTCAGTTAAGGATTTAACTGGCACTTTTTAACTATTATTGCTAGATAAATAGAGAGCAGTTTGCTCAAATTTCCTCTTATGTATCTCTTATCTATCCTATATCATAAAACAGGGGGGATTGCATTGTTCTTCTTCAGATAATCACACCACTGTGAGGAGGGATGGGTGTGTGCTAATGGACTAATAAAACTTGATTTGTGAGCTCCACCCACATAGCCATTTGGATTCTATTTAAAGATTATTAGTTCCCATATAGTTAAGAGCACTTCAAAATACAACTTTATGGCCCAATGAGATAGCTAGGGATTAAACCATTGATTTTACTGTTCTGATTCTTATCATTTTAAGAGCAGTAAAACATAGAGTTAAATCATCAATAGACCACATCCTTTTTGGCATTTCAATTAGTATGTCTGCCTTTCGCTTAACCCAAGTTATTCCATTGAGACATTTTTAAAATCTAAGGATGGTTGTGATTTCTTTATATATACAATATAGCAACATATTGCTATCATCAAAGAACAAAACCAATATAGGATCCTTCTTTCTCGGAACTGGTATGTTACAAATGTTAATTTAGAGCAGAACAGAGTCTGGTAATAACAAATGAGTTGAAAGAATTAAAAATGCATTGCCCATGCATTATGTCCTAATGAGTAGGTTGGGAGAAAGTGCAAGTATTCAAATGAGCAATTTAGAATAGAGATTAGCAGTCAGTTATATTATTCAGCCTCCAAGTAATAAATAAAAAGCAAATTCCACCTCCATTTTCATTCTTAGAACTTGCTTGCCAGCCTTTCATGCTGCCCCAGACATTTGAATCAGCATCTTCTGTCAGGCATGATCTTTGGGATGTATGCAACTTCTCCCTCTCCCCTTTCCAAATTCTTTCAACCCCCTGCTGTAGGCCAGAGATTGGGAAATTGTTTGAAAAAACAACTTTGGAAGAAAAGGAGCACACTGGGAGTAATCTGAATTCTTATACCATTGGGCTGAAGGCTTGCCTGCTAGCAAAGAGGGACACATCAAGGAATCCCTCAGAACTTATGGGTATCCTAACTGGGCCTTCATTAAATCCACAAAAAGATCCAGCAGGAGCTCCTTCATAACAGACAAAGAAAGGAACAACAAATCAAGCAACATTGTCATTCCATATGTTACAGGAATATGGGAAAAGCTCAGGAGGATTTTCAGTTAGCATAACACATGTTCATACTTTAAATGCAGGAATACATTAAGACAGAAGCATGTCCATCTCAAGGACAGAACGCCCAGACACAAACAGAGCAATGTGGTATATGCACTGCAATGCAATGAAACATATGCAGACCTGTACATTGGGGGAACATAACAACCACTTCACAAAGGCCTGGCACAACACAGGAGTACAAATCCATCAGGACAAGATTCAGCACTCAAGCTGCATTTGAAAGACAAAGATCACTCCTTTGAAGACAGAAAAGTCCATACTCTGGACAAAGATGACGACTGGTTTGAAAGAGAGGTAAAAGAGGCTATCTATGTTAAAACTGAACAGCCTTCTCTCAACAGAAGGGGAGGAATACGACACTACCTATCTCTTGTCTACAATACAGTCCTTTCATCAGTCTCAAGAAGGTCCCACACAGGGGTGAAATCCAGCAGGTTCTGGAGAACCAGTAGCAGAAATTTTGAGTAGTTCGGAGAACTGGCAAATACCACCTCTGGCTGGCCCCAGAGTGGGGTTGGAATGGAGATTTTGCAATATCATTCCCCCAGGAGTGGGGAGGGAATGGGGATTTTGCAGTATCCTTCCCATGGACTAAGGTGGGAATGGAGATTTTGCAGTATCCTTCTGCCATGCCCACCAGGCCACACCACACCACACCTACCAAGCCACGCCCACAGAACTGGTAGTAAAAGAATTTGGATTTCACCACTGGTCCCACACCTCCTGCACTTTGCATTCTGATTCAAGTGACTCTGAAGATAAAGATAAAACCCCAAATGGCCTCAACAACTCTGAGAGAATTAATGACCTACCCTCAGAGTTCTAATAACCAGATTACTGCAAACAATATAAACCATTCCATTCCCCACCAGTCAGTTAGAACTGAAGGAGCTTTTTGGATGATAAGCAAAACATTTTCAAAGGGCAAAAAAACAAGAAAGCCCAGTTTTGGAAAAAAGACCTTTGGGTCAGTCATGATCTAGATAATTGAAAATCTCCATAGATATTAAGCAGGAAGGTACATGCCACAATAGGGACAAGAAAAAGAAAAATTAATATTCTCCTATAAACCAACCTACCTACCTACTATTTTTTCTTATTTGAGTTATAGGCCTGACTCCATTATAATTCTGAATGGCTCAGAATTTAAAAACAGTATAAAACAATAACATAACCTAAGCAGGGGGAAAGGGTTAGAAAAAAAATAAAATAAAAACATCCATTCAACTAATTATCCCACAAGGGTCCACTATACAGTCTAACCAAGGGCTTTGAGGAACAACCAGGTTTTAAGGGCTTGTTTAAGTAAGGTCAGATTGAGGGCCTGCTGTTTTGAGGAAGGAAATGCAAGAATTGTAGTATATGCATTATTATCATTATAAACTTTCACCAACAAAATACAGAAGATCTTTGTCTGATATAGCCCCACTTTTTAAATAATTAATCTTTGAGGAATGGTGTTTTCTTCCTTAAAAAATGTTATAGAGCTCTTGACTATAAAAGGTGGCCCATCTCAGATTTAGCATATGTGAACCCATCTACTGGTTAATGAATTATTGTAAAGCAAAGCATGGCTTAACAAGAATTAGAAACCTGATTTAGGTTTGTATATAACATTAGGCCATAATGTTTTGATAACGTGTCTGGATCGAGTTCACCAATTATAGTTTTAAATGACAGATACCTGTGTCAACACCTTTAAAATTATTGAACAACAACATCTCCCTATCCACATGTTCTTGGGAAGGACATAGTAGGGTAACAAAAATGCCAAATCTTGTCTAAATGTCTAACTGGCTGTGTGACCAACCATGAATGGCAGATTATTATTATAACATTTTTATCCTGCCTTTTAATATATAACTCAAGGCAACAAACATACCTAACACTCCTGCCTCCTATTTCCCCACCACAACAAAGGTGGGTTAAGCTGAGAGAAAGTGACTGGCCCAGACTCCCCCAGCCAGTTTTCATATATAAGGGAGGCTTAGAACGAACAATTCTCCTGGTTTTTAGGCCAGCGCTTTAGCCACTACATCAAACTGGTGTAGCATGATTACCATGCTATATTAAATCATGATTAAGCAAACCATGGTTTGTGCAGTATGTTAAACCAGCTTCCAAGCACTACAGTAGTTTCAATTATCGTTGAAGACTGCATGAATGGGAAGAAAACTGGGAAGATTGCTGTAGCAAACGTATGTATCACTACTTTAGAAATTATTATTTTTGTCCTGGAAGAGAGTGACAGAAACATGTATTCTTCCACAATCCAATTTTGAATGCTTCTGCCAACCACCCACATTTGTGAAAGTATAGCCGGGGAAAAATCAATAAAATACACAAGCAGGAGGAAGATTAGTTTGAGAAGAAGAACAGCAGCACAGAAGCATGCCTTTTTCTGATTAACCTCATGTTCTGTCTTCAACTACAAGAACAATATCTGTGACGATTCTGACATGGAAAGAAGATACAGTAAGGTAAATAGAATCTCTACAGACTCCCAAAGGGGAAAAATATTTTAGAATCAAAATTAGCTTTTTAAACTTTATGTCAAAAGCTCAGTTGCAGCAACAAAAATATTAAAAACAGTAATCCAACATAAAAATATTGGTCTCTTTCCCCATCTGCTATGAGGGAGAGAGAGAGAGACACAGACAGACAGACAGATTGTTGTATTAAATAAGAAGTCTAAAAGGAGTTTCTGGTTATATTGAATTGAACACATCTTGGGAACACAAATTCTGCTAATCTGAATATTGAAGCATAAAGTATATTTATGCAATTGCCTATGAACAGGAACTCCATTTGTATCTTGCCAATCAATAATTACTCAATGTTTAAAAAACCCCAAAATAAGTAAAATATCATTTCAAAATATCTAACAAGCATCAATATCCCAGAAGAACAGTGAAAGCTTTCTCAGTTTTGGCATTCATACATGACAGATATAATACATAATTTCAGTATTCTTATTAGAGATAATCTTGTAGAATTTGGCACTCCCGAAGTATGCCAACCCTTGGGATTAGAGTATTGCACAGGAGGCCAATGTTAGCTTTGCCATCTTCCTTGTCCACGTTTTTCTACAGCTTGTGAATGTTCCTTTGTGCAAGTTCTCCTTGCTAATTAGGCTGCTTTGTCTACATCACTCCTGTGTCAAGAAAAACACGATGAGTCTGATTAGTTGCGGTACAGATGTACTTCACAAATATGCTGGTATAGAAATAAATCCATAAATTGATTTTAAATATGTTGCCTGCCTCTGTTTAAAATGAACTTTGAAATTAAAAAAAAAAAAGAATTATAATGGAGCATTGAAAAGTTTAAGCTCTTCATTTTCCCACACAGAATAATTGCCTAAGCTTCAAACATTCCACTGATTTGCTATATTTCAGTTTGATTAAACAAAACAAAACAAACCATGTTCATATAAGGCACTGGTGGGCTCAAGGGTTAATTCACTGATATAGTTCTCATTTTCATTAAAATGATGAGGGAAGACATTTTTGTAATGTAATTACTTCTTTATAAAAAAAATAGTAGGAAACCTATATGGATTTGTGGTTTGTGTACATCTTTCTAAATAATTTTAGCCAGTGCTCCTTTGTTATTGCTGTTTGCCAGGGACTGCCAGGTTCTCCATAAGAATGGTTGTAAAACTCACCTTCTAGACAAGTCAGAAAATTAGCTTGCATGGCAAAAGACTCAACAAAGTTAATTTCCTTATGGTAGAAAGAATAAAGGAATTTTTTTCCCCACTCACCCACAGAATCAGACATATCTTCATTCCTCAGGTATTTCTTTACTGGGAGATCACTATTTTCTATTCTGCTGCAGTAGTTCTACTTAGTGGTATAAAAGGGATGAGATGTCACTCTTTTAATGTAGGTGGGAGAAGGAGGAGGCTCCCCCCTTCCCTATTTTAGAAAGTGAACTAACTGTATCTATAGCTTGGTCTGGAAATGATTATTAGTTTGTTTGTTTGTTCGTTTGTTTTTATCGATGTGAGTACCTGAATTCACAAAGAATGCACCAGAAATGTCTAGAGGATAAAATTTTCTTCTAAGTCTGGAGTGGAATGTAAATATAAAGCTTCCAAGGTTAATTAACAATTCTCGATGGGCTGAAAGTGGACTGTTTACTGGGCATTAGACTCCTATTTAAGAGGTACCTTCTTCATGACAAAATAGAGTCAATTGGGATGGTCATGGCATCCATCTTCAACAATAAGTCCATATAAAAATTTCCAGTGTTTTATAAAAGTAGTTCTTGTTCCCATCCTAATCAAGCAAATCAGTTTTGCCATTTCTGCAAGTAGTTTTGCTCATCTTCACCCTCCATTCCTCCATTGTGGGTTCCTTGAATATATTTCTGTATCATGTAGTTGGGCAATGGATTGTTTCACATGAATACTAAAAGTTATTAGGAGATTTCTTTAAAACTATAATGTAGAATTTCAGTTTTAAGTTTATTTTCTTAAGAGGCATAACAAAAAGATTATGTCACAAGGATACAAAATGTACTTTATTTTTCAATACAGTAATAACCAACTTTTGAAAAATATCTCATATTCAGAATTTTGCACTGAATACATAATTTGTTTCTATGAATATACTTCTGCTTTCTATAGTTGTCCTCTTTTAAAAAGTAATGATGCTTTCCTCTTATCTGATCAACAAAAATATATATTTTGAAATAAGAGATAACAATATTTGGATGTTTTTCTCTCTAAACCTTTCTTCTCCTAATCATTTAGAGATTCAGGCATTCCTTAGAGAAGATTTTGTTGATTTGTATTGAAGCATTGTCTGCCAACATCCTATGGGCTTATCATTATAAATCTCCCTGTTATGGTGTTTGTACTTTCAATGTGGTTTGGTGGTTTTTATAGAATACAGCACTGAGGGAAACAAGACAGCTAGCTTTTTAACAAACTGCGGAATTAAAAAGAACAAGTGTTTTTACAATATACTCACAAGGATGAATGTTTTTTTAAAAAAAACTAGTGCTATTTCACTTATGTGTTGCCTGCTATTTCAAAGCAAGAAGATTTAGAAATGAATTTAACATGAGTTATTTGAGTAGCAAACAACCTTAAAGCACCAAGGTTTTGATGCTTCTCTTACTGAATTTCTTGATCCCAGGCTTTTAGTTGATATCCTTCTACTTTATTGCTGTAATAGTTTCGTCAATTTTAACTGTCTTGTGTCCAGATTTCTTGATTATTTTTGTGGAGTAATGACTGGCAAATAGGGTGAATAAACTGGTCTCAGCAATTTATTTGCTCTTGGTTCCTCATTGTTATTGATGAAGCTGAATTTATCTTTTTTGCAAAGGAAAGAAACATTTAGCCAGTCAACTTCATGTCATTTCATTAAAGGAGAAACTCATACAACTAAAATTATCCTTTTTAATAAATGATCTAATGAACAGCAGGATGCTCTGGTTGAATATGAATAATGTTATTAATATTAATTAACATTAAATCTGCCAGTAGTGGTGGCCAAGACCACCTAAATGACATTCAGTGTTTACTATATAATATGTGTTTAGCCATCTGGGAAATGTGTGTGTTACATTTGTTTTCTGGAATGGGTATTATTTGCCTTTCTGAATTTTACTGCTGATTAGGCTAGAAATACCAACTTTATAAGTAACTAAATGTTGATTGACACATAAGACCATTATTGACTATTGTGTAAATGAATACATATTAAAAACTCTCTTCTCGGTTCATATTTATGCTTCAGGCTAGCAGCATTTAACCATCTAGGAAAACAATACACATTAGGAAAGCTGCCATAATAAAGGAAATTGACCACATCTTTACAAAAGACATTGAGTACATTTATTAGGTGGGAGTATTTTTTGTTACCTCTAAGAGCCACTGTAAAGGCTGCAAAAATGAGCTCCTGGTAAGGCTGACAATATGGGCAAGTGGCTGGCATGACTTGCTATATGGTCCCAGTGCTGCCTCCAAGGAAAATGACTTGCGAACTTGATTTCAATAAGACACTGTAAGCCTCAAAAGGGTCTGTTTCTGGATTCTAAACTCTAGTAGTTGGTGTTCAAACTATTAAAATCTAATGTATAGTATTTGATTACACATGTTTGATGGATATATCCGTGGAGAATTAAAACAATGAGATCAGACTGGTGCCCACACATCCACCTTCCACACAATTATCTGACTTTGTTATAGTTCTTTAAATTTGGTTGAGAATTGGCTAGCACCAAATTAGTACTCTGAAAATAGAGGGAAGCCAGCATCCTGACCTTTTCTTTCGTGTTTATAATGGCTAAACAAGATGTTCTAACAGAATAAGTGCAGGAAACATCTGCCTCATGGGTGAAATTTTCGCTCCTGGTGACAAAGCTGTGGTGGCATGGGTAGGAAGTTTGTTTGGAACTGCAGCTCGTGAAGGTATAATCTCCTTTGAAAACTTTTTCTTCCTCCAGAGAAAGGAGTGCCACTAGCCATTCCATGCAAAAAGGAACATTTAGAATTAACTCTGTACATTTTACTATCTGAAGCCATGACTGTAGAATAAGCAAATCCAGATCAGGGTGAAATCCAGCAGGTTCTGACAGGTTCTGGAGAACCGGTAGCGGAAATTTTGAGCAGTTCAGAGAACTGGCAGATACCACCTCTGGCTGGCCCCAGAGTGGGATGGGAATGGAGATTTTGCAATATCCTTCCCCCAGGAGTGGGGACGGAATGGAGATTTTGCAGTATCTGTTCTGTCCCCGTCTCCCACACACACACAAACAATCAGCCAGGGGTTAAATAAAACTTGCAGACAATAAATTCCTTCAATAACAGGATTGGCAGCAACCCAGTAGATGCTTGCCAAGAACTTTACTCACAGAGGGAGGTGTTCCTCCTCCGTCAGATAAACCAAAACAAATATACAAAGTCAAAGAATTGTCAAGTCCAGTCCGTATTAAATCCAAGGCAGGCAGATAATGTAGTTTCAGAGATACAATGCGACTCGCTAGTTGTTTAGTTTTGTCCGTCACAGAGCCTGAATGGCCACAACACCCCCTTTTATCCCCTGTGGGGTGTGGTCCAGTGACTCAGCTTAACCTCTGGCATGCCTCCTTTTCTGCTGTGTGCGCTTGTCTCTGTGACGCTGGCGTGGAACCAGCCAAGACTTATCTCCGTCACTGTCTGACTGTGACTGCTCAGAGATACCTGGCTCCTGGCGAATCTCTTCTCCCTCGGGAGACACCTGAGGCATTGCCAGAGAGGAGGGTCCTGGAAACGGAGGCCTGGCCAACTCCTCTCCTTCACCTTCAGAGTTTTCTCCCTCTGATAAGACAGGCTCGGGAGTCAGAGTCACAACAGTATCCTTCCCCTGGAGTAGGGTGGGAATGGAGATTTTGCAGTATCATTCCCCCGCCATGCCCATGAAGCCACCCACCAAGACACACCATGTCCACCAATCCACGCCCACAGAACCGGTAGTAAAAAAAATTGGATTTTACCACTGATCCAGACCATTTTAAAAAATACAGAGCCAGTGGTTTTCTACACGAGCTTACTGCCACATCAAAGAGACTGTAATTCAAGATATTATATGAGGATCCAGTCTGCTTCGATTAAAAAGACTTTAACTGATATCTTAATAAAACAATATATACAATTTTAATAGCAACAAGAACAAGAAAAGATCATGCCAAACCAAAAAGATAAATCATAGCATTATCAGAATATCTGAAGTGCCTAATTTGTTTTCAACAAAGAGATTTTTTATTTCAGATCAAACTATTTCTTTAACCATATTCATAGACTTTTGTAATTGTAAGTCAGATATACTTTCAAAGATTTTTAAGAAAATATGCTTCAATAACATATCATTATAATTAATGATGAATAATGTAAACTCTATTTCTCATGCAGCTACAACTATTATTATCTCTCCAAAACCTAGAGATCATTCTTAAATAGCTACCCAAATATCATTTCTGGACTGAAAAACTCTGGGCTACCGCAAGCTGGTAGCAGAGTTTTCTGTATATTTTTGCTACTATTTCATGGAATAGAAAGGCTACATTTGGTAGCAGTTATCAAAATAAATACCCATACAAAGTATCCACCAAAAGACCATGCTGTAATTCATAAATTCATTCAATATTGGAACCTCATTTTTTTTAATTCTTAAAAATTTGTTTGGAGTATTTTAGCTGATAACCTTCCTAAATTTTAACAATATTTACCTATGTAGTAGGTGTCAGCATTCCAGAAAACCCTAACTCCAGTTAAAAACTCTGAGACAGGCATTTTCTCAAAGTTCCCATTTATTAGAGTAGGTAATAGAGTAGCACAGCTGGAAAAACCCAAATCTGAGAGTTCTGGGTTTTCCCTCAGTAAATCAAAACCCCAAATCCAGCCCTTGCACCCATCATTCCATCCCATCTTGAGACACCACTTCAACCACTCCTTCTCCAGATGCAGGACTGCCTTGATCGTGACCAAAAAGAAGAATGCTATTTTGTCTAACTACATCCCTGCTATTAAATTTCCCCCCATCTCCTAATTTTCCACACACAAGAAGGTGGCAGAGTGGAAGCTTCCAGTGTTAATATGGCTTCCAAAGGTGACAGTAGGGCTGTATTACTATTATGCCTCTCATTTGTTTTACTACCTTCTCCTATTGGTATCCTGTGATTATATTATTTTGTTGTTTGTATGTGCACTGAGAACTTATTCACCAGAGACAAATTCCTTGTGTGTCCAGTTACACTTGGCCGCTAAATAATTTATTGCATTCCATTCCATTCTTTGAATGGTTGTGCAGTTGAAATGTATATATGACTGATGCTTTGATCCAACAAAATTTATTATAAAAGAAACTGATGATCTTGAAACTATAACTGACCATCTGGGAAAAGGTGAGGGTGGTAAGGAACCTTCATTTTCTTCTTTTTTATTATTCTTCAGGCATTTTATCTCAATCTTTCTGTTTTTAACTTATATTTGGATCTGAGTTTTTCTATCCACTCTTTACCTTGTCAGCCACTGTCATTTTATAATTTGAATTATCGTCCTCTTTTGACTAGAATCCAAGTACCCACAATGCCACATTCACATGTGGGATTTACATGTGGTTCTTACATGTGTATAGAAAAAGAAAATAGCATCAAAGGTGCTCTGAATTTATCCACAAGCAGATAGCAGGCTGTATCCATAAATATTCTAAAACTGAAGAGCAGAATAGCATATGGAGTTTTCAGTCCTCAGAGTCCTCTGAAGTCCAGAAAGCACCTAGGAGATAATATCATTGGGACAGAATGTTGTCAAAGAATAAATGGTCTCCTGCTACTAGATTAAAGCCTGGGGAGGTGAACTCGCTTACAAAAATACACACAAGCAGCAGCAAGCTATTTCTGGCATTTTCAAAGTAGGAGGCATTAATCTCACAGCAACATTCTGCTTTTTTATTGTAGAAGAATAGAAAGCAAAATACATAATTTTGCAAATCACACAGTGCTTCACCAGTTTAATGATTGATTTATCTCATGTACTTGCTTTGGTTCTTGCACAAGAGTTGTAAGCATGGATTCAGCACTACCAATAAGATATAGAATCTTGTTTAGGAATTCAAATAGACATGCTTTAAGATTACTAAATTACTCACTTTCACAGATAGTTTTCCAACCTATGCTTTTTCTCTAAAAGTGGCTAATTTATGTCATTTGTTGTGGGGGTTCATAATAGACAGCTTGTACAAAGTTGTTATCTAGGGAAAAAGAGTAAAACCAACAACTGGGAAATTCATGCAGTCATCCAAGGTGAGCAAGTCCTTAAGAATCCTTTCAAAACTTGTTGATGGACTCTGGTTTCTAAATATTTAAGAGAGACTAATTAAATCTAGCTAATTGTAATTAATTCAATTCAGATGTATTTAAATTTTTACTACGTAAGTAGGTGTATTCTGTTCCTTGCCTATATTTTGGATTGTGAATTTGAATAATCCCTTAAAACCAACTTTAGGGACTTACATACTCATTTACTTTCTTAAAACATTTATATAGCCCTCCAACTCAACCAAGGTGACAAAGTCTAATGAAAAGAATATTAAGTTATAATGGATATCTTACAAACAGTAATGACAGAAGTAGATGGTGATTCAAATAGCAGTACCACCACCATCCAATCAGGACACCAAAGCATCATTTCCTAGGGATAGAGTCAGGTCTTGGCAGTCTTTATATGTTAAGAGGAAGATTGCTCCATAAGATAGAAGACATGCATCCTGGTTCCCACAAGATGAATTGTTTCAATGAAGGGACCTGAAGTAAACCTTCTCTATCAGACCTTGTAGGGAAGGCAGATACTCTGGAAAAAAGGTAGCCTTTCAAGTAATGAAACTCTATGCCAGGCAGGGCTTAGAGAAAATAACTAGGCACCTTGAACTGCACTCAGATGCAATTGGGAGCCAATGGTACTCTCAGAGTATTGGTGTTACATGGGCATAGCAAGAAGCATCAATGAGTACCACAAGTTCTTGAAAGTCAGACCATAAAAACTTACTCTCAAGATTCTATTCTAATGACAATGTTTATTTTCATATCTGTGTCCCATTCCAATTTTACATCAAATAAACTGTGTTTGTTTTGTTGTGTTTACAGTGCAAGTTGGAATTTCATGCCTGCACATCTGGCAAAAATATTATAGCTCGATGTGAAGGGCCTTGCCCATGCCTTCCAGGACAAGAGAGTCCAAAACACAAGACTGAGAAAACTGGTGAGTTTAATCTGTTCAATTTAGTATCAGATTTCTTAGTGAATTTTACTATCCTAGTATTCTAGCAGGCCAATCCTATGCATATTTGATAAAAAAGTGAGATCCAGTAAGCTTACTATTATTTCCCAGAAAATAATAGGGTTGCCATTTATGAATTGGGTTGATAATACGATGAATATTTGGGTTACAAAAGTTGTTAATCATATTGTTCTTTTTGTTGGAATTAAGGAAAGAGAAATTTTAAAAAAATTGTTAACCAAGGCAACATTCCAGATTCAACAACAAATACAGACCAACTCTTGGAGCCTTGCAGCTGACTTGTTAAATGATAATGCAAGTTCATGTTAAGAGCAGTGCAGAACAAGCACTTGACAATACTTTGTACATTATCTTGTTAGTGAGAAACTGAGAAGTGAACAATAGAGAACAAAAAATACAACTGCTTATTTCTGGATTCTATAGAGTACGAAAAATACAACTGTTTATTTCTGGATTCTTTAATGAAATATTTGAAGACTTTTGGTCAAAAGCCCTATCTTGGATTTCTGGTTAGCGTGTCAAATAGATTTTATCTGCCAGGGATTACACCTGACTTCTGAACTGATAGACAGTGATCAAAACAAAATGCTCCTGGATGAGTCAATTCAGCCCTAGTCACTACCTCCATTCCTACCTCTAGATTTCAGCCTGCAATTATATGTATTGGGATGATTTATTCAGAATTGGCCTGTCCTATATTCCAGAGTAGCCACTCATGGGTTTTAATTCACACTGTTTTAATTCGGGCCAAAGTATATAATTCTTTCAATTAATTTTAAATTTTGTATTGTTATGTATTTTAGTTTTGGCTGTGCACCGCCCTGAGTCCACTAGGAGAAGGGCGGTATATAAATTGAATAAATAAATAAATAAATTACAGAAAAAATCTAAAGCTAAAACACAGTGACCTGAAATGCATAGTTCTTTAGATGCCTCCTTCACAGTGGAACTAAGAAAGGGCTTTCTGAAGATAACTCAATAGGTGGATAAAAATGCCACTCCGACTGACTGTGTGATAAACCATAATAATCTGATGAGGTTGAGAACTGTGCTGGCACTTTGTATCCTACTAGAAGAGTCTTAGCATAATATGTGTCAGCCCATTTAATATGAAAAAAAAAAAAAAGAACCAGAAAAAAGAAACTTATACTGGATTGGTTGTCATTCAGGTCAACAAGGACTGCATCAGATGTTGTTGTGGCCCATTGGCTGCCAGCAGAGCTAGCTGCGGAGAAAGTGATGGAAAGCCTGGGCAACTTCAGAGCCTTTAGAAGGCTCTGATAAGGAAACAGCAACAGAGGCAGAGGCAGAGCCGGGGTCTTCCATCCTTCCCTAGGTAGAGAGGCAGCTTTCTTCAGGGCCTGAACTGAGTAAGGGGAAGGAACGGATGGGGCCCATCCCAGATGTGCATATGCCTAGAGAGGAAAATAGAGTTGAGCAAAGGAAAACAATAAGACAGCTCTCAAGGAAAAGTGGATGTGGATGCTAGCCAGGCCCTCCCTGGCTGGGAGATAAATAGTAGGGGTTTGGGAGTGGCAGACAATCATTCACTTTTAGGATACAGCAAGCAATTCAGATTTCTGGACCAGGTCTGTTGGAACTAATTACATTTGATTTTTGTTGATCCACATGAATACAAGACTGCTCCTACTCTGTTTGAAAAAGGGGTTTGTTTGTACTTGCAAGTAAGCGGCTTATCATCACTTGCTAAGGCTGGGTCAGAACAGATGTTAGTTCCTGGGTATCTGTCAACAAGTGGGCAGCAGGACTCAACAGATATGGCTGGGTAAGCAGGGCCTGTAGGATTACTGGATGAAAAACAATCACAGACAAGATAAAAGTATACCATGCTTGAAAATTGCACCATTATGGCCTCCTATTATAAACTGGAACCAACATGAATATTTAAAGTGAATGTTTGAACACTGGAAAAGAATTCATCCAGACTTAAATATTACTCAACAACAATTAGCAGACTAACAGAGATTTATTACCAGAAATAAAATATTCAAGGATGCAGAACGAGAAGAGATTCAGAAAAATTGTGAAAATTGAAGACGCAAAAAGAGTGAACAACCAAGGCCTCATGGTTCTTATAAACAACAACAGAATGGGGGGGGGGCATCTACAATGTCGGGGAACCTCATTCCAAAGGGCAGGTACTGTTACAGAGAGGGTATGCTTCCAGAGTCCCAATAGATGAGATTGAGAGCCGTGGTGACACAGTGGTTAGAGTGCAGAACTGCAGACAACTTCTGCTGACTGCCGGCTGACTGCAATTTGGCAGTTTGAAACTCACCAGGCTCAAGGTTGGCTCAGCCTTCCATCCTTCCAAGTTCGGTAAAATGAGGACCCAGCTTGTTGGGGGCAATATGCTGACTCTGTAAACCTTTTAGAGAGGGCTGTAAAGCACTATGAAGCAGTATATAAATCTAAGTGCTATTGCTATTGTTTAATTGAAGGAATCCAGAATATTCCAACTCTGCAGGATTGACTTAGCTGGGTAGATGTTATGGGAGATAAGGTGGTCCCTCAAATAACTGGGTCCTATGCTATGTAGGGCTTTATAGGTAACAATCAACATCTTGAATCTCACCAGGAAGCAAACTGGCACCTAACACAGCTTGTGAGGCAGACGTATTAAATGGACATGCCCATTACTGCTTCCACCACCATATTCTGAACCAAGTGATCTTCAAGGGACATACCATGTAGAGGTTGTTACAATAGTCTAGTCTAGTACTCAAACCATGAGTTGACTAAAGCATGAGTGACTGACAAACCCAGGAAGACACCAAGATCACATTAAGAAGATTAAATGACAAAATGCTACCCTGTTCCAAGATCAAAGATGGAATATCCTCAGATCTGAGTGACCCAAACATCCACAGCCAGGTAGCCTTGGAAGAATTTACTTAAAGACTCAAAATTTACATTGCTTAAAAACTATGCCTATAAAACAGATTTGAGAGACCTTTTTATTGAAATACTTATGTTGTTCACTTCATTCATTTTGTCAGGTCAAATAAAATTACATTCTTCAGCCACAGATATAAAAATCAACATGTAATTGGGTTGCACCATTCATAAAGTTCATCAGAATATTCAAAAACATGCATGTATGCACACATACACACTTCTTAAGAAACAATTTAGGTAATATTATCATTTATATTTCATAAACGAACCATTACTGCTAAAGAATGCATGTTGAGTGATGTACACGCTTAGTCTCCGATAATATATTATTTCTATAACCTTTAATATGCCCTTATCAGAAGTAGCACCATATTAATAAATTCCCAGTGACATTTTAAGCTCAGACAACAGAATAAATTGTAATAACTATGAGGCTGATAAACTAAATTTGACAGCATGTAGCATTCAGCAGAGCAATCTTTTGTTTTGGCTGGATCTCTGATTCAGCTATTGCTGCAGAATAGAGTTCTTTGTGGTTTGATTGCTACATGGCCACATTCTAGACTATTACAAGAACACTTCATGGTCCTTGGATGTTTGAGGCAATGGTCATTTTGAAATGGAATTTCTAGTACTTATGTTACTGTACCCCAAATGAATAAATGTTTATAATTGACTTGCTATCTGTATAAGGGCTACTTATCTTCCTTTTTCAAAGAGAAGGTCAAGTTTTTGTCATATCACAATCAAGGACAGCAGCTTTTTTTCTCATTCTTCCCTATTTTTGACAGAAATCTTGAACAAATTTCTTCTCTTGACTAGAAAGAAGCAAAAATAGGTCAGCAACAACCGGGATGAACATTAATGCTAAAGCTCCTACTGGTTATTCTTCTCTCCCATAATTACAAGGATCAATCTTACTAGTTGTTACATAATTCTTGCTTTCCAAACTACCATACTATTATTGTGATTCAAGCTATGCAAAATTTCCTGTTTGTTCAACATTTTTCTTCAATAAAGGGGAATACAGACAAAAGTAGCTCGAGAGAACAATGACAAAGAAGGTACTTATGCATTATTCACTCATCTGCAGCTGCATTCCAATGTCTTAACATGCAAGTATGGGATATTAACTTAATGATACATACAGAATTTTAGACATGATATTTGATAAGGTTTTTGTCGGAATATAACACAACCAGTGATTCTGTATCGTCTCTGCATATCTATTGGATATATTTTATTGCTATCTGCTGGTGCTGTGCTAATAGTAGAAAAAAATGTTAAACTTATTTCATAAGTGTGTCAGATGCACATTTCTTCTGTAATGTGACATTATTATTACAGTTTGTTACATAATCAACCAGTTGAGATTGGATTTGGCATTTTTAACCACCTATTGAGACCTTCTCAATGACCTGTGGTAGGCAGATGTTCTTGTTTTATGGGGTTAAAGGGATGATGGTGGTGGTGGTAATAATAATGATGATGATTTGTCACACAGTCAACCAGATGTTTATACTGGATTTTAAATTTGAATCCATATATTAAGTTCTTCCTAAGGACCTAAGATAGGCAGATGTTGATGCTTGATGGTGTTAAAGGTATTGTGGCAGGATAGAAGATGCTCCAGATAAAGCTACCCTTTGCAATTGACTTAGTGTTCAGGTGGTGCTCCAGATGTTTTGGCATTGCGACTTAGGCATCTATTACTATTAGCACTATCTTCATTTTCTTTAGCCACAATTGTTCTACTTCTATTTGCAGGTCTTTGTATTTTGTGCTCCCGCCCCCAACCAGTTCTTTCTCTTCTACTCTGTTGTTATTATTAATATCTGTTTACAACAAAGCCACATCTTCTAGTTTTTTAGCTGGTGTTGGCCTTCATATGCATCAAGTTCTTCCCAGGATCTTAGGATGTCATAATGTACCAGTATAGTTTATTTGAAGATCTAAGCAGTGTGGCCTTTGCAATTGACAGGTGGATATTTTGTCAATGCACAGATTTTCTAAGTGCCAATAACCACTGGGACCACCATGGTTGGTTAATGCCATAATCTTTGCTTTTCAGAACCTGTTACTCAATGTCTTCCCCTTCTACTAGTTCCTGGTGTTGCCACATCCATTATCCACACTTTCTTCTTATCAACTACAGTTATCACCCTGTTTCCCTGAAAATAAGCCTCAACTGGAAAATAAGCCCTAGCATGATTTTTTCAGGATGCTTGTAATATAAGCCCTACCCCAAAAATAAGCCTCCATTAAGATCGTCAACCAAACAGAGGCGTTAAGTACTGTATTTCCCCCAAAATAAGACCTAACCAGAAAATAAGCCATACTGCGTCTTTTGGAGCAAAAATTAAAATAAGACCCGGTCTTATTTTGGAGGAAACATGGTATTATTATTATTTCCATTATTTAGAAGAAAGTAAAAAATGTTTTTAAAAAAATTTTTTTTAATCCCCTATGTAGAAGGAAGAAGGAAAGGTGGCTTGGCAAAATCACATCCCACATAATGAACAGCATTTAATAAAGTTGCTGTCATTTCCCCCCACAAAAAAAAAAAATCAAAACTTTTCCCTTAATGTCTTCACATAAGTATTGTTTTACTTAAATGGCTATATAATGACAATATTTGCTGAAAGACCAGTCAGTGTACTGCTCCTGGAAGAGGAAGCTCCTTTTTATTTATTTTATTTTATTTTTTATTTTTCAAACTTCTATACCGCCCTTCTCCTTTCGGACTCAGGGCGGTGAACAGCCAAGATAAAAAACATTTATACATAAAGTTAAAAATAGATTTAAAATAATTAAATAAATTTGACCCGTAATTTAAAACTTATCAATTTAAAAATCTGTATCAAATTTTAAAACCAACCATAAAATCAGGACAGACCGGCTAACTGAAAAAAATAAGTTTTTAGGGCCCGACGAAATGACAGAATCTTCTTTTTGTGCCTGTGTTCTTAAACTTCATAAAAATATTCTTCTTTATTCACAACAATGGGCCCAACTGTCTATTTGGTAATGATGCCAAACAAATGTGGAATGATAAATGCCCATTTGTAATCAGCATTGAAACATGTTATCCTTTCAGCCAGCAAACTCCTGTTTGCTAAAATCAATCCAACACATTAAGTATTTCAGCAATGAGAAGGAGAAAATCCCAAAGACTGAAGCAAGAAACTATTATTATTTTAGAGTTGGGAAATACTTGCCCAAGGGGATCAGTCACAGCTTGCTTGATTATCAGTTCCCAAGCCAGTCCCACCTCATCTTTCTACATAATTATGGCAGTACAGCAAAATTGTTTCAAGTACTCATATGAGAATAAGTGTTTTGGAGCTGCTTTAATGTGGAGACCCATAAGTCCTTCATCCTCACAGCCCTTTTCAACAATAACTGTGTCCCTAAAGCATTTACTGGTAAAATACTATATATATATTCTGAGGTTTTCGCGGGTGTTTGTATGTAGATCTTTGGTTATTCGGGTTTTCTCCCGCATAAAATTGGAGGTGTCTTGGCAACGTTTCGACAAAGTCTCATTCGTTATCTTCAGGCTGGTGTTCTCGGCTTCGTGCTTCTAGGAGCAATGCTATCCCAGTCTCCCTTAAGTCTCACAACAGACAACACAAAATGTCTGATAAAGCCTGAAAGTGGTGATTTGAGATATCACCCCACTATGGCTATACAAACATCTTGAGCTACGTAAGAAAAAAAAACCCTGACTAGAAAAGTATTATATATATAATTTCATTCAAGTGTACAATATATGAATTACTGGAAAGAAAGAGGCAGTGTAAAATAAACATTATGCTAATATTTATAGCTTCTACTTAAATAGTCATAATAACACACACCCCAAAATAACTTCAATTAGTAGTAGTAGATATTTGTCTTGTAGGATCATAAAATAAATGCTGAACTGAAATAAAGTACCATAATAAGTGGCACAATTGCAGTCTGTTGTTCTTACCTGTTTTATTGATTTTTTACAAAACCAAAAAAAGGTTATCAGAAATTTTTATTGTAAAGATTAGTAAGTTAGAATCTAGAAACCTAGCTCTGACTTAGCCAAAAAGCCAGTTGGGTGACCTTGGGCCAGTCCCTCTTTCTCAGCCCTAGAAAGAAGGCAATTACAAACCACTTTTGAAAATGTTACCGAGGAAACAATATTGACTTGCCCAGGCAATCCCCAGGAATCAGAAGTGATTCAAAGGCAATTTTAAAAAAGTATTGTATGCAACATGTATCACCACTATATATTATATTTATGCAAAGTGCCAAGTTTTGAAAGAGAATGCCTTTGAATGACATTTCATTAGTTCTATAAAATTTGTTTTGTTTTATTTTATTTTATATAAATTTCATACTTATTAACCATCCATCTTCCCCCAGAGAGTTATTTTTAATCCATAAACAATGATTCTTAACAATACAAAAGCTAATATTCTCAAAGAAAGATTCCTTGACAAGTGTTGAATGGTTAAATGACAGAGTATTCAACAATCTACCTTTATGCACTTTGATCACCACTGTGACAAGAATAATGTGACTGAATCTGTCTTTCTGATTTTGCTTTCTAGGTAGCAGTATGCTGTAATTCCACATATTGTATTATTCTCTTTTTCTATATTTCACTGGGGTTTTAGTTTCATGGATACATGAAATAATTCAATCACAGAAATCTGAATATGAGCACTCCAGCATAGTAATGCTTATTCATCTGTATTATTATACTACCACCACCTGTTCTTCCTTCTTCTAAATTTTGTATCTGTGAAAACAACAACAAAATAAAATTATAAAGAGGGAGCTTTTCAGCAAAAGCCTAGATTTGCTTCTGCAGAGAGTGGCTGAGATTTTTGGAAATATATGAAAAATATATGATCCTCTGATGCTGTTTTTTTCACAATTCCCACCATTCTTGGCTATTTGTCATACTGACTGGGGTGGATGGGATTTCAAGTAGAAAGCATCTGGAGAGTAATGGGCTTTCCATCTCATGCAAAGTCATTCCCTTTGAAGCACTGCTAATATGGCTTCATTTCTCCAAATTGAAAAAACAGCTCTTCTAGATTTATTAAAGAAATATTATTTGGAGAATGAGCACATACAAGTAGTCCTTGACTTAAAACTGTTTGTTTAGTGACTGTTCAAAGTTGCAAAAGCACTGAAAAAAGTGATTTGTGACCATTGTTTTACACTTACAGCCATTACAGCATCCCCATGGTTATGTGACCAAAATTCAGAGACTTGGCAACTGACTCATATTTATGATGGTTGCAGTGTCCCATGGACATGTGATCACCCTCTGCAATCTTCTGACTAAGCAAAGTCAATGGGGAAATCAGATTCACTTAACAGCCATGTTGCATTGTGATGCTGTTAGGATCCTGACCAAGTGCCTGAAGTTTATGAAAATTTGGATAGGAGGAAACTAACTTTGACTCAGCACTTTGACTCACCACTATTTGATGGCTGGTGGTGGGGACATGTCATCTTGAACTGTCGCTGGGGTTTCATGTCCCCAGGAAGAGATGGCACACAATCAGTGGTGGGTTCCTCCCGGTTTGGTCCGGTTTGGCCGAGCCGGTAGCGGTGACGATATGACATCACCGAAACGGTTCTCCCCCCCGCCGTCCCCCACCCACCCACCCACATTATTTTTACCTTTTATTTGGTCCCACCCCCAATCTATTGCTGCCTCCTGAGTCCCAGCTGATGACTAGAGGGAAAAAACTGTTTAAATTCCTGCCACGGGCTTCAAAGGGCCGTCCTACAGCTAATCAGTGTTAAAAGCAAACAAATGAGTCGGGTCGTAAGTGCGTGGACTGGTCGTAAGTGCGAGGACCTTCCAGAAATGACTCTGACCAGCTAGCCACGCCCACCTAGTCACATGACCTCCAAGCCACACCACAAAATAAGCCACGCCCACAGAACCGGTAGTAAAAAAAATTAGAACCCACCCCTGCACACAATGTGCAGGTTCTCCTGGACTTGCAGCTACTGCTTGATGAGAAGTTTGCAGCCATGGCTACGGGATCCATTGTACAAAATTCTCTTCTGTAACAATTGTATCCTTCCTGGATTGGGAGGCCTTGCTCATTTTGATCACTTCCCATTTGGATTACAACATGGGGCTGCTCTTGAAAACCATCTAAAAATTACAACTGATCCAGAGTGCAGCAATGTAAATCCCTAGATTTATACCCACATTTATATCCCTGTTAAATGAGATGCACTAGCTCCAGGGAGAATTTAGGTGCAGGTTATTACCTTTAAGACTGGGTTTTCTGCAAGACCACTTTCCCCCTAGGCTATCTATCCATTCCAGAGAGGACATCTGACATCCTGTGGGTCCTTGGAAATGCACCTTTTCTAATGCAACCCCCACCCTATGGAATACCTTGCCTCTGAGTTGTGACAGACCCCAACCCTTCTATCCTTCCAGAGCACACTTAAAACTTGGGTCTTTCTCCAGGTGTTGAGATAGGGCATGGTCAATGTGGGATGAGAATGTGGATTGCATCAAGAAAGGCTGGTTGTCCCATCAGATTTTCTCTTTTTAGTTTTAGCAATGTTGAATTTTACATTTTATTGGTTGTAAGCCACCCATAATTGTTTCAAGATACGTGGCTATACAAATGTTTTAACAAGTAAATTAAATAAATAAGTTTTTAAGAGTTGCTGACAGGTGCTATATGAGCATCCACCTACCCTCCAAATCACCTTTCCCCTTCCAATCTGTACCACAGTACATACAATCCATCTGTCTTTAACATAATTTGGGCATTGCTGTTTAGAAACAGCAGGGAACATAATTAAAATAAAGGAGGTTATACAGAAACATGTATCATACGGAATATAGAGAGTGGCTAGATACTTAGTACATATTTTGTGTCAAATTGGATTTAAAATATTTTAGTGATACTTAACCTTGAAGGGAATGCCAATCATATAAGAATTCATAAAAACCGAATTCCTCAACCATCTCTACAAACCTCATTGGCATGTGCATTAACCTTGTGAATTTCCTCAGGTCTACTTGTTCTTATCAGTATATTGAATTTTGATGGCATCCATTTATATGCACTCTTAGGGCAGCAAAATATTCTATACTGTGAAAAATGTAAGCCTCCATTAAGCGTTGGAAAAAGACAGACGGGTATATGTGTTGATGCCAGGATAATAAATAAACCAAGTAATAGTCAATTTATTTGGACACCACATTTTTCCCCATGTAGATTGTGTTTAAAGGTGGTTCGTTCAATTTAAATATAAGAAATATGGATTTAGCAATCTACATTAGTTTCAGTATTATTATATAAAGCATACCAACATTCAAATAAGAGTATGATTAGTTAATGTCAGTTAACAAATATTCAGCAACATAGTATTAATTGTATCAGTAATATCAATCATTATGAAACAGAAAGCATATTCAATTAACAGTATTGAATCCAGGGTCCGTGTCCATCCTCCCTTGCAAAGAACTGCATAAACTTTCAGAGCACTCACTTTCAGACAATAGAAGCAGGTCTTCCTTTTTGCCCAGGTCTTAAGCCATAAAGTATGCTTGTTCTCAAGCCAGCTCATTTCCTGATGCCCTTAGGCAATGAAGGAGAGAGGGGTGGGGGCGGAAGGAAAGGCCATTCCTAGCACTAAGGATGGAGGGAGGAAAAACAAAAAACAAAAACAACAGCTGACCCCGATGGGAAGCCCACTTCCTTTTAGTAGTAGCAGTCTTAATAGCAGCCCCTAGAGCCAGAGCCAGAGTTGGGGAGGGGGATAATGGCAAAAGATCTAATAGCAAAACCACAGCTGGATTTGTACAGCACCTAGCCATGGCTTGTATTAATGCACGTTGTAAAAGCAAGAAATGAAAAAGCATGTAATTGCTGGATTCAGAGATAGCACTTACAGTTTGCAGGCTCACATCATATATGAAGACAAAATCCCCCCCCCCAAAAAAATAATCCCCTAAAATGGTGATATGTGAACCCAACCACAGATTTGTCTTGCCTTGCTATGCTTTTCAAAGGCAGCTGCCTTTATAAAGAATTCTGGGCTGAGAATGTGTCAAGGTGGGTAGAAGCTGCCAAGCGAGCAAAGGCCACCCCACCTACTGATAGTTTTAAATTTAGAGGGTGTCAGTTTCCTTCTTTACAAATTTGAAGCATGTCCGTCCCCCATCTATTTATTTGGTCAGGCTCAAGGCTTTCAGTGTGGTACCGTTCACGCACAAGTGCCTGCAGTGCTATTCTCTCTTTTTTAAATATGACAGGGATTAGAAGAAAAGAGGGCCCTGGGCGTTCCAGGAGATATTAAATGTATTGCATTCTTGTGTTTTGTTCCAGAAGCCTGACCGGTGTGCAAGAAATAAGCAACAGCTCACACCGACAATTTCTCTTGTTAACTCTTATGCAGTCAAGTGGAGCTTCCACCTATGGTTACATTTAATGAACCAAGCAGTTTTCAATTCTGTGGAAATCCTTTAATCAGCAGCATTTGCCTAAAATTTGCCAGAGTGCAAGGGGTGGCTGTGCTGTTTAAGGACAAAAGAGAAATAATTTTTTCAGGCAAAATATTGAAATGTCATGAACCAGAATACTGCAAGACAATCAAAGCTTTTAGGATTTCTGCTAGGAAAATATTGGCAGCCTTTAAAACAATAGCTTTATTACAGAGAAGCAGAGAAATGAGGAAGCTATTCCAATACCTTAGTCTTAGTAGTTTCTGGATAATTTCTTTTTTCTGTGCCATGCTATATGAAGAACAACAAAGCCATTTTGTCTTTATTCCTGTCACATCATGGGTAGTCCAGCCTATGCATACCTGTGACCTGAAATATTGCAACTTTAAAAAAAATAATAATAATAACATTATATAATCATGCCTGATGTTACATACAGTGAAATCTTAACTCATTAGTATAATCAGTCCGGCATTGTTTGACTTTCCAGTTGAAACAGGGCTGCAAACCCTGAAATGATTGCATAAATAGACCGTGTAGTATAAATTTTTAATTTTGCAATCCTTTCCTTCCAAATTTTTGTTTGGCCTTGTGCTTTAGAGTAATCTTTAGTGACTTTTCAAAGAGCTTAGAATAAATCTCAGAGGCCCAAAATTCTTTTGAGTGGATGAAGAGAGTGGATTTTAAAAATCATAAAATATAAACACCAGTTTTTAAATCTAGCATATCATTAATGTCATTGCCCAACTCTTCATGCAACTATAACTTCATGCCTAATGTAAAACTTAATAGTGGTATACTAAAAGTTGTTAACAGATAACGTGTTTATTAGAAAACAGATACTGTATACTGCTTCCTTAAGTGAAAAGTTATCCTTAGAAGAGGTCAAAAAAGTCTTTACTTTTTTTTTGTACGTATTGGGTATACTATGTGGTACATGTAAAAAGGGACAATTTCATGGTTTAACTATAAACTTGAGTCTCTTAAACATATGTAGATATGCCGCCTTGCTTCAGTCTTTTTTCTTGCATTTCATTCTGGACAGCTAGAATCTAAGAAGATTGATGCACAAACTTTGAAATAATCCTAATTTTTAAAAATACTTGTTTCCCAACAGTGGACAAAAATATTTTATCACACACTAATTCTGGTACAAAGATAGCTTAAATATGTATTATTCATTTGTGCATTTATATGGCTACCCATCCCAAATTGTGTGGCTTTAGGTGGCATACAAAAGACAAAAATGCCTACATAATTTCTACAAAATAATGTAGCAATTTACCAATATATAATGCAATGAAAAAGAATCTGAAATGTACACATATTATTACAAATATTTCAGATTTTATTTTTTTGCTGGGCACTAAGATGTCTGGAATTTGGAAAGGTTTCTTTCAGAAGATGTGTTTTATATGTGCGATTGCTCCACTTCCAAGACAAGTTTAGGATTTCTTTTGTATAATGTACAAAATGGTCTTTATAGGATACAGAGAATTGCTTCACAATTAACTAATTCATGTAAAGCATTTAAATGATTTGAAAAAGCACATAAAAATGGTCAAATGGGATTTATCTTGGTTTTCAAAAATGTATGGTAATCAATGTATGCAGGATTGTCTAATGGTAACAAGACTCCTGAGTCAAGTAAAAAAATGGTCCTTAACTGTACCAGCAAACTACCTTCTTAAGGATTGTGTTAGACTCTCAGGATATAACCTCCCATGTCTAAAATTAATTGTGTTGCTCATTAAGACAATAATTTCCTTGAGAAAAGCTCTTGATCTTCTTGAAGGCATAATAAAAACAAGATTATAAATGGACTATTTCTTAACAAGTTACCATTTAGGTTTCATAACAATATACATAATTATTAAGAAACCACTTCATAATGGCAGCTGGCACAGGGGAGGAATATAAATAAAATTATAATGTCATACCACAGTTTCACAGGAAACAAATTAAGACAAGTGAAACTAAATAAATCCAGGAAAAATAAACCTCAGTGTGTATTCATGCGAAGTTTTAAATCTATTAATAGCTTTGAAACCATTTTTTTTTTTATTTCAAGTAATTCAAAATGTTCATAATTCTGACAACTGAGTCACTCAGGGTTCTAGACAAGTTGCTCTAGGAAGCCTCCCTCCAGTTATTGATCCTTTGTGACTCCCTGGTTTTCAGAACAGCTGAAGATAATGAAACTAGTGAAAAGATAGCTAAAACTACTTTGCCCTCCTCTTTCAACCTCTCTCCTCCACAGAACCCATCATGATCAAATAATGGTACATACTCACATTTGGGCCTATATCGTAACTATAAGGGGAAGGAAACATCTGTATTTCTCCATTTTATTGTGAAATGGAGTTTCATTCCTTTAGAGAAGATAAGTATATAAGATTCCTTTATAAATGGAATCTATAAAGTTTGTTCTTGATTCTTTGTCATAAAATTGCTCGTATTCGTTCAGGATTGGTCCACCAACTGGGAGATCCAAGCAAGGTAGGATTCCTTTGAGAGTGTGGAGCCTGAGATAGGGTTTTTCATAGCTCAGCCACTCGGGGTCTGGACCCCTGTGGCATTAAAGTCTGAGAAAGGATGAGATGCCAGCTATGAAAAGGATGGGTGTATCTCTAGATCTAGCCATATTTGACAATTCCCACCTAAGTTCCAAACTTCTCTTTGGGGAGAAGATTGATGAGAGTGTGGTTGAGGATCAGATATTAATCTAGCTGTACTAATCTACTAGAGGTCTTAGATTTATCTAGATCCCTTTTGTTCAGGATTCAGGCCTGAATGGAAATAGAAACAGCATTAGATTAGTAGATTAGTTTCATCAGGACTGATGGGGAATGTGCATACCTTCTAGTTCTATTAGATCTCTCAGTGGGCTTGGTACCATTGACTATATACAGTATATATTACTGGATTACCCATGCAAATTCTGTTAATAAGATTAGAATGTCTCATAACTTTTTCCTAAGCAGAACTCTTCTAACTGTGCTATTCTATACAGAGAAGTATATTTAAATTCCTTTCTCAGGAAGTAGGTGTCAAGTTTCCGAAAGATGCCCTAATTAATTCATGAGCCATGATCCACACTTCAAAGGAAATATATTCATTTATTAGGAGAACCATTCCAGCAATACTCGGATGCAGTTAGGACTGATCCTACGTAGATTTACGTTCCCCTATGACCCTGTCTCTCCCCTCTTCTCTGGCCATGTCATAAATTTCATTCTCCAATTAACCACTTTGGCTGGCTGTGAAACCTAACACCCTCCTTCTGATTGCGGTCAGAAATAATGTATGGAATTCACTTCAGTTCTCCCTCCGTCCTGCTCATGGCAACTTGAAAGCTTTGCAAGTTGACATTAGGTTTTCAAGTATAGCTTAATAAATGGCAAATGTTGCGTAACAAATGGCAAATTGATTTTTTAAAAAATATATGTGAGGGTTATGCAATCATTCCAAGAGGTGATGTCTTGGTGGTTCATTGCAGGTGCATTGGAACCCTTTCCTGATCTCCTTAATATACCTATAGACATGCAGGAGATACTTCCACAAAATTGCATAGAGCAGGGCTGCCAAATTCACGGCCCACGGGCCGGATGCATCATGTGCTGGCCATACCCATGCCCTGTTTAGCAAAGGGGGGAAATGTCATGATACATCATGTGACGACGCGAGTTTGACACCCCGGGCATAGAACTATAGCAATAGCACTTAGACTTATATACTGCTTCTTAGTGCTTTACAGCCCACTCTAAGAATTTACAGGATCAGCATATTGCCCCCAACAATCTGGGTCCTCATTTTATCAACCTTGGAAAGATGGAAGGCTGAGTCAAGGTTGAGCTGGCCAGAATCAAAATGGATACAGAATCAAAGCATGTAACCATCGTCGTGGTGTCAAACAATTTGGCTCATTCCCCAAACAGTTTATGCAGACATGATCTTTTTCACATCATGGAAGTCAAAGTTACTTAAATAGCATTTCTGGGAAGTTTGCTATTCAGCAGATGATTACACCTAAACCAGCTATGTGACAGCTTTATATATTTGTAGACCTTGAGGATTAAGTATTAATAATCATTAATTAGTCACCTCAGACTGGCAGCATGAATTGCTTTACTCTGTGAATAGAGAGTGCTTGAGCTGTCAAGGAGGTATGGGTGATAGCACCAAAACCCACAACAAAAAGCAGCAGGGAAGAAACAAATTGTATGCTGTTGCCTGACAGCAGTAATTATTATGCAAAGGCCATATGGCACCTAAGGTCTCCTATCTCTTCTTCTGAGATTACTTACTTAACGATATACTTTCAAACACTATGTATGTATTTTCAGCTCCGTGTTTATTAAATAATGAATTTGCCCAATGAAACATATATAAATTACTTTATGGAACATTGATTAATGGATTCATGTACAAAATTCTGTGGGATTTGCAGGATTCAAGACTAAACTAGGAACAGTTCAGCCAGTTTCTCTGAGGAAAGTAATTGGGGTTTTCAAATGCAGTTTTATTACAGTATAGTATGTAGTTTCTTTGACTCCAATATGGACTTTTACGTGTAATTCAGAGGCTATATTTTCATGTAATCTTAACACGTTTTCCCATAATTTTTTCCACATTTCGTCTTTCAATAGAAAATGTATAAAGCAAGTATGAAAGGAATGGATGCACATTCAGATTTTAAGCCCTTTAAGGTTGATCATTTTTTTTCCACAATTACAAAGCTAGTCAGGATCAGCTGTAATGAAAAGTGGATAAATCATGTGAACCTAAAATGTGATTGGCTATGTGATCTACTCATGTAATTTCTGTCACCACTAAACAGAACAACAATCCATCAATCCATTTCAGTTTCCAGGCAGCTTCCCATAAATATGGGAAGCTGCACCTTCAGTCTTGGCTGTTTGGAACCATTAGCCTTTGACTCTCTCAGATTATTTTTCTAGCAGATAATACTCAACATGCTGTGAGAACTGAATTATTATGAATGCAGATAAATCATAACCAATTTAAATTTATTGCATTTTTAATGTCATGTTTTTGTGATGTTTTTCAAAGTCCTATTGCTTCTTCAACTCTTTTCTCTCTGAATAAATTATTTAACTCAATTTGACTTTTTTTAAAAAACAGTATTTTTTTTCCCATATGTTTGGAGAGGAGAAGACATCTGCATCATAATAGCCTTTATACTTTTCAGATCATTCACAGTATTTCACTAAATTTTGTGTCTTCTGTGCTTTTGGAAGGTAAATTCAGAACTTGGTGTGGTTGACTATTTCATGAGCCAAGTTTATGGGAACAAGAAGCTTCAAAACTCTGTATAAATATAAACTACTCCAGCTAGAATATAAAGGCAGTCTATTCTGATTTACAGAATAAAAATAGCAAGCAGTAGCATTTAGACTTATATACTACCCCATAGCACTTTACCTCTAAACCTCTATGGGCGGTTTACAATGTAGAAGCATTATTTTCATAGTGGTCCCAACATTCTGGGTCCTCATTTTACCAATCTCAGAAGGATGGAAGGCTGAGCCCCTTCAGGATTGAACTCCAGGCTGTGGGCAGAGTTTGCCTACAATGCTGCACTTTAACCACTGAACCACCAGATGAGCAGAACTCTGATTAATAAGCCTGCCAGGAAGGCAAGTTTTCATTTCCCAATTCCATGATATCTTGAATGAGGAAAACTTAGTTTCCTTCATTTGTTATTAGTCAATTGGAAGATCAATAGATCTTATATCCTAATATAACTTCATAGATCTTCATTGAGATACTTATTTCAATTATGATGTTTTAACAACTGAAGCAGTACTGCAACAATTGGATCTATTCCCCAGGCCTTGGAATATTTTGTTCATCAACTCGACAGCCTCAGGCTCTGAAAATATGGGTTGAATAAAAATAAAATTTAAGAAGCTTAATAGAGGCAAATGATGAGATGTGCCTTGCCATACAGTATCTAACATTTTTCTAGGCAATGACAATTTTCCTTTTTAGAAGAGTTTGAAGACAAAACAATTATATGCATGAGACAGACAAAAGTGCGAAAAGTTGAAGAACAGTACGGACACCAAAGCAATGTGTACAATGTTGAATTATCCATAGAGCTTTGCCTTGATGAATTATTATTGTAGATATTCAAAACAATATTTCATTAACTTCAAAGATCCTGCTTAGGTCAGAATCTTTGTTCAGGAATTTTCTCTAATTCTAACCCCAGTGGGTATATGTTTATGAAGACACATATTACTGACAGAAAACTGTAGGAATGGCTGTTCCCCCCGTTTTGTTATCTGAGAAATAACCTTACCTTATGGCTTTCTTTAATCTTAATTTTGAATTGACAGAAAGTAGGGCTTTTACTGATACATGATAGTTTTATGAATTAGCTGCTCCCTTGTTTGCATGATACACATATAGAGGTCTGCATATAATTAACAAGCCATTAAGTCCAGGATAAGTATGTATAGAATTTAAACTATAGAGACATCTTTTTTTCTAATAAAATATAAGAAAATGCAGTTGTCTAACTTCCTATTCAATGCAATTGTATGTAAAAAGAGAATTGCTTTTAGTTCAAAACTTTTAAATACTATTAGTGCCATTTTTATAAAAAATGTAAACAACCAAAGGATTGACAAAGATATGAAAAGAACTCATTTGGCTCTGTCTTTAATGTGAAAGAAAGAAGCATAATGAATGTAATAGTCTACATAAACTAAAGGAGAGATGTAAGATGCTTTGAGAGATGTAAGTAGGCTTGAAAAACCATTGCGAGAGAACTATTCAAGTAAAATATTTGAATATTAGATAGCAGTTGGAAAATTATTCTTCATGAGCCTCATTAACACATATGTTCATTATAGTAGTTGATGGGACCATATTCCTAATCATATATTAGAACCCAAAATATTATGCTCTCAGTTGGAAACCATGTAGAATCATACAATAGGACAACATATAAATTATGATAAATGAATAACTAAATGCTCAAATTATTATTTACTGACAACACTTACTGAATCAGCATTGGTTGAAATTATTCTAGCTTCTGGACTGAGGATTTGGTCTTGCAAGACACTGAGATTTAGTGTATGTCAAAACGACTAAACTCAAATATTTGTACCACTTAAACTGAGCTTTTGAGAAGATCTATCATTGATTTGGAGGATAGGGGCCAAATTTATTATGGCATGAACTGCAGTACTGGCTTTTAACACTTCTGTTAATGTTTTGATAGTTAAGAGAAGGGAATTGTGAACTGTGAAACCAGAAGACCCAGATCTCTGCCATGGGCCAGAAGTCTGGCAAAGGGCTTTCAGGAAGGAGCAATCTTACTTTCATTTTTCTATTGTTGTTGCTGCTGGTATTGCTGTTACTGGCAAAGTCATACTCCATTCAAGGAACACAAGGGAAATAAGGAGAAACTGAAGGAAGTTGTCACTGGTCCTTAATGCTGGAGTGATTGTCACTATAATATTTTGAATAAAATCTCCATGTACTGAATTATTAAACATTTCAATTGTAATTTGGAAGGGAAATGTCAGGAAAAAAGTTACACAGGCAGCAAATACCAGAATACCACTTCGAAGGAAGTGAAATGTATGTAATAACATACATTTATAGTAAACCTTCAATCATTTTCAATTCAAAATCTAGTAAAGTTCTCAAAAGTAATGCAAATTGCATCTATCGGTATAGATTTCAGGATTTTAGTGTTTAAAGCTGTAATTTTTGAAGTTGTGAAAATGAATGGCTCTATTCATCTGTAAGTTCTTAGCATTATCTTTTAAATATGTTGTGTGCATATACAGTATGTAAGCACATTTATTGGCTACAATGGAGAACAGGTAAGAGGAGATTTAGGTTTCAGGGTTTTGCAAAACAAACAAACAAAGGAAATTGCCATTATGTGGCAATATATTGCCATTATGTGGCAATATTACCATTATTTTTTCCCCAAAACTCACTCTTCATTTGATATACAGCCTTTTCATGTATCAGACAAACAATTTACTGTTGAGAGTCCCAATTGGAGATGTGCATATAAATATAGACTACATGCATTCTTGCATATGCTTAGTTTCTGTTTATTTCCTACTATTAGGTACACAGATTTTATATGTTAATAATCTAATTGTATAACAAGACTTGAATATCAACTGTAAATTCAATGTAGCAGTGGGACCAATTGTCCAGGGAGAGTTGCCTTTAAGCTGAGCAGCCTACTGTTGTATTTTAATGTGGATTCCTGATTTGAGCAGAGATTTGGGCTTAATTATGTGAAAAAAATCTTTTTCCTTCCTCTTTTCTTTCTTTTTGTGCATGTTTAATAAAACAATACAAATATGCAAAGTCTGTGTGGTAAAAGCAACACCTTACATAACAATCAGATTTGGAAGGGACCTTGGAGGTCTTCTAGTCCAACTCCCTGCTTGAACAAGAATACCTATACCATTTCAATCAAATGGCTGTCCAATCTTTTCTTAAAAGCTTCCAGTGATGGAGCATCCACAACTTCTAAAAGTAAGCAGTTCCACTGATTGATTATACTAACTGTCAGGAAATTTCTCCTTATTTCTAGGTTGGATCTCTCCTTGATTAGTTTCCATCCATTATGTCTTATCCTGCCTTCAGGTGCTTTGGAGAATAGGTTGACCTGTCCTTTTTTGTGGTAGCCCCTTAGATATTGGAAGATTGCTATCATGTCAATAGTCTCCTAGTCTTTCCTTTCATTAGATCCAGTTCCTGAAATTATTCTTCATATAATATGTTACAATAAATAACAAGGGCAAAATAAAACACATGAGAAATACTTAAGCCCAAAAAATCTCTAGGAACTAATTCACCACACATCATAGCATTGTGGCAAATAACTTCAATCTGGCACCAGATTGCTAAAAAGAAGAGCCAAATCATTTCCTGATCTGTTATGTAAATGGACAGAGTAAACAAATATCAATAAGATCAAAAGCACTGTCACTTTTTCTCAACGCAAGCCTGTCTTCTGACCAAACATCTGGACTATGAATTTGTGGATGTTATAGTGCAATGTCATAAAATAGTAAGAATCCTCATTCTTTTCAGATCCTTTTGTCAACATTATCACTTCACCTCAGTTAAAGCAGAAGAAAGGAGGAGTGACTATGGCTAATCTCCAAGACAGCAACACAAAAGGCACAAAAAGACTTTCCAAAGGTTTGTTAAGCTCTCCTTCAAGTTGAAGAGACTTCAGCTAATACAACTAGATATGGTGCAGTTCTATTGCTTTGACATATTGACAAATTGCTGTTTGTCAGAACTTCCCACCTGGGGCAATGTTTCTGTTGTGCCATTGAAGAGGTCTCAGATTCAGCTAACCAGTCATCACAGAGCCTAGATTTTGGCTGTAGTAATGTTAGTATAAGAATCTACCCTGAGAATCAAAGATATTGCTAGATACTCACATACCATCATTATGAACTTCTGGACATAAATTAAAGAGGGAATCAGTCACATTTATACATGCTATACTTCAATAATTCAGTGCAGAGTGATAAAAGAGCTTTTCCTGCCATTAGATCTTTATTCTTCAGGGGAGAAAAATGAAAACGATAGAACCAAAATGAAACATTAATTTTGGAAGCTAGGTTGATAATAAAGAGAATGGAATGGAAGAGAACATAGTCTCGTCACCTGGAAAATGATGTGAAGAGTCTCATAGCCTGAGACAATCTTCTCCTACATGAGGTAGATGCAACTGAAGCATTCCTAATAAATAAGTGCCTCAGCTCTGCTTGAAAACTTTCTTTCATGCTATTAGAGAACTTTCTTTTCACCCTGCATCTACATCTATTGTCAAACTGCTCACATTTCTAGAAATTCATTCTAAACATTCAGTTGGAATTTGCTTTCCTGTAACTTAAAAATACATGGGACTTGCTGGCTCAGTGGCTAAGACGCTGAGCTTGTCGATCGAAAGGTTGGCAGTTCAGCAGTTCAAATCCCTAATGTCATGTAACGGAGTGAGCTCCTGTTACTTGTCCCAGCTTCTGCCAACCTAGCAGTCGAAAGCACATAAAAAATGCAAGTAGAAAAATAGGGACCACCTTTGGTGGGAAGGTAACAGTGTTCCGTGCGCCTTTGGCGTTTAGTCATCCAGCCACATGACCACGGAGACGTCTTCAGACAGCGCTGGCTCTTCGGCTTTGAAACAGAGATAAGTAGTGCCCCCTAGAGTCGGGAATGACTAGCACATGTGCGAGGGGAACCTTTACCTTTACCTAAAATATTACTTTTACTTAAAAATATTACCTTTACTTTAAAATATTACTTTGCAAAAAGGGATGACATTCCTTCAAGTGGCCCCAACGACTCTCTAAAAGAATGCAAACAATCAGTTATCTTGCAAGGAATATAAATCCTTCCATTCCCCACCATTCAGTCACAGCTGAAGAAGTTTCTTGGATGAAAAGTGAAATGCCCTCAAAGAAAAAACAAGAAAGTCCAGTTGCCTCATGAAAAAGCACCCTTGGGACACAACCATGACCTGGATGACTGAGAATCTCCATAGACTTTTAGCTATGTATTTTGGAATGAACGCTCTTCAAATGGTGTGGGAGTATGAACGGATTTCCAGAAAAAAAGAAGCTTCTTGCATGAGGAAAAAAAAAATATCATCAAAGGAAAAACAAGAAATTCCAGTTGCCTCCTGAAAAAGCATCTCTGGGATTCCTTCAAGAACCGTGCTTTCTTCTTAGACTTTTTTCTAAAGCTTGAGCAAAGTTAAACATATCCAGTTCCTACGGACTTTCCTCCTAGGATTTATTTTTCAATGCTCTGCACGGTCCTTTTCTGAACCCTTTCTGATTTGTGTGAACCCTTCTTATAGAGCCATGTTCATCCTTGAGGACTTTAAGGCTCATGGGCTATAGATGAAGTGGGCTTGATCAGTAGAGAAAAAACAATGGAATTATCCCTTCCCTTAATTTGCACACAACATTTCTATAGATGCAACCTGAAATTATATTTTTCTTTTTTATAACCATGTCAGACTGCCAATTAGTACTCAGCTGCATTCTAATTATCTAAAATAACAGATTAAGGTTGATATTTACTGTATTTTTAATGTTGGTCATGTTACTTTTTGAGGGGCAGGGTCCCGTGTTGAATATTTTATAGGACCTAAAAGATTGTTAAAGCATTTTTTAAAAAAAATATTAAAAGCCCTGTCAATTTAGTACCCTTCTGCAGTTGTGTCATGCCTACTGAACTTTATATCTTTACTCCAAATTTGCATTTTGGCCAATATTCGTATCCAGCTTCTTTGCAAAATTGGCATTGGCTTTCTGTCTCACTATTTCTGTGGTTCACTTTCCACTGAGGGAAAGCTTGATTGTAGCAATGAAAGCTGAAGTGTCACTTCAGCTGCCAATTCGATCTTTGGGTTTGTCAAGTTATTGCTATGGGGGGAGAGGGGGGATTGACTTTCTGGAGAACATGGGAATGGTAAAGGAGAAAAAAGTAGTAACCTAGTAACCAGGTCTTTTGTATTTGTTTAAGTCATTCTACAAATCCAGTCTTATTTTTTTAAAAAGAAGGGCCTGGTGGCTCAGCAGACTGATAGCATTGTGATTAACACCAGCTGTCTGCAATTACTGTAAGTTCGAATCTCACCAGGCTCAAGGTTGACTCGGCTTTCCATCCTTTCTAAGGTAGGTAAATTGAGGACCCAGTTTGTGGGGGCAATAAGCTGACTTTGTATAAATATACAAAAGTATGAAGGCTATTGCTTAACGCATTGTAAACCGCCCTGAGTCTCCGGAGAAGGGCGGCATATAAATCAAATTTTAAAAATAAAAAATAATAATAAATGCTTATTTCCCCAAGGAAGCAAGCAGAAGGTTCTATTTTACCAGCCTAGAGTGCCAACTTCTAACAGGATTATATGAGGCTTTACCATGGGCCTGAAGTATTAAAAAATGCCCTTAGCAGTAGGTCAAGATTCAAAGAAATACTCAGGAGAAATCAAGCAGACCCAGGGCTGCAATATTGAACAGTGCCAGAAGACCTGTGTTTGAGCTTTCCAAGATGCTTAAAGGAGCTACATATTTCTTGGAAACTGGGTCACATTTTGCTTTGAAAATCTTAGCCTTAATGAATTAGTTTATAGTATAGGAGTAATAGGAAATTTGAACCCTCAACACAAATGTATATATATAATGATGTTTCAATCTGTCTCTACTTTGACTGAGGTGAGCATTCCTTGTCAATTAGTGACCTGATCCTACATAACTGTGCTTATGTATTTAATGATTCGAGTATTGCAAAGCATTCAGATCTTGTGCATCTGCCCTGATATATTACTAGTCCTTTGCCTTCATATAGGCAGACAGACAAATAATGGACACCCAGAAATTACCCACCCACCCCCCATTGTAATGATACTGAGGTGGTAATGGCTAATCATGTGGGAAAGATAGATAAGAGGATGAGCCGAGGAAATTTGCAGGAAGCAGGACTGGGGATTTTCCTCTCTTATTTAGGGTTGTGAAACTTTTAAATGTCATATGCTCATAAAACAGATTGCAATCCTGTTTAGCCAGATTCAAGTGGCCATGACCATAATAATGCCTGCTGCTTCACTAGGCAGGCCACTGAAATATGCTGTCTTGAATAGTTTTGATGTAGATATTGATAATGTAAATAATCTGTTCAGGATCCGAAATGTAAACTAAACAGATGTGTTATAGAGAGAGTTGGATGTCATAGAGATTCAGTTAGTTGTTGTATGGATGCCTCTTTTATGGCCGCTGTAGAGATTGAAGTAACAATAAATGAATGCAGCCACATAGTGGGGTTGTTATCATTCTGTACTTTTAACAATCTGAGCTTGCAATAGAAGACGAGATGACACATTCCCACAAACATTGACAGGCCAAGGTTCTGTGAATAAGCAAGGAACATAACCCACACTCGCTGGCACTGATTACGTTACCTAGTCTATGAAACATCTGCAAGCTCAGAGAGCACTTCACAATTTTGAGCTTGTTTGCAGCAGTTCATGGAACCTTTTGAGGCTACTAGGATAGAGCGCAAAGACAGATTGATTGATTATGTGCCATCAAGTTGCTGTTTACCGTTAGCAACCACATAGATTTTTCTCCTTAACAGTTTGTCCCTAACCTGTGTTTTTAGATCTTTCAATGGTACACCTAATACCTCTATAACTGATTCCTTCTACTTTGCTTCTAGTTATCATCTTCTCGCTCCTTCCACCTTTTCCAGCATTGAAAACTTCTCTATAGAGCTAGCTCTTTGCATAATGTGACTAAAGTAGGAAAAATTGTGCTTTTTTGTGATGATCCATTCCTGTCCATATTGTTCTCAGAAGAGGTCTCCAACAGCAAACTTTAATACTCTTCTTATTCTGCTTCTTCAAATTCAACTTTCACTTCCATAGAGTATCACAGGAAATACCCTGACTTGCGTAATTCTGATCTTTGTTGGTTTAGATCAAAGGTGGGTTTCAGCAGGTTCTGACCAGTTCTGGAGAACTGGAAATTTTGAGTAGTTTGGAGAACTGGTAAATACCACCTCTGACTGGCCCCGCCCCCATCTATTCTCTGCCTCCTGAGTCCCAGCTGATTGGGAGGAAATGGGAATTTTGCAGTAACCTTCCCCTGGAATGGGGTGGAAATGGAGATTTTACAGTATCCTTATCCTGCCACGCCCACCAAGCCACACCCATAGAACCGGTAGTAAAAAAATTTGAAACCCACCATGGTCTAAACCACATTATGACATTTCAATATTTTTTCCAAAGCCTACATGGCTTCTCTACCAACTACTAGTCTGTGACATTTCTTAACTGTTCCTTTGCTGTTGATGGTTGATCCTAAAAGGCAGAATGTATCCACTGCTTTGATATCTTCATTGTGAATTCTGTCTGTTGGTTGTTCTATCTGTTATTGTCACTTTGGCTTTCTTTATAATTAATTTTAGTCCATTGCTTCATTTTGCTCCATAACTTTTATCAGTAGAGCTTGAAAATCTTTTGCATTTATAGCAGGGTGTATCAGCATACTGCAGGTTATACTCCAATTTTAAAACCATGTTCATCTTCTTTCAATACAGCTTCTTCTAATATATATTGACAAAGAAAGAGTAGGCTTGTCACTCTTCTTTGCCAGTGTTCTGAACCATGCTTTTATCCTCAGGCTCCCATTTTAGAATGAGATAGAGTAGATGTACAGATGGAGTGCTATCGTATACTCACATCCATTCTGAAAAGATGTCATATATAAGCACAGAAAGTAGGTGTCTCTGGGCTTATTATCTTCTCTAGAATTTCATCATGGAATTTAACCTGTCAACTGAAATTCTGAAGAGAAGTAAGAAGAATAAATTTGAATCTTTGGTATATTTTCACAACACTATCAAAAAATTCTGTAGTGTTAAACTTTAAAAAAAGAAAAAGAAAAAAAAATGTGTGGGATTAAAGTTCTTCTCCAAGATTTCTGATAATATTGCACTGTATAAAGTGCTTGCTAGAGCACTTGGTAGAACAGAAATACAGAAATGAACTAAAATTGAGGATAATAAGGGGTCTGGAAACCAAGTCCCAGTAAACAATTAAAATCTTCAGCATATTTAGCTTCCAAAAGGGAATATTTTGACAATCTGCAAATAACAAAAAGATTGTCATAAACAAGAGAGGGCAAAACTGATCTCTGTTTTAACAAGAGAGTCAACCTCAAGGTCAACTCAGCCTTCCATCCTTTCTAAGGTGGGTAAATTGAGGACCCAGTTTGTGGGGGCAATAAGCTGACTTTGTATAAGTATACGAAAGTATGAAGGCTATTGCTTAACGCATTGTAAGCCGCCCTGAGTCTCCGAGAAGGGCGGCATATAAATCAAATTAAAAAAAAAAAAAGCAAAGATCAAGACAAGGACCAATTGATTGAAAGTAGAAAAAAGATTTGGACTGACTATTCTGAGGAATTTCCTGTTGATAAAAGCAGTGGAACAGGGTTTTTTTTATCAGTGATACTCATTTTCATGAAGACTTTCAGATATGGCTGAATGGACATGTGTCAGGATGTCAAACAAAGGAGTGGTCTACAAGGTGTCATTACTCATTCTAAGAGTCAATGATTAATGGATTAATGGTACTTAATCACATTCATTGGATATACTACATATTACTCTACTTATTTAATGAATTAACCTTTGTATACTTAATTCCCAAAGATAAAGACAAGTGGAAGAAAGTTATTTTCTTATCTATTTTGTTCATCAGATGACTTCTAGTGATTAAGATGATTTCTTTCTTGTGTTTCTGGCATCCACCAAACTATTCATCCCAACCCTGCTGACCCCTTGCAATTACCTGGAATTTAGGAGAAGCATCCTAATTATTCTTGAAAGAGGCTAAGGGTAATCTGAAAATTCTTTTCTTTTATGTACACTGAGAGCATATGCACCAAGACAAATTCCTTGTGTGTCCAGTCACACTTGGCCAATAAAGAATTCTATTCTATTCTATTCTATTCTATTCTATTCTATTCTATTCTATTCTATTCTATTCTATTCTATTCTATTCTATTCTATTCTTACAAAACCTTGAGGCTTGCAGGCAATCATGTGCACCCACAATTCAGTACAGTTGCCCTTGCGAATTAGAATGACATACAATATCCTTAACTCATCAGCCCTAAAAGCAGTCCATTTTTATTAATTTTCATCTCATTAAGGTAGATTTTGAGCCATTTTAAACTGCTACATATTTTAATGACAAGCTGCAAAGGTCCATTTGAATGTAGAACTTTACCGCTGTAGTCCTCGTATTATCTCACATATGAATGACAACTTTCCAAAATGCTGGATGACAGACTTACCTGCGCAAAAGCTAAAATGAACAGGTGGAGGAGGGAAAGTGAACATGAGAGAAAGGACAGACTGCTTTTTATTTCATGTAAAACAGAACATGTGAAGCTTGATATTTTAAGAGCTCTGAGTCAAGTGTAACTTCAGGTACACAAGACATCAGGTGACATGCAAATGAACTTCCATTTGAGTGTCTTCCCTTCCTCTCTTATAAAATCTTTGTCTCTACAGAATCTGCATGGGTAGTTACAGGAGAGAGGAGAATGTCCTTTTGACTGTACTGTGCAGGCTGACCAAGAAAAAAAAACATGGATTCCTGCCAGTCTCCTCATTTTTACAAACTTTTCAAAATGGCAGGGGTTCTGCTTCTAGCAAAAAAGAAAAAAGCACTGTAGTTGTTGCTTTCCTGCATTTGCTTGTTTACAAAGAGAGAAGCAACGACAGTCAAATTGTCTTTGGTTCCAACAATATATTCCTGAGAAAATAAGGGAAGCTTGAAAAAAGCAACCAATAGCTATTAAATCAGTATACAGTAACATAATGGATATGTTTTATTTTAGTAGTAATCTCTGCAATTACTGTTTAAAGTGATATTATCTCTATCTAGATTTCAATCTCCTGCTATAAACAAGGTGCAGTAAATTTTGGCAAATGGTTGATATGAGGAAGTTTGATGATCTTCAGAGGAGATTCATCACTGTCATCTGTTTTGGAGGAAGGAAAAAAGGGGAAGGAAAACACTGCTGTCACTACCAATGCCTTGTACCTACAGTAGGTGCACCGCATCAGTAACTGCTTCCAACAACCCTTCCCCACCCCTAATTTAAGATGTCTTTAATTGTCCCCAGTTTCAAAAGGTTTTTGAGATTTCATCTTAACATACACAATAGACTGACTTGAAGAATTGTGATACTCAATGCAATCCACTTCTCTATTATCAAAAGCTTTTGTGGATTACTCTAAGGACATCTGCAGAACCATGGAATTAATAATTGAAAACAAAATTGAATGAATCTGATATAAACCAGCTAGAATAACCAGGTTTCAGTGGTTATTAGCACATGGAGTGCCATACCCCCCAAAATCTTGGATGACAGTTAGAAAATACGCACATTAAAAGATTTTCCTTCTATCGATTGCAAAAGATCACACTGCTTGGATCCATACCAGTGGTGGTATTCACTTATCTTCACTACCGGTTTGCAAATGCATGCGCAGAGCGTCAAAAACCCGACGTGATGACATCTGGGTGGATGGGCGGAGCCTCCCACCACCGCCTCTATCAGTTCGCCCGAATCAGTTAGAACCAGCAGAATACTACCACTGATCCAAACATATAGTACGGCAAAACATTTTGACATCCTAGATTCTTGGAAAGAACCCGATGCCCATGAAGGTCAACAGCAACTAAAGAACTGGCAGCTGTGGTCTCACATTGTTTATACATAATAATAACAATTATTATATCTTCACAATAATATGAAGTTACAGATGCCAGTTCTTTAGCTGGTATTGATCTTTATAAACATTTTCTCATTATTATTATTATTATTATTATTCTACAACTATTATTATTCTTTCATTGCACAGTCAGCCAGATGTTTAGATTGGATTTGGCATTTTTATCCATCTATTGAGTCATTCCCAAGGACTTGGGATAGAGAAATATTGTTTGATAATATTAACTGTATCATTGAATAATGTAAGGTCTTCCAAGTAAAACTACTATTTGCAATTGATTGACAGTGATTTTTGTCAATGCCAATTGTATTCAAGTGGTGTTCCAAATATTTTAGGATTGTACTCATGGCACCTTTTTTTATTGGTTCTAATTATTATAGTTCGTCACACAGTCAGTGAAATGTTCAGACTGGATTTGGTATTTTTGTCTTTCGAGTCTTTCCCAAGGACCTGGGATAGGCAGATATGGATATTTGATGGTGTTAGAGAAGCTTTACTTGGAACAGCTTACCTCCTGTGACAATAACATTTAATATTATTAAACTGTAACATCTGCCTAACTTAGAGCCTTGGGAAAGGACTCTATAGGTGAAAAAAATGGCAAATCTAGTCTAAATATCTAGCTGACTATGTGACCAACTATAATAATAATAATAAATTAAATATACCGTAGGACAGTTGAATAATTCAATTGAATATACTGTAGGACAGGAGTGAAATCCAGCAGGTTCTGACAGGTTCTGGAGAACCAGTAGCAGAAATTTTGAGTAGTTTGGAGAACCGGCAAATACCACCTCTGGCTGGCCCCAGAGTGGGGTAGGAATGGAGATTTTGCAATATCCTTCCCCCAGGAGTGGGAAGGGAATGGGGATTTTGCAGTATCTTTCCCCTGGAGTGAAGTGGGAATGGGGATTTTACAGTATCCTTCCCCTGGAGTGGGATGGGAATGGAGATTTTGCAGTATCCTTCCCCTGCCACGCTCACCAAGCCATGCCCACAGAACCGGTAATAAAAAAAAAATTGAATTCCACCACTGGTATAGGATATAAGATTTTGGACATTTGAAAATGTATTAGGTTTTCATCTGTATCAGGGATTATCTGCTATGTCCTCATGAATCACAGACTGGGAATCGTTGGTATAAAACAAGTACAGCTATAATGGCAATTTCATAATGAGCTAGTGTATTATGCATTCTACCACCTGGTTTCCTCAGATTGCCAGGAGTGTTTAAAGAAAAAGGAAAAAAAACGGGAGTGACTAACCAGTCAAACTCTAGAACTGTGAAAAGGTCACGTTATCAAATGTATAATGCATTTAGTCTATATTATGCATGTGTCTTCTCCAGAATTTATGCTGAGAATAAAAACCTCTCATGACAAAGATCATTATGGGAATGAAAATACCAAAACATGAATTGATTGTTGTGACAAGTACGGAGAAACAGTGTAAATATTACCTTTTTTACATAAAAATCCTCTTGAAACATTATTTAAATCCAGTTACATAAGTTAGTTCTTATCAGTCTCACAGCAAGCTCATAACTGATGTTCATACATGTAAGATTTATACAGGCACATGGGCAAAGAGAGAAAAAGATATTATGACTTATGTCACCAATTTGGAACAAATAACTAATGCTAAGCATTTCATTCCCTCTGATTTCATGGTGCAGATGTTTAATGTATTGATACTTACTTCTCACTCTCTCACAAGACGGAACACTATAAAAGAGGAATGCAAAAACAAGTGTTTTCTATTAAATGGAGACCAAAGTGATATACTGAATCAAAGAGAAAGGAAGGAAAAAGATTTCTTCCAGGAGCACAAATTGGCACAATTGCCAGAGTCCTCCACATTTCAGGGACAAACTCTGGGGTTGCTGGGAAACAATCACTAGATAGGAAAAAGAAGATAATTTCATTTCAGGTTTTGGGAATTGTAGTTTAAAACATGTTTTAAAAAAACTGAAACAAGCTTGCCACAAAGGAGAGGTACTCAGACATCACTCATGCTTTACAGCTAGTCTGGGGGACAAAGCAGGGAGCAAAGCCTCACATAGATGGCTAAACTTGTGGCTATTATTTTGGGGTTGGATATACATACTCTTTCCTTTCCAGTCACATACCATTTATGATTGTGGATCTCATACTTGACATGGTCAATCAACCTAGAACCAAGGAATACACTTTTGAGTTTCCTAAATGTAGAATCCTGGACCTTAAGAACCTTAAGTCACCTCTATAATCCTAAAAACATAGCTATCAAAATTGACCTGAGGATTTTGGAGAGGCCTTTATCAATTATGACCCCAAACCTTCATAGGAATTGCTCCAAGGAGACTGATCCCAAGTGTTTGTTTTGGAGATCTCTACATATGTTTCCAATCCATCTTATGTTTCATTGCTTCTCAGGCCAGGCTACTGTATTCAAAAGACACTCCTTTTAAATTTCTTTAAATTAGCTATTTTTGTAAGGTTTAAGAATTAGACCAGATTTAGCATTTTTGTTATCTCTTTACTTAGCTGAATAAAAGAATAGAAAATTGAACATCTGATGTTTAATAAATAATTATAAAGCTCTGTGCCTTAACCAAAGGGAAAGGAAGGGAAGAGAGAGGAGGGGAGGGAAGGGAGGAGAAGAGGGGAGAGGAGAGGAGAGGAGAGGAGAGGAGAGGAGAGGAGAGGAGAGGAGAGGAGAGGCAAGGCAAGGCAAGGCAAGGTCATGTGAGATCTCTCTGAAATGTTTCTTAAGGCAGAGGAGTACACCACCCATAGCGAACTCACCTTAATCTTTCAAAGACAACATCAAGTGTGGAAAGCAAGCTGGGGAAATGAGAACCATTAGACTGTTGCCTTCTGAACAGAAAAGGTCTATTACCTATAAAACTCTGTATGGCATAGAGTCTAGATATCTTTCCACATACTGTCTCCAAACATTTCTGCTTGCCTAGTAAATTCCAGCAGAACGGGTGCACTCTAGGTTCCATTTATTAAACTTTGCCATCTTGTGGGACCTAGGAAGCATATCTCTTCTTTTGCAATTGCCACACTCTGGAACAGTTAGGACACATACACCCTTCCAGAACTCGTAGGATTCTGAAAACCATTGAAAACTTGCCCTTGTGGTTGGCTATTTATGATTTCTTTAAGATCCATCTTTTGTTTTGTTGATGCTGTTGTTTATCAGATCACTGTAGACTAAGTTTCCTATTTAATTTTATTTTTTTTAACTGTTAATGGGGTTTTTTTTTAGCTTTGTACATAATAGACAGTCAGACAAATAGATATAGAATAATTGAACAATAGGTCAGAGGAGAGTAGAAGTCATAAAGATACCATATGAAAACGGTTCCTTTTAGCCATCTATTTCTTACTGCTTGCCCTATGATTAAAACAGCTCTTAAGGAAGAAATGTTCCAATCTGCATATTGCAACTTTAATAGAAATCCATATTTCACCATCATGAGAAACCAGGTGACCTACAGACAGTTTGTTTTACAGTTGCTGCTGCTGGGGAAAGCAGAGGTTTGGAATTTGCCTGCTTACTAAGCTCAGTTTGAATGGAGATCCCCATAGATAGAGCAACAGTTCAGACAGATTTCTTTTTATTATTGAAGAGCACCACCTCAAGACTGGTAAGCCACTAGCTGGCTTACCTTTTTTCACATAATTATTGTTACATGTACATTCTTCCTTTCCTCCAAGAGCTCAATAGAGCCTACATGGAAGATTTCCCTTCATATTATCAGCAGATGCCTTCCCCCTGCCCTCCCCCCTCCCACATCACAAGCAGTACTGTCTGGAACCTGCATTAAGTATAGACAGTTCAGGTGCAAATTGGCCCCGAGCTACATGGATTTCTATGGAGTTTGTTAACAAAAACTGACTAGCATGCTGGGCTATTGCAAATCTGCCAAAGGCCAAATAAAAGCCCTTGATTCAGACCCTGGCGGTATTTTTACACAGCCACATCAGCAACTACTAGAGTGCAGAAAAATTGCTATAGATTAGTCCTTCCCTACTGATGCTGCATTTCATCCAAGGCAGAACTCCTGGAATATATCAACAATGTAGAGGTTGAAGGGAATAAATCTATTACAATAGGATGACAGTTGTTGTTAATTGCAATAATAAATAATCTCATAGTACTTTTGGATTCAGCTGGTGCACATAAATTACTCATAATATTTACATCAACCCTGTAAAATAATTTGGAATTATTATAGATGGGAAAAACAGAAGCTACATAATATTGGCTTGCCTCTCTTCCAACTCTGTTATTGTGTTCTGTTCTGCCTAAGACTACTAAATAAGTTTGGGACCAAAACAAAATTTAACTGTGGCATTTCCTCAATCTCTGGGCAGAAATGCTGCAAATGTGGGACCAGAGAAAATGGCTTCTGTTTGTGATGATTATCATGATCACAGCAACATTACACAAGTAGGATGTGTTTTGTGACAATGCCAGTCAGTGCTCATTTCCATGGACACAGAAAATATGAAAGTATATTAATATACTATCCCTTCAATCGCCATTCAGCAACTCGCTAAAACAAAACAAAAACTTTCAGTAAAATATTTTGGTGAAATTTACAAAGCAGCAGGAAAAATAATTGATTATTCACTAAATCATTGTTCCTTAAGAAAAGAAAAGAACCTGAAGACAAGTACATATAAATTACAGGTATTCGCATAAATAATCCAAAATATTCTAACATTTGTTCTTGTTTCCTATTTTCAGTTGAATTACATTCAGATTTCCCATTCTCAAGATTAAACAATTCTTACTCATGCAATTTCAGTTTATTATTTTAATCCATTCCTTGCACCAGTGAGCCATTGTTTTTGTTCCTTCAAGTTATCAATATAATCCATTCACTAATTGGTCATGCTTATGAAAGATGTGATGCTAATATTTCACTCCACAAGAATGTAGCGGTTTATTTCTTATTTTGATTTTCATAGACTGATGCATAAGATAAAGGGTAACTTTCTCATGAAATGCCAGCATATTTGACACTGGAGACAAGTTTGACAAATAAATAGGACAACTGATTTATAGCATGCCATGTGGAACTGCTGTGATTAGATTTTTTAATGATGATAAAATGTTTGTGACTAAGGCACAAGGAGGATAGTCATTTTATAATAAACAAGAGCAAGTAGAAGACTGACCACACCATGAAATTCAAGGCAAGACTTATTTTCAATTAAATTTAGTCATCCAAGAAATGGCACATTTAACAAAGGCACATTTATTGAAATGTCCATATCTTTTTCCTAGAAGAGATCACAGTTCCTTATATCTGGCAATATGAACTGAATAAAATGGAAACTTTTCTGTCAATTGATCTTGAGCCAAAGTGGTTTGCCAGTACTTCTGGGATTTAGTGCTACTCTTTGTTTTTTAAGTAATCACAAGAAGTACAAGGATATGATTTTAGTCTGCTTTGCGCGGGTGAAAAGATCCTCATGGTAGTTGAATGTATTACATGGATCAAAATTAAAAGGAGGTCTTTTTTTTTTATGCTTCCTCACAGAAAAAAAGCCACAGAGAAAATCTTAACTGCTAATTAGACAAACTGTTGCAATTTCAAAATCTTCATCATAGCTTCCAATTAGTTGGAAAAAGTGTGTTTTAAGTGTGGGTGGGTGCATGGGTTTGTGTTTTTGTGATTGCAGATATGTGGAGACTGCCATATATTATTTAACGTAGAGTAGGGGTCCCTAACCACCAGTCCGTGAAGTGGCACCTGTCTGTGACATGCCAGAAACCGGGCTGCGCAATCAAGAGAAGTCCCATACACGGCATGCAGGCAGCACATGAAACCACGCCCCCTCTGGTCCACGGAAAAAACTCTCTCCACAGAACCCTGGTGAAAAAAAGGGCCACTGATGTACACAGGGGTTTTTTCCCTATTCTAAAGAAAGCTCCTTTTTTCTTAATCTTTGTTCCATTATTCGCACATGTACTTGGCATCTTCCAAAGCACCCTACAAGATGTGAGTATATTTTTCATGTGCATTATATGTTAATCCATTTAAATATTTGATAAATACTTCCGGCCATATTAGAATGGAGTGACAGGGGCAGAAGCAGACTTTAAAGTGCAATAAAATAGCACAAGGAATAAGCTATTATTAGATACAGCTTCCACTTGTTAGTTCTTCTGTATAAAATATTCAGTGCAGTAGAGCTCTGATTTAAGAAATTTTGAACAACTGTAGTTAATTTTAAGGTTAACTTCTCTAATTTTACTCTAGTGTAGAGAATCCAAGGAAGTGACAAAGGACAAAAGTTTTACATTTTTTACAAAAATATGTAATGGAATTTTAAACTTGTAAATTAATCTGCCTAATAAATCAGCCACTAATGACACTCACCTTCCTTCTCTGCCATTTTTTCATTCTGAGAGGGTGAATACTGTAAAAAAATAAAGGTCTGTGAGATATTTTGACATCTGCAAATCACCATATTGGGGAAGGGATTTTCTCTCAGTGCTTCTTTAAATAATTAACTAATGGAACTCATACTTCTAATTTGAGGAAAAATATGATTTTCTGAACTGCTGCTGCATTTGTGGTAGAAGTAAACTCTTGAAGTGTTTATATGACAGTTGAGCAGCTACTGGCAGAACATTTTGTGACAAACAAAATGTTTGTCACAAAGAAGTGCAACTGCTAAAGAAGGCCGAGAGCATGTTATGAAAGATAATTATTGCCTGTTTGTTCATTATGTATCATGCTATGGTTAAGTGATTTTTATTGCCTTTATTTGCATTGTAACTAGAATTTATGTGATAGCTTTCCTGTCTTTGCTATATGTTTTCCATATCCAAATGTTAAATCTATTCTGGCTACCTTTAACTGTTCAGCTAAAAATAACTCACATAGGAAACAAAATGAAAGCAAATCACTTAAGATAACAGGACTGACAAGTTGTTCTACACACATCATTTGCCAGGTAAAATGCTGAAGTGGCTGTGAGAGGCCTGGCTTAAATGCAGGCACTCATGAGCAGGCCATTCATATTCAACAAAACCACAGTGGGCTTGATTGAAGAGATGTTTTTTCGTAGAATAGAATTCTTTATTGGCCAAGTGTGATTGAACACACAAGGAATTTGTCTTAGGTGTATATGCTCTCAGTGTACATAAGGAGAATAAAATACATTCATCAAGAATAAAAAGATACAACACTTAGTGATAGTCAAGGTTACTAATAAGCTATCAAATCGTACTAGGAAATAAATAAAACCAATATAATTGAAAGATACAAGTAACATGGTTTTAGTAATAAGTGGGAAGAGATAGATACTAGTAAGGAAGAGAAGAATAATAGTAATACAGTCTTAGTAAATTATTTGACAGTGTTGTAGGAATTAGTTGTTAAGCAAAGTGATGGCATTCGGGGAAAAACTGTCCTTGTGTCTAGTTGTTTTGGTATGCAGTGCCCTACAGCGTCTTTTTGAGGGTAGGAGTTGAAACAATTTATGTCCAGGATGTGAGGGGTCTGTAGATATTTTCACAGCCCTCTTTTTGACTCGTGCAGTATACAGGTCCTCAGTGGAAGGCAAGTTGGTAGCAATTGTTTTTTCTGCAGTTCTAATTATCCATTGAAGTCTGTGTTTTTCTTGTTTGGTTGCAGAGCCAAACCAGAGAGTTATGGAGGTGCAGATGACAGACTCAATAATTCTTCTGTAGAACTGAATCAGCAGCTCTTTGGGCAGTTTGAACTTTCTGAGTTTGCGCAGAAAGAACATTCTTTGTTGAGCTTTTTTTTATGATGTTTTTGATGTTAGGTGTCCATTTTAAGTCTTGAGATATGATAGAACCTAGAAACTTGAGGGACTCTGCTGTTGATATTGTGTTGTCTAGTATTGTAAGAGGTGGTAGTATAGGAGGTTTTCTTCAACATCACTAAATTCAGAAAAGTTATGTTGAATGAACTTTTCTATAACTTACCTTTATAAGAGGGGTATATAACACAAACTCGAGGAAGTTTCTCAAAAGTAAAAGATACTGTAGGGCTACTATATTGGGCCCATAAATCCAGATCATGCTAAGTGATAGCAAAGAGCCACAGAAAACCATTGGCAGGTTGTTCAGATGTTTTCAATCATAAAGTCTTACTTGAAGTAAGTGTATATAGTTATAGAGAGATTTTAACTATTTTTGGTAAGAAAGCAAAGCAAATACAAAGAGAGAAGATTTCAGGCAATTTATAGAAGAGAGATGGGTTTTAAAAGTAAGATGGAGAAATGAGACTAAGGCAACTTGATGAAAAATTGAGAAACTAAAATACTGCAACTTTAGGCAGTATACAAGGAAGTGCCAAAAGGTACTAATATATTAAGTTAAAGCAGTGGAAAATTAAGCCAGGTTTTGTGCAGCAGAGAAAGATTTTTATGCTGAAATTTTCTTGCCCAGAAATAATACGATAGGAACAGATCGAGTCTTGACTGCATATGCCTCTTCACTCCTGTAGTCTCGCCAAGGTCAGAGATAACAACATCTGATTATTGTGTCTGTCTGACTAATTTGTGTTATCCTGCCCTCATTCTAGAAGTCTGCCCAGAATTTGCTGTCTTTCATCTGTATCATCTCCTGTCAAGGGATAGGATAAACTGGCAGAAGCACTGATAATGCCAATGGGCTGCTCTACAGTTTCACAGAACTACGAAGTCATCTGTTTGTAACAGATTTGGGGCTTACTTAACCTATGGCATTTCACAAATGGCCCAGATAGGATTATTGCCTAAAACCCTGGATGGGCTGTAGTACTTAGTGGATAACATTCAAATTGGAAGATGAGATGGTCTGAGCAATGCATTTAGCATAAAAAGAAACAGGAGCCAAGGCAAGCCAATGAAAAATCAACAACAAGAAGAAGAAGACAGAAAAATCTGTCTTCCAAAATAAAGGCCTGACCAGCTTTGCTTGATGTAGCCTTTATTGGCAAAGGCAGGGTTCAACTTTAGAGCCACTACCAGACATTTTTTTCTTCGGACCTGAGTCACATAGCATACGCTGGGATGCATTTCTAAGTAAGTATGCTTTAACTGCAGCTGTAATCAATCATATTTGTCTTTTAGGCTTCTATTGTTTGCTTTTGCTGCTAAATTCCTCCTCCTTACGAATGTGCCAGTTATGTTTGTTGATGCACACCATCTGGGGATCAATACTGAATCTTGATGCAGCTTTTTTGCTACTTAAAGGAGCCAGGAAACTAATCTTTAGGAGCAATTAAAGATAACCTGACAGAGGGAGGAATTGACAGATTCCATAAAGGTTGTGGAGATATGTGTTTCTGGGTCTTTCTGCAAATCTCTCTGCATGTCTCACGTTTCAATTTTGCATTATTTCTGGTTTGTTGTAGACAGCCTTTTTGAACACAGGGCCTTATATTTCATTACATTGCATTATTTGCCACGATCTCATAAAGCCATAGCTTAAACAGACTAAGGTGTTACTTTATGGCATCTGTTACAGGACAAAAGTAAAGATGAAACATCATAGAAGTGATTTTGGCTCAGTCACTATTGAGTAAATGAAAAAAAAAACAAAAAACAGAATGCCTTGTGCTGTGAAAGTGAATCATGATGTAACAGTGATTTTACATCCTATGCTCGGATAAAAGCACTTTCTTTTATTAATTATGCCTACCTGTTATATATGCTTTAATATGATTTGTACCTATTATATTGCAATCAACCAGAATCTCAACCCAAAAAAACATGTAAGTACAAAGCATTAAGACAGCCAAAGTAAAAAACACATAAAATGGATAATAAATGATACACTGATATAAAATATTAAGAACCACCTAGTATACATCAGTGTCATCTCCATCACCTTCTCAAACAATTCAATTTGTAACATTTTTCAGAAGAACAACAATGTGTTGACAATCTGATGTCATTCCATGAGACATGCCCAGCCTCCTTCACATTGTCATAGTGAGAGGCCTATAAGCAGCTCCCTGGGACATACAGATTAGGTAAATTAATTCCAGTTTGGAGAAAGGGCTCATTTGGGTTCCTCAGCATCAAGCTATAGGGGTTTAAAGGTTAAAAATTAGAACCATTAGCTAATAAGAAGCCGAAGCATTTATCGTTGGCTATAGAATAAAAACGGAAGTTAAAAATAGGGAAACAAAAGATCAGCGAAATATAGAAAATATGTTAAGAGAGAGGACGTAAATACTATGATTATTATTTTTATGACCATTAGGATTATTATGTTTAATATTATATTCTTATTAGAAGATATGTCAAGAGGGAGAAGTGAACATGTTTATAATGTTCAATATTAGTATTGTAAAATTAGAGAAGTAATATTAATGTAATGAATACTGTTATAAATTTTGATTATTACTGCACAAAGATACTTGTACTCAGACGGCACACTGTTTAATGGAAGATGGAACTATTTTACTAAAAAATTAAAAATTAAAAGAAGAAGAAGAAGCCAATGCAGGAACTAAAGCACAATGTGTTATGTTTGAGGTGATATGCACCAAGCAATAACCAAGCCATAGGTATTCTGTGAGCTCGCTGAAGTTTCCAAGGGGTCCTCAGAGGAAGTACTTTGTACACTGCTTTGTAATGCATAGCAATAATGGCATGAAGTAATTTTGTAAAGTCCCATTACACCAGTAGGGCTGTAGCTACTAGCTGTGATTCCAGGTGTACCATCAAGTTGCAAATCCGTTCTCTCAATAGAAGTGTCACACCACTGAGAAACAGCAAAGCCATAAGAGAATCTCAGTGTACAAACAGCAATTCCATCCTGCTGGGCTTCTATTTATTTGTTTGCTTGCTTGCTTAGGCTTATAGACCATTCTAGTTATTAATGGCTCTAAGTAGTTGACATTCCCAATTTACAAACTGGGTTAAAAGTTGAAACGATAACTATAGTAGAACATAACAATTTTCCCATCATAGCATGCCAAGCATGCAACAAAGCAAATTTCCATGAAGCTTTCCAGAAAGATTTCAATCTTATTTGCTCCCATGTCTTAATCGCTTTCCTAACCCCCAGCAGTGTCAATGTCAGTATACTCTGATGAGAAATATTGTAGGATCCTTGGTGCTCTCTGAGCTTTCTTATTTTCTTGCAGATGTTTCATTACCCTAACTAGATAAATTATCAGTAATGAAACATCCATAAGAGAACAAGCAAGCTCAGAGAGCACCAAGGATCCCTCATTTCAACCCTGAGCTACAAATATTCTCCTTTATCAGAGTTCCAGAAAAAAGGGGCAATGATAGCGAAGTCCCACTCCTGTGACCCTTGATGGCAAAACTCCTTCAGAATAAGAACCTGAAAGTGAGCCCTTCCTTCTACATCTTGTTGAAGAGGCAGATACAACTAGAAATAAGCAAAATACTGAGGTCTTGAAGTATGTAGGGCAGGGGTGGGCAAATGTGGCCCTATTACAATCTGTGGACTTCAACTCCCAGAATTCCTGAGACAGCCAAGCTGGCTCAGGAATTCTGGGAGTTGAAATCCACAGGTCATAAAGGGGGCATATTTGCCCACCCCTGATGTAGGGTTTTAAAAGTGACAACTAGGACCTTGAATTGCACCCAGAAGCAGATTGGTAGCTAGTTGCAGCTCTTGTAGAAGAGGTTTCACACCAGCCAGATGAAATGTGCACGAAACTATTCAAACTGCTATATTTTGGATCAGCTGGAGTTTGTGGGTAGCTGATGGAGAGTGTGATGCAATAATCCAACAGAGAAGAAACAAATTCCATTCATTTTTATCTCTTTCAGACCCTAACAGCCTCCAAACACTGGGTCAAGATGTTAATAGCTTGTCTCAGGTGGCCAGGGATAATGATGTATAATTGAATTTCATAAGCATACTGATGATACCAACATCGCAGATTACTGGAGGACCTCTCCCAGCAGCTTCATGTCAAACAAAGACCTGCCCAGGGTGTCAGTTCTTTTGTCCTTTAAGAGCAGAATAACTAAACAATTGTTTAGATGTAATATCTGTTCATAAGTGCACTGTTTGGCAGTGATAAAAGTAGTAGTAGGCAATGCTTCCAAAATTACTTCTCTCTGTCAGATTTCAGCTTGTCTTGGTATTCAGTGCCAAATACCTTCAAAGGAAGGTAAAAAGTAATATAGAAAGCAGATTAGAAAGTTTTATAGACTGGAAAAGATGCTATTTGGTCAGAATAATCTGGCTTGTTAGCTTGAATTAAAAGGTGGGGTTGCTTTGTGTCAAGGCTTCTCTTCAAATCTTAGTGCTGGGATAGTATGAAATGGGGACTCAGGCCCTCGTTTCCACTTAGACAGACAAATCTAATTCTAGGTGAAGAGGCTGCTCCCTTTTACTGTTTCCCTGTCAGCAAAAGGCACCGAGATTCAATTATCCAACACTGTCATTCCAGAGTAATTGGGTTTCTCCTCCCCTTGGCTTTTATGGACAATACTCCTTAAAAGTCCAGCAGCTTCAGCTTGCTTCCCGTTGACATCTCTCCTGTGTTCATATTTCAGAGATTCACTTTTCTTGAGAAGTGTTGGGAATGATGCTTTGCCATCACATAAACCTTTTGATGCAAATGATTTCAAAATGTAGTCTTTGGGGCTGTGATAACTCCACTTTACCCTGAAATTGAAATTGCTTGAACAGATGAGCAAAACTCCCCATACAATGATGTGCTAATTGGTGTTTGAAAGCAAGATAAACAAAGGAGGAATTTAGGTGGTGATTTAAATAAAGTCTTGGTTCACAGAGTGTAATCTTGAGAAATTTGGGATGCATTTGTAAATGAATGCAAGCAAAGGGTTGAAGGGAGGAATAATAAAGAGAACTGCATCTAATGCCAACAGAATTAATCCATTTTGGTGTATATTTTCTTTCAAACTTTTCAATATATTTTGTTAGGATGTATAAATATAATTGTTGCTAAACTATTCGTCCCCCAAACTCACAACCCAATATTCCCAAAGGTGTTTTTTCAAGAGGCAACTGGACTTCCTGTTTTTTCTTTGAAGACGTTTCACTTCTCATCCAGGAACCTTCTTCAGCTCTGAAGCTTCTTTGGATGAGAAGTGAAACATCTTCAAAAAAAACCCCAGAAAATCCAATTGCCTCTTGAAAAAGCACCTTTGGGACTATTGGGTTGTGAGTTTGGGTGATAACCTAGATGACTAAGAATCTCCATAGTCACAACCCAATAATGAGCATCAGTATCATTTTACATTCTGATCATTTTTCAATTCATACTGTAATAAGAAACATTTCACCAGTAAAACATTGAGAAAATTTTAAAAAGCTATCCTGCAAATGATATCTTGTAACAAATGTTGAAGAAATTTCACAAGAGAAAAATAAAGGTGATTAAAGGTAAAGATAAAGGTTCCACTCTCACAAATGTGTTAGTCATTCCTGACTCTAGGGGGCAGTGCTCATTTCCATTTCAAAGCCGAAGAGCCAGTGCTGTCCAAAGATATCTCTGTGGTTATGTGACTGGCATGACTAAACATCAAAGGCACATGGAACGCTGTTACCTTCCCACCAAAGGTGGTCCCTATTTTTCTACTTGCATTTTTTACGTGCTTTCGAACTGCTAGGTTGGCAGAAGCTGGGACAAGTAATGGGAGTTCACCCCATTATGCAGCACTAGGGATTCAAACCGTTGAACTGCTGATCTTTCGATTGACAAACTCAGCGTCCTAGGCACTGAGCCACCGGGTCCCTGATTACAATGGTGATTACAATGGCTAAATGATATGTTCTGATAATATTGACACTAATAGATTTATAATCCATATCTGGGTATTGAGTTACATTTTAGAAACTTGAATTTATTTAATCCATATTTAAATATGAATCCATGTTACAATCTTGTACAGATAATCCTCAATTTGTGATTGTAATAGAGTCCAGAATTTCCATCATAAGTCATGACAGTTGTAAGTTGAAACACCCATGTGACTGGATTCAGTTTTAGGGCTTTTTTTGTGATAGTAAGTGAATGCTGCAGTCATTAAGTGAATCAATGTATTCTTACAGGTATTTTGTTAGAAACCAGCCAAAAAGACCAGAAACTGGCAAAAAATTATCATAATACCATCATAAATTGTGGTCATATGGCTGCAGAATTCTACAATTGGCCATAAACTTTCTGCCAGCTTTCCTGTTGACTTTGCTTGTGGAAAGCTGGTGGGGAATGTCTGAAATCATGATCATATGACTTGAGTGTTCATGGTGATGCTGTAACAATCATATCTTTGTGAATACAACTGTTGTGAAGATCCTTGAAATTTCAATTACATGGGAGTAATTAGACCTAGATTCTGTACACGTTCTTTAAGTTATTGGGTGTGAGGTACTTTGAGTCAATACTTTTTTGCGCTATGTTACACTTTTTGGGCTAATTGAAGGTGACAAACAGACAAGAGAATTTTAGTAGTATATAGATAGATAAATTTGTCCTACAAACATACACTTACTTGTCTTCTGCAAACCTGGAAAAATGTAATGCAATGAGCTTTCACTTGTTGATCTGTGAGTGAAATGTCTCTCAGATGTGGGTGCCCTAAACTCCTATTCAATCCACTTTTACTTAATTGTGCACTCAAGGTTCCTGTTACAGATCCAGGCAGCTCAGCCTATCAGCTATGATACAATTTTATTTAAGTTTCTGTTTCTATATTCAGAACCAGTACACCAGATACTAGAAAAAAGCAATACCATCATTCCCAGCACAATTGTTGCTGCACACATGTAATTTTCATAGATTTATGTGCATCTCTTTGCACAGAGATAACACTCATAATATATCCCATATCTCTTTTCCTCTTTTTCTCTTACAATCCTCTAACAATTGATTCTGCTAATTAAGTTACCAGATGATTACCTGCTTTAGTTTCCTGCCATCAGTAGCAAAAGGAAAGCAAAATTGGTTTCTGCCAGTCAAATTGTTATTGCTGGATTATATTATATGGTTGCTTTATTCCCTATAACAATTCTGTGATGTGGATTGAGTAGAGAGAAAATCTGCCCCCACATCATCTAGTGACCTCTATGATTGTGTGGGAACTTACATATGGCAGTCCCCAGTCATAATACAACCCCTAACTATTACAATGGATTGGCTGACAGCTGCCTGTTAATTCAGTTTCTAGAATGGGGAACTACCCTATATCTTAAGTATGGTTTAGTTGTTCTTCCTTCTGAGATTATTATTGTCCCTTAAGGTTGAGAGGTAGAGAAAAAGTAAGCAGAGGTAAACAACAGGTAAAGTCAGAGGTGGCAGTTGCTCATACTAAACAGAGATTTGCAAAACACAAGCCAAATATGTCAAAAGGGGCAGTGTTTCAATGGAGAAATAAAAAGTTGCCCCAAGAGAGAGATTACCTAGTGAAAGACAATGAGAAAGCCCAGAGGGAGAGATAGACGCCTGGCTTCTTATGTGCACCAAAGCCAGAGCTTTTGAACCTTTTGCATTCAAATCTGTTGACTACTACTAGTCTGTGTACATCCCATCTGAAGGAGCACATGCTTTCCACAGATTTAGCAAAGAAAGGCCAATTGATGAGCCCTAGCTCAACTCGACAGCAATGCTTGGTGTGCCCCCTGCCCTCCTGCACCTGATTGCTGCCCTAGGCAATCATTTGCTGATGTTTTCTCTGCTGGTTGGCAATGGGTATTTCTTTTGTTTTGTTTGTTAATGGCCTTGTGATTGATCCAAGGATGTCCCATTAAGTCCAATCTTCATATCTCCCAGTGGGAATGCTTTCTGTTTCTCTTCAGACTGGGTGAAGCATGCTCCTCCTGCTTCCCCATATCCATGTACCCACAGTCCTACAAAGCTTCTCTTCCTTTTATTATTATTACTATTTTAATATCTTTAGGTTGCAACATAGGAATGCTGCCATTTTGTTCCTTTTAAGCTCTACTCTCCTTTTTGCTACAGAGTTTTCATAGAGCCAGAGAGGAAGATAGGCGTCAAAGAATGATTGTTCCCCTTTGTTTTGATTACTGTATGATAAAATAGTATCATAAGCAGAAACATGGACAGTGATAGATGGGAAGGGATGTGAAGGTATTCATGTGTGCAAACACCTTGGAGAGAAAAAGAAAGATGGAGGGCTATGGAGGAAGGAATCACCCCTAAAAGTAAAGGGCAAGCATGAGGGACTGATCCATGCAGGAACCAAGCAGTAATTTTTGCATTCCCTTTATGGAAAAGCAAAAATCAGGGGAACAATCAACCAAATCTTGCAGTCAGAGCAGTCCAGTATAAATAGCAGCCTGGTCCCACTGCTAATCTATTGCAGTGTCCAAGAGCAGCATGACAGACAAGCAGCTTAGGCTGCAGTCTAAGTCTAAAATTGCCCTTTTTGTTATTCAAAGTAATTTACCTATCCATGTTCTGTGTGGTGATGGGCTGACACCATCCATTTATGATCTTCTGACCTGGCTATTACTTCTTTAACTTTTTTCCCTTGAAGAATGTAACACACACATAAAATAATCATTTATGACAGTTTGCTCTCCATGAAGGAACAGATCCCATTATATTTAGTTGAAAGGGAGGACTGACAAAAATTGTATTGACAGGCCATGATAAAGTATTATTGCAGAAAAGCAAGTAGCTGTCTTGAATTAATTCAGGATAATGGCGTTAATTTGAAATATGTGGTTTCTCTGTTTGGAAATGTGGATCCATTTTTGCTTGACATGATTGACTGTCAATGAGATTTTTCTTCTCCACTTCTAATTAAAGTAGGAGATGCTGATACTTACGGTAGTGATATGTGTTGCAGCATCAGCACAATAAGAATCTGAGTTCAATATAGAAGCAATGAGGGATTTCCACATTGGCCATCAGATATACCTGTTCTAAGGGCCTTTACACTTTATAAGATTGTACATCTGTGGATTTTTGCTCCTTTAATGCCCATTACACTCAGTGAAGCATAGCAGTCAAAGTGATGGGATTGCTAAGATTAGAAAAAAAGTTTGCAGTGTGTACTGTAGCAAAAAAAATGCACCTAGATGATCCATTTGCTTCTGAAGAAAACTGGAAAGTATCTGTGGAATGATAGACAAATAAAATGTATTAAATTGTTTAATCTCTGTCTTGTTCCTTTCTCCTATAAATTGATAGGTATTTCTAAAGTGCTTTCATTAGGGATTCTACTGGTTGTGGTAAAAAAGTCAAAATGTCACTATGATCTGCCATTTTTTAATAGAATGTTCATGTCAAATAGAAAGCAATGCTGGGGGAAAAAACTGGATATGAACATACTTTCAGGAAAACTCCCTAGAAATTACTTTATTTTCCCACAAATAGATCCATATTTTCTGATATGATAGTTCATTAAGAAAGTCATTTGTATTCCCTTAATTACAGCAAATGATGGATCAACTCAAATCTGAGTTTCAGGTTAACCATTTGAAAGTTTAGTTTGATTTGGCACTTTAGTGCAAAGCACTGAATCAGGTTAGTTCAATCCAATTTTGTAATTCAATTTTCAGATTCAGTTTGAAAGTCAATTAGATAGAGATTCTATTGAGTGGGCTTGGACTTCTTACTAATTATGTAGTAAGTCAGATTTGGGTAGCAATTGACAGTGCGACAGTAATGATTTCCATTAAGGCTTTACAACTAGAACGTCATTTGTCTGCCCACTTATTTGGAACAGGCACTCAATCGTGAGAAATAACATTTTTAAAAGGAAACGTGTGGAGATCCTGAATGAATCCACCCATAAGCACAATAATGAGACTATTCTTAAAATATACAATGAAGTTTCATGGTTCTATAAGCCATGTGTAATAGACAGCACACACAAAGGCTTGCAACAGTATAGCTGCAGACACACAAAAATACTAGGGATATTTCCAAAATAATCTAATTTTTCCTCAGTTTTTGTATTAAATTTATGTTTTACAGAAGCAGTATGCTCCGTCTCATAATTGGGTAGACCAGGTGGCCCTGATAGATTGGTCCCACTGGAGAAAAAACACTGAAATTTTCTTCAGATTATTTTATGTAGCCAACATATAGCCCATATGTTGCTTTATTACATGGAAAACAAGAGAGAAGCCTTCCATGGCCACTGCTGGCAAAGGATTTGCAAAGTATTCCATTTAGGAAATTCCCACTTCCTAAAGTTTTACATTCTTTACAGTCTCATTTTGTATTTTCCCTCTCCTTACATTATGGATGAACACATGCATATAAATAGCAAGCTGCAAGAAAAAACACAATCTGTAATCAGATTCACATACACACACACACCTACACATACTTACATTATGACTGTCAAAACGTTACAAATAACATGTTGATGTTTTTATATACAATTGCAAGGTTATTTTGATAGTGATTTTACTGATATTCTCAAACAAAAAGCAAATTTGATTATAATATACATACATACATACACAGAGAATATACATACACACACATCTAAAAAGCTTTTATCCTAATGTTTCACCAGATTGGGAAAACTCAAACAATCATGCTAAATAGGAACTCTTTATGTAATAGTGATAATGTACAAATGAGCAGAAATAACTAATATTTGCAGATACAGCAGCAAACAACACATGATCCAATTTGGAAAGTAATTACATCAAAATACTAATTTAATTATAATTCAGGATGACTGGAGTACAAAGATGAATGACTAATGACACAGCAAGATCTCTGTTAATCTCTAATAGTCTCAAACTTGATCCCCAGTCTTGTTTCCTCAACAATACTGACTGAGTTCCAGTAAGTGTTTGCTTGGGTTTCTAATGGAGTAAGACTAATTAGTTCTAACCTGTAAAATGGAACAAATATCCTTTACTGTTCATTATAAACACAACAGAAGCAGAAAAAGGGAGAGGAGAGAAATCAGGATCATTCACACATTTCCTCTTAAAACCACAGCATGTGGTTTTGTTATCATACTGGGCCTAATTCTACTGTGTACAGTAATTCAACAGGCATGTCAGTCACTGTGACTGATGATCAAAGCAATCTTTATCATTAAGGGTAATAAATGTACTGTTTTACCTAGACATTAAAGAAAAATAAAATGGATAATTTAGTGTCCCATTTAGCAAGTCAAGAAATTATAGATTACTGTACTAGAAAATGCTATTCAGTTACTATGTAATACAAATGCTGTGCAATTTCTGGAAAAAAAAAACCTTTTGCTTTGGCTGAAGTAATACTATTTTAATCAAAGAAACATTAAAGGCTGCTAGAATTTCATAATCTAGAATAGGCTTAATTGACTTGATAGATCAGTGCAAGCTAAGCAATAGCACTTAGACTTACATACCGCTTCACAGTGCTTTACAGCCCTCTCTAAGATGTTTACAAAAGTCAGCATATTGTGTTCTGATCCTGCCTTAGCAGAAACAAGAAACAGACTTTTTGTCACAAAAAAACTCTCTTTATTCACTTCTTGTGAATTAATTGCATTCACCCATCAAAAAGTCCAGGCAATAGTCCTTCCAGGAGTTAACTGCAGTACAGACTTTATCAGTTCCTTGTGATAATTGCAAGGCCATGAGCTCTCAGCCGAAAGGCTGCAAATTAAGTTCTGGCAAACAGACTTTGTGGCACAAAACACAATGAGCAAAATCTTCAGAAATACGAACTGTTGTCTCTTATGACAACCACTCCCCTTTCCTTCTATTTATTCCCCAGCCAGGGAGCAGCCATTCAGCATCCACATGTGCTTTACTTCCTGAGTCGACTCCTTCTCCTCTGTTGCTCACCTCTTCTAACTGCTCTGTGCATACTTGCATCTGGAACAGGCCCCAGCTGTTCTTCCTCCTCATTCATATAAGCTTCCAAAGGCAGCTGCCTCTCTGGTGGCTGGGAAATGACTGGGAAATGGTGGCTGGGAAATGACGGCCCTGGCGCTATCTCTGTGTCCAACGCATAACATCCATCAGAGCCTTCCCCAGACTCCGGCACTGGCCCAAGTTCCTCTCCAACCTCCTCATCGTCCGAGTCTGCCGCCAACTCTTCTGGTAGCTGGTAGGCCACAACATATTGTACCCAACAATCTGGGTTCTCATTTTATTGACCTTGGAAGGATGGAAGGCTGAATCAATCTTGAACCAGTCAGGATCGAACTCCTGGCAGTGAGCAGAGTCAGCCTGCAATACTGCATTCTAAGCACTGCACCACTATGGCTATATAAGCAAGCTATATAAGCAAGTAAATTGTTTATTTTAGAACTACTTGTCCTTCTAGTTTTTCTTTTAAAGCAAAAAGAAAGTTCCTTTTTCAAATATCAAAAATGTATTTAAATTTTATCTATGCTAGTGAAATGTGCATTTCTTATAACAGCTTTTGAGATTTTTTAAAAAAAAATTTAACCACTGCAAAAATCAAATGAATGCAAATTAAATAATTATTTCATACATCAAATGATAGAAGCCCTCCTCAAACTTTCACCTGAGTGTGTATAAGGGCTTCAGGGTGGGTGAAGTAATAGCATACCTGCTGGACCTGCATCTTCTCTTCACAAATGTGCTTATTTTGTCTGAAGGAAAAATGTACTGAAGTGCTTCTTTCCATATGACCCTTTGAATACCTGAAGTCTTCCATAAGGTGTAACTAGCAGTGAGTTCCAAGATGCTGAATGGCTCCTTAATTTCATATGTGAAATGTTAGCAGCTGACATGATTATTATGATTGCCAGCTGGTGTAGTAGTCAAAATGCTAACCTAGAAACCAGGATATGGTTCTTTCTAGGCTTCCCTTAGGCATGAAAGGTGTCTGAGTGACAACTTTGGGCCAGTCACTTTCTCTCAGTCCAACCTACCTCACAGGGTTGTCATTGTGAGGGAAATATTAGGTGCCTTTACTACCTTCCCTTGATCAAAATGTATAAAAAGGCAGGACAATAATCTAATAATAATGATAAAGTTGCCTGTTTCTTTCCACTCCAGGAAATTCACTCAGTTTAGCTGATTTCATCGCTTGCAGACTTCAAGCTGCCCTGCAGTAAATCTCAGCTCTCCAGAGACTTCTTTTCTCAGTTTATGTGACAGAAGACTCACAGGCATGGGTCAGCAAAATTAGTATCTGTTGCAGGCAAGAACCAAGCCATATAAACACAAAGCATTGGTCCACTGCAGTACGTAGGAATCAACATCCACAGATAGATCTGTGCTCCTGAATTTAAACTCTAGCCTTTTTTTCTCCCATTTTAATGAGCTATTAAAGCCTGGCTATCCTTTTGGAAGGCACTTGATCTATGTTGACATATCAAGTTTTTTTTTTTCCTGTGTGATAACTGCTAGTAACTATCTCACCCAGCTTCATTCCTTAATCATCTCTTTCCTTATATTTTTTTTTCCCTTCCTCTCTGTGTCTGGAAATGTAAAAGAACACAAATGTAAAGAGTAAAAATAAAAAATACAGAAAAGGAAAAAATAGGAAAAAATCAAAAGAAAGAAAAATAAGAGCATAGCAAAAAAAAAGTATAATATCTTAAAAACATGACTTTTCCCTTCTCCCCAAAAAATAATTTTAGTAACTTATTACATTTTCTTAAAATGCAATAAATGGTCTCATCTTCACATATCTCATGTCCTATCTATAAACAAATCTTTAAAATATCATGGTCCAATCCTGATCAGTAAATCATTAAAAGTTACTAGAGATAACAATATATATATTTTAACCTTGAACAAATAAACTAATTCCATTCCTTTGTTAAACTTTTAACAATCTTGATCTTTGATCCCTTCAAATAATATCTTAGAACTTGTTTTCTTTGCATTTTTTAAAAATCTTTTCTCACAAAACTTTAGCAAGACTTTTTTATAAATCCAATATAGAAGACTTATTCAGATAACATTTTGGTTTGTTCTTTACTGGTTTCATTTGTATACCTAAACCATTGTTCACACCTATCATCCAGTGTATTTTGCTCCATTCTGAATTTGTAAATGAAATATAAGATAAATTTAATTCTTTACTTGTAATCTTTAGTTTGTTCATATTTCCTTTAGTGTCCAATATTCAAAGATCCATTTTATTTTTTTTAAGAATTCAAAATAACACCTTTACCATGAGAAGCATTTTATAATTAATTTCAAAATCTCATTTCAAATCCATCTGGACCTTAGCCCAGTTGTAATTTCCAAGATCAATTTATAAATCACCCTTCATCCTTTTGAAAGGCATCAACTACAGTTTGGACTGAGATGACATTCTCTCACATCCCAGAGCTCTAAATCCATAGAGATGACTATCTTATGGTCTCTTATGAGGAGCAACTGTTTGAAGCACTTGTGGGTGATGCCAAGTCCTCTCCTTGTCTGGAGAGGAATTACAAAGAGACAGTTCAGTCACTCTTCCTTCTTTTGTGGTTGTCAGCTCTGCTATAAGCAGAGCCATCTTCAGTTCACCATTTCTTCCTCAAAAGTTCTCAGACTACTGCATTTCCAATTGTCTAGCTAGCTGACCTGACCACAGAAATAGTAAACTGATATCCTGATGCCATTCACATAATTTATCATGCTATCTTAGAATAACACAGTTGGAAGGGACCTTGGAGGTCTTCTAGTCCAAACCCTTGCTCAGGCAGGAAGCCCTATACCATATCAGATAGTTTGTCCAATCTCTTCTTAAAACCTCCAGTGCTGGAGCATCCACAACTTCTGGAGGCAAGTCATTCCAGTGATTAATTGCTGTAAATATTAGGAAATTTATTCTAAGTTTTAGGTTGGTTCTCTCTATGATTAGTTTCCATCAATTGCTGCTTGTCCTGCCTTCACATGCTTTGGACAATAGGTTGACCCCCTCTTCTTTATGGCAGCCCCTTAGCTATTGGAACACTGTAACAAGACAGTCACTGCAAGGAAATCTTGCTGATTTTCCCTTCATTTTAGGGTCTTTCCTGTTACTGTTACTTTTATTTGAAGAAGTTAAGGTTTGTGTGCATTGCTACAAAGCTACAACTCACTTCAATTCTAGCTAGATATAGCTTGGATTCTTTGTGTGGTTGTTAGGAACCTGTCTGATGATTCAGAGACTGAATAGAAGAGCAGGACTTAATAGGTTTTGACCTCGTAACTCAGGAGGTGATGAGCTTTTAGATATTTATATATGACATTCAGAAAAAGCAGGAACTGCTTTCTGTTTTCTCTGTTAAAGAATGACCCTGCAGTTCCAAAGCAATCAAGTAATCAGCCACTTGTTGGAGATGCATAGCAGTAGATTGAGTCACCTGACACAGAAGCTAATCTAAATCACCTGATTTGGAGCTTGAGCAGGAATAGATGAACAGGTCTCGTACCTGCAAAATGATCGTGAGTAGAACAAAAACATTCAATTATGTTCCACAAAAGAAGAAAACATGACTAGGAAAATCAGCATCCCTGACTTAGACCTTTAAAAAAGTGATCAGAAATCAGACTTCTATTGGCAGGTAATTTCCTCATCCTGGACCTAATTTTCTGATTGACCTTTATCAATGTGAAAACAATATTTTTCTCAGTTCTATTCTTGAATCTTGGATTTGCCTGCATGGAATATGGATCTTGAAGTAAGCTTATTTATTTTCCTGAGCTCTTGCACTATTGTACCATAAATATCATGTTTAAGTCTAACCTCTTGCAGTTGCTGGCAAAGAGGCTGGCATTCAAAAGTTGATTACAAGGTTGTCCAAAATTTATGTTATGAAACCTATTGTGTCACATCTTAATATAGAGAGTTCTTCTATCCCTGAAATCTTCATATCTGTGCCCATTTTGCTTTTTATTAGAGCAGCAATAGGGTCCCATTTTCCATTAGTCCTGTGTTATATCCCTTCCTGCTGAGAGTGTTATAAAATCAGAATTTACATAGAGAAAATTATGTAAAACTGAAACCTAATCAGGTCTTGAATCAATTTGATAACTGGAACTGTTCAGGCATAACATCAATTTAGACATACAATGAATTTATAAAAGTCCATTCATGTTATAAAAGAAACCTGTTAAGTACATATAGTATATATATCAGTAAGCTGTTAGCAATTAAATTGTCTTTGCTGTAATGTTGATAATGTATGCCTAATATAGATGTTTTAACTAGAGTTCAGATCCTTGGTTGCAAAGAATGCCTGGCTGGACCTTTTACAAGACTTTTTAAAATTTTGAATGCATTCATCCATAGTCATTCTGATGAAATAATTATTTAGAACAATACTGTGAAGACAGACAGGAGCCTGGTTTGAAAGAATCACATAAGATCTCAATATAAATGAAGGCTGTTGCCATCTTCCAGAATATTGCTCCCTATTTGTATTTCTTTTTGGTAACTCCAGAATTGGTAAAAATTTAAATAGGATTGGTTCTCTCCCATTTTCACATAATCTGTTTTGGATCTGAGATGGTTTACTTTATTCATTCTGTTTGTTTATTGGCAACTGTAGACGTCCGTTAGAGAACTGGAGCAGGGGAAACAATTATTTTACTGTATAGATAGAAGGGGCGGATTAGAGATGTAGTGAAACTTTCTATACTGGATGCTAATCCAGTTGCTTAAGTGTCAGATTCAATATTGATTTTGATTCCTCTGCATAATTCCCTTAATTTTCAGTTTCTGTTTGCTGCAGTAGAATTGCATGTTGATCCTGAGGCAATAACTTTATTATTTGAGCAAGTTTCAGCAGAGATTTTACTTCAGATAGATCAATACATATGTTGACCTGTGAGTCTTCAAAGAAGTCAGGCAATTACAAGTACTGTTTTCATCAATAACATTGGTGTAGCCAAAAATATACATTGATTATTTTAACCTTACAAAATCATCCTATGACATACAACCCGATGAGCAGAAAATAGATATCTTTTTCTAATTTCTGGATCCTAATTAAATAGCCGGAGTGACATTTCATATTTCACTTCTGGGAGAGGAACACAATGATAAGAAGTGTTTGTTTTGCTTAATATAAATTGCAAAACAATATTATTGAAGGAAAACAGAAACAGATACGCAGTTGTTTTCCTTATGAGAAAAAGCAGGATCTTTCACATTAAAGAGTTCTGATAGCTACAAGTTGCTTTTACAGATGTTTCAGCAGGAATCTAGAGATCAATGACACATGGGTATTCCATACAGATACATTTAGAAAAAGTCAAAACTTGAACCTGCAAAAATCAGTCTTCTCCTCTTTGCAGTGTCTCAATATATGGAATTTTTGTGTATGAAGATTCTCCAGTCATCCAAGTTATGGTTGTCCCAAAGGTGCTTTTTCCAGAGGCAACTGGACTTTCTTGTTTTGTCTTTGAAAACTTTTCATTTCTCATCCAAGAAGTCTCTTCAGCTCTGACAGGATAGTGGGGAATGGAAGGATTTATGTTCCTTGCAGATGGCTGGTCATTTGCATTCTTTTAGAGTCATTGAGGCCACTTGGAGGTTCGTCTGTGTCCTGAGTCACCTGAGTAGTGCAAATGGGTGTGGACTCTTCTTGGAACTGCTGAAAGGACTCTGTTGTGGACCTGTGCTGCCTGCAGAATGTTTTTCTCTGCCCTGCATCCCTTCACTATTGAACACAGGCACAGGCTGTTGGGATGAGTCTGTGTTGTCTGCCCCTCAAACTGAAGCACAAATGGTTCCTGTAGTCGGGGTTTTATTTTTTTTTCTGGAAATCTGTTCATATTCCCACACCATTCAAAGGGTGTTCATCACAAAGTACATAGCTAAATGTCTGTGGAGATTCTAGGTCATCCAGGTCGAGATGGTCCCAAAGGTGCTTTTTTATATGGGATTTTACTTGTTCGTTTGTTTTAATTGATATGTTGCACTATTTTGGCATAGTGAAGTGACTGCAAACAGCTTATACTGTGCCTGTAGTTCCTCCCTATACCCTTAACTCAACAGTTCTACAAAGAAATAATAGAAAATTGTGGATCCAACACAGCACATACTGTGGGGGAACAGGTAGTAGATTTCAAAGGAACTAAAAATCTACAATGCAATGCAAAGAAATTAATAACAATAACAATGGGAAGCATAAGAGTCATTGAAGAAAATTTACAGAAATCAAAGGAAACTTATGCAAAGATGTGTATGATAAAAGAGAAAGAAGGAAAGATCAACTGGAGCAAGGGTGTCAAACTCACTATGACACATTGTCATCACGTGATGCATCAAAACTTTTTCCCCTTTGCTAAAATGGGGTCGGGGTGGTCAGCGTGTGATGCATCTGGCCCACAGGCCACGAGTTTGACACCCTTGAACTAGAGAGAAAGTGGTTAAAGAATAGATTATATAAATGTACAGAAGAACTGTACAGTATTGAAAAGATCCTAGAGCTCATGATACATACAAAGCTGCAAGATGGATGAAATCTCAGTAGAGCAATTTAAAAGCTTGCGAGATGTTGACATTAATTGCTGGTAATGGTTTGTAAACAGGAATGAAAAAAGATAGGGGTGGCCAAACAATGGGGAAAGATCCATTTATTTCCAGTATTAAAAAGGGGCAGTGCTAAAGAATGTTCAAACTGCTGGTTTTTTACAGCACTTATTTCATGTGCTGCTAAATAATGCTCATGATTTTGCAATCCAGACGGGTTTTTTGTTTTTTTTTTGCTTTAATTTATATGCCGCCCTTCTCCGGAGACTCAGGGTGGCTTACAATGCGTTAAGCAATAGCCTTCATACTTTTGTATATTTTTATACAAAGTCAGCTTATTGTCCCCACAATCTGGGTCCTCATTTTACCTACCTTTGAAAGGATGGAAGGCTGAGTCAACCTTGAGCCTGGTGCGATTTGAACTTGCAGTAATTGCAAGCAGCAGATGTTAATAACAGTGCTTTAGTCCACTGTACTATAGGCTCTTGCCACAAAAAGAAAGTAGAGCAAAGAAAGGCTAAGAGTTCAGGCTGGGTATTGGAACCAAGTCACCTTGCTTCCAAATGAGGAAGTATTAACTGGTGGCATGGAAATGAAAGAACAGTGTGGGGAGATTCCCTTGATGCCAGAAACTGTGGCAAAGAGTAAGAATGAGGAATCTGGTAGCTGGTTGGACAGATGTTTTGTTTCTTTTAGTACCATGTTTCCCCAAAAATAAGACCCTGTTTTATATTTTTTGAACCCCAAAATAAGTGTTCGGCCTTATTTTCAGGGATGTCTTATTATTGGGGGGTTGTCTTACCTGATTTCCAGCTCTGTCTCCCTAACCCTAACCAGAGGAAATGGCAGGGACCACCTACTTATGTGTTTAAATATTTTTGGGGAGGGCTTATTTTCAGGGAGGGCTTATTTTCTGGGGGGCTTTTAGCACATGTGCTCAAAAGCCCGATTGGGCTTATTATCAGGGGATGTCTTATTTTAGGGGAAACAGAGTAATAAGGGCATCTGCTTTGTTTCTCTGTACTTTTGGTCAAACAGCTTAGAAGGATTTTTTTTTACATCATTTGAGTTGGAAGATTTGTGTTGATTGGTTTGTTTCTTTTGAATAAGAAGCACCAAAGCTTGTTTATCAGAGATATAAAAATAAAGAGTGTGTACATCATAAAAATGTCTTCAAATTCACTGTTAACCTTAAATGCTAGATGTACACGCTGGTTTACTGAGTCATCCTCAATTATGTTTTTATATTTACATCTGAAGTGTATTATTTTGTGACTCAGTTGAATATTCATTATTAAAATTATATATTTTTATACTTCTTTTAATGCTATAAATCTATTTAATAGAAGCAGAAGTGATTCTTGTTTTTGTGCTTTTCCAAACTTTTTAAAAGCCATTATATAATGACATGCTTTTTTTTTAACCAAGGAGAGTTGTATTTCATTGAAAATGGAATGTACTTTCATTGCATTTTTACAGTATGATATATAAATATAAATTATATATTATATATTAAAAGCCTAGGGTTAATAGCTATTAGGGCCACCATTTCATTTCATTTAGATCATTTTTGTCTAGGCTTTGTCATTTTATATTCAGTTTATTTTACAGATTTTAAGAAACTTTTGGATTATAACAAATTCAAATCAATCAGAAAATAAGCAAGAAATCTGTGTTTATAGAACTAGTTCAGAGTTCTAGAAATGTTTTGGGACTTTTACTGGTAACTAAATTGCTTACATCAATGGTGTCAAACTCAAGGCCCGGAGGCCAGATCTGGCCTGTGGGGTGCTTAGATCTGGCCCGCGGGGCTACCCTGGAAACAGCAAAGGACGGGCCCGAGGTGCCTATGCCAGCGAAAATAAAGGCGGTTCTCCTGAGGTCAGTTTTTGCTGGCAGAGAGTTGCAGGAGGCCATCGCAGCTGAAAACAGAGCTGGGGAGCCTGTTTTCACTTGCAGAGCACTCAAGCCACAGGTGCCCCCAACACGAGTGACATCGAGCTGGCCACGCCCACCATGGCCACGCTCATCCCAGCCGCCCAAGGTCAAACACAACCCTGATGCGGCCCTCAATGAAATCGAATTTGACATCCTTGGCTTATACGATACTTCATATATCTATCCAAACTTGTCTCTGAAAATGCATATAGAAAGAATGTCTATGTGACAGCATTTCCTTTGTCTCCAAGAATGCAAGAAATATTCAGCCATGAAATACACAAGGTTTCATCCCAAAAATAGTAGTATTTTATTTTGTCAATAATATGTAAGAGGGCATCTCACTGTATGAATTAATTCTATGCATTAAAAGTTGACAGCCTGAACCAGCAGTCCTTCTATCTTCTTTGAATGCACCTTGATTTGAATGCAAACTTCTTAGCATAGTTTGCCTGTTCTGCCTTGATTATTAAATAAATCAGAATTTCACTTACTTAAAAATTATTCTTTAAAGTACCTAGCCAGCATGTTTTGTTCATTTCAATTTAGCCAACCCAGCAGGATAGAAAGATGCTTTGTTCTTTCTATGAACTTTTTTCCACTGCCACGCACTGGGGAACTGGGTTTTTCCATATTTGCACAGTCATTACCTTTCTTTTAAGTTTTCTGAAAATTGCAGAAATGATCCTCTGGGACATCTCTGAATACAAGCAATCCTTGGTGCTCCAGGATACCTAATTTTCCTTTTGAAGCCACTCTGTTTTTCACAGTTGAGGCTAATTCCCTGCATGACAGCATTCTACTTTAATGAAGCCCTCATGGTAGAAGACATGATAACGTTCAGTGAGAAACATAGAGATAAGGCCCAGAGGACACACATTATTTAAAACCAAAATCAGTTGGGCATACAAAAACATACATTAATGGAGGAGAAAAATGATATTCATAGGCATGTAATGCTGACTTGCAGGTGACATTTTCCTCTTGCTGCAACCAGAACGAATTAGATTTATGTCAGTTCTGCAAAGAGTCTTTTTGAAAAATTAGGGAAATACCATACAGTCCAAATGAATCACCTCAGTTTTCCAATCGTCACAGAACTTAGTGCCAAGCCTTTAGTGGACAGGCTGTGGAAAATCATGCAATGAGGCAAAATTTATAGTGAAATCATTTAAATGACATTTTGGGGTTTTTTATTTTATTTTAAATTCCCAAAACATATTAATGTTTAATATGAACATTAAAACCCCATTTTTCCCTGTAAAATATCTTTTTTTTTCACATTTCAAAGAATTTTGTTTATATATTATCAATCTGTAAATTATTTTATCACTATTAGGTAAAGATAAATTATTTCACCACTGTTAAACCGGTTTAAATCAGGGGTGAAATCTACTTACCTTCCCTACCGGTTTGGAAGTGCACACAAATACTTTTGGGGGGGGCATTTCTTCTGAATACTACAGAATACAATTGAATTCTTGTTTAATCTAATAGGGTAGAGGCAAGTTATCAAAGGGAACAAGATGAATAAACTATCCGTGTTAAAAGGGATGCTCAATTCATTTGTTTTCCAGGAAAAACTCAGTTTGTTTATTGTTTATTGCATTTAAGATGACAAGCAGAAGTAAAAGACATTATATAAACATTACAACAACAACAAAATATACAACACATTATCTACAAGCCTTGTAGATTATATAAGCCAAAATATGTCACCTGGTTGAGACCTAAAATGGAATAAAATTAGTGGTAGCATTATTGCCAAAAAAAGAATGTTGGTTAGTTTGAAATTCTTCCATTTATCAGATAGATTATTTAGCTTTCTCTTAAAGTCATGATATAATCCTCCATTTTGTATCATCCAAGTGTTAGATGCACCAAGAAGAATTTTAATTTTAATACATATGGTATAGCCAAAGTGCAATAAGAATCTCGTTATTCAGGGTATGACAGTATATGCTGACAATATCTACAGTATGCTGATTTTCATACAGTGGCAGTTTGGAAAAGTCTACATATGTGAAAACGTAAAGGTTTTGAGGTTTCCTCAAGCATTTGAGATGAACTTCCCTGTTTGGATAAGAGCTGACTGTTCTCCATCTATAAAATTCACATCGATGACACTGATGGACAGGATGAAAAACAAGCCTTAATAGGAATAACATGCAGATGTTGTTTCTCATGGGTAGGTCATTTCACCACAGATTCTACCTGTTCTACCAGGCTTCCACAATAGTTACATAGAGCTTTTCCTAACTGATGCTCATATGGCAATAATGGCACTTTCCTGCAGTGAAAGAGTTTGAATAGTCTTCAGTCCGAAGTACTAAAGTAAGAAACTCCTGATGATTCAAAAAGATGAGCAATTAGGAACATCTTCAACAGCAATTGGGAAACCTAATTGCCTTATAAGGAGGGCCAAGGGGAAAAATATTCACCAGAAGTCTCACTTTATAGACTGCCTGGGGGTACTGATTATAATAGACCTGAGGGGGGAAAGAACTGTTTTAATTATTTTTATTGAATTTTGTACTAGCTTTCAAAAGTAGTGTTAGTCATCTTCTAACAGAAGAGAATATATGTATGTCAGGATTGGACCAGTGGTGAAATCTAAAATTTGTTACTACTGGTTCTGTGGGCATGGCTTGGTGGGCGGGTGGTAATGGGAGCGACATGGCGTTCCCATGTAACACCTCTCCTGCGCGAGCTGCACTGGCTCCCGGTGGTCTTCCGGGTGCGCTTCAAGGTTTTGGTTACCACCTTTAAAGCGCTCCATGGCTTAGGACCCGGGTACTTGCGGGACCGCCTACTACCACCAATAGCCTCCCACCGGCCGGTACGCTCCCATAGAGAGGGGCTCCTCCGGGTGCCGTCAGCCAAACAATGCCGACTGGCGGCCCCCAGGGGGAGAGCCTTCTCTGTGGGGGCACCTACTATCTGGAACGAGCTCCCCCCAGAGATACGGAGGATCCCGGATCTGCGCACCTTCCGCCGCGCCTTAAAGACCTTACTATTTCACCAGGCCGGCCTGGCCTAATTTTCCCCCTCTTTTATAAAAGATTTTTAAAATTTTAAATATTTTTTAGTATTTATATATTCAATTTTAAATTGGTTTTAAAAGTTTGGGGTTTTAAATTTGTCGGGGCCAAAATTATTTAATTTGATTTTATTCTATTTTTTAAATTTTGTATTGTATGTGTTTTTATTGTTTGGCTGTGCACCGCCCTGAGTCCTTCGGGAGTAGGGCGGTATAGAAATCTAATAAATAATAATAATAATAATAATAATAATAATAATAATAATAATGTGACTGGATGGACTTGACCATTTTTTTTTTTTTTTACTTTTAAAACCATTTTTTTCTACAACCTCTTTGGCGAAGAGGTTGTAAAAAAATGCTTTCAAAAGGCTCTGACGATCCCAGCTGAGTTGCCTGATCGTCAGAGGCTTTTTAAAAAACTTCTGCTGATCAGGTAACTCAGCTTGGATCATCAGAGGCATTTAAAAGAAAAAAATGCCTCTGATGATCAGGCAACTCAGCTGGGATTGTCAAAGGCATTTAAAAGAAAAAAAAGTTTTTTTTCTTTTAAAAGCCTTTGACAATCCCAGCTGAGTGGCGTGATCATCAGAGGCTTTTTTTTTCTTTTAAAATCATTTTTTTGGCCGAAGAGGTTGTAGAAAAAATGCTTTTAAAAGTAAAAAAAAGCCTCTGATGATTGTGCAGCTCAGCTGGGCATGGGGGAGGGGGCAGGGATTTTTGCTACCGGTTCTCCGAACCACCCGCCTCCATCGCTACCGGATCAGGTGATCCGGTCCGAACTGGGAGCATTTCACCCCTGGATTGGACCATAGTGTCCTTGATGCTGTCTGACTTGGTTGTTGGGTTACAGATGTATCATTACTAAACTAGTAATACCATCAGTGGCTACTGGTGGCAAGCAATGATGATGTTATCTTGTTGAATAATGAAACATCTGCAAGTCAACAACCAAATCAGACAGCATCAAGGTCTCTACTGTCATCTTCCAGTTAATCAAATTTTTCTCATCATTTCCTACAATAGGTTCTGGAAAAAGCCATTTTTTCAGCCAAATTAAGCATATCAATCTTTTCATCCTGGTAGAAGAGACAAAGTAGTTTTTCAGTGTCTGATACGGGTATTGTCTTGCAGTTTCTCCCTTTTAAATATTGTCTGCACAGCAGAAAGACTTCTTACAAAACAAACAGATTACATGCACCTTACAGTTGTGAGATGTCTTGAAAGCCAACCTAGCTAGCTCATGAGTAAAGCTTCATAATGCCTTGCACAGGATTACATTCAGTAAACAGCTCAGTTTAAAATAAATCACTCGAATCTGTGCAAGTAGTTAATAATTTCTTATTTGTGTTCTTTCATACTAAGGATTTTCACAAGGGGCCTTACTTCTGTTTCCCCAGGGTGTGTAATAAAGGGAAGAAATTATGAAAACATATCATTTTTTTAAAAAAAAAATTAAAACAAAAACAATAACCAGCAGGGATTTAATTAATTTCAGATGTCAAATGCATTTGAGTGGAGTTGCCTGTGTTATGTTCTTCAATTTCATCCTTCTTAAACAGCACCAGAATACTTCATTAACTGCATTCAATGAAAAACAGCAGAAAATGATTTTCTGCACTCCTGCACTGAAGCTGCAGTCCTATGTAAATTTACCTGAAAGTCAGTCTCCTTCACTTTAGTGAGTCTTACTTCCAAATAGGTATGCATAGGGTTGCACTTATAAAAAAAATAAGAAGTATGATACTATATCAAGAAGTCCCTATTGGTAGTTATGGATTTGTATCACTTTGATAACTTTGAAATAGTAACTTTAAAAAGAGGGGATTAAGAACTTCTGCTATTGTCAACAATTTTTCCATTTCAGAGATGAAAGAATTGAGGATAAATACATGTTACTTTTAAAATAAGACATATACCATACTTCTAAAAAAGCATCTTATCAGTGGAAACCAAATTCTGATATCCCCACCACCACCCAGTTATGCAGAAAGAAGATGATTTGTCTTCTTTACTCTATTTTGTTAGCCATTGCTTAGTATAACGATTCACTAATAAAATAATGGATAACAACAACAACAACAACAACAACAACAACAACAATCCTGGCCATCGAAACTACATGGCTATGGATGAAACATGTAACAGTGATACCCATTGTCATCGGGACACTTAGTACCATGTCCAGAAATTTTACAAAACACACGAGAAATTGCAGCTTCCTGCAATAACACCAGTGGAACTGCAAAAAACTGTGCTACTCAGAACATCATATATTTTAAGAAGATACTTGGTTGATCCCTAGGACGCTAACAGCAACCCGTATCAACCATTAGCATCAGTCAAGGGTATTTGTGACACATTTTTAAATGTTCAGTTGACTGAGTTTCATGTTTAATGAATAAAAGAGATGATAATAATATAAAAACTGTAAGCTTTACACAATCATGTTTGTTGTGGCCCGCCAGCGGCCTGCGCGGCTTGTGGCTGATCCTGACGATGAGGAGGCTGGTGTGTTGTCGCGCCAGCAACCTGTGCAGCCGGCACTCGCGTCGGACAGCGAGGAGGCTGAAGAGGATGTGGTGCCAGAGGCAGAGACTCAGCCAGGGCCTTCAGAATCTCCAGAGGCTCCTTCAAGTGCAGAGAATGAAGTGGAGGAGCCCTCTCAAGCACGCAGGGCTGCCAAAAGGCAGGAGTGGCTACTCAGGAGGAGGAGGACTCCTTGAGAGTAAGGTTTGGGACTAATTGGCCACACTCTTAGCCTATTTAAGTCGCACGCAGTTAGCAATTGTTGCTGGAAACAACGTTTAATTATTATGCAGAGCATTTTGGAGAGTGAGTTTCTTATCACATCTTGGTTTCTGGGCTTGTTGCCAACCTTTGTTGGACATTGTTTATTCTTTCTACTTTATAGCAGGCTGATAAGGACATTTGCACTGAAAGCCTGCATTTTGAAAGGGGTCTGTTTGTAATAAATGGAGTTTTTGGAGCTTGGTGTGTGTCACACTCCTTGGGATCCGGAACTGGGGCAGAACAATGTTTTTGTTTTTTGAACATTAGGTTTATACTTTCACAAAAATGTTTGCACAATCATAATGTGTCTATTTCTTGGAAAATAAAATGTACACACTCTTAATCAGTTTCTGCACCATGACCACCATTTTGCAATTTGTTGCAAACAAGCAAGTGAGTGAGGGAAGGAGGGAGGGAGGGAAGCCTTGAACTTGCAACTTCCTGCCAACTTCTGCACTGAGTTTCTCTGTGCAAGCTTTCTACAAGCAAAATAAATGGGGCAACAACAGAAATTAAGGGAAGGGGAGTTGAGTGGTAATTACTTTTTTACTGGACGTTGTTTTTTTAGTTTAGACATATCAGGGTTTCTTACTATTATCTTGCTTTTTTTCTAATTACTTTGGGTTTATATTTTAACATAGAACAAATACAGAGGAATATTCTATCTCTATTTTGTTTAGAGGTGAATGGAATAGACAGTCTGCCCTAAAATGTCTGGTACCCTCATATCTTATATGTTTGCTCACAGACATGTAAAATATTTCTTAATCTGTGGGAAAAAAGAAGAAGAACCCTAAAGTCACTCCTTAAATTACTAAAGACACAGGAGTCCTGCCAAAATAACAGGCAGAACAGTTCTTTGCAACAATCCTACATTTTCCCACAACAGTGCATTTTCTACCTTTCTTAAAATTGTAGGCAGAAAATTCCCACAAATGCATTGCACACTAACATAAGCAACACTAATGTAGGACTGCAGCTGTAGAAAGTAAGACTATCTCAGGGGAATAGAACATCTGCTACCTTTGCAGGTAGCATAATATACAGAAATAAATCTGCCTGCCCAGTATATTACAATAGTTGATGTAAGCCTGGGATTAGCATTCAAATTTTGGGATATTTGAGTAAATTAAATTGCTATATCTTTTCAAAGTTCTCACAGCATTAATTAACTGAAAGTTTCTGACATGAATTATGTAAAAAGAATAAACTGCTGTTCTTTCTAACTATGCAACTCTGAAAGTTGAGCCCTCAATCTTCGTGCTGTTTCATCCAGCACTTTGCTTCTTTAAAAGTTAAGTTTTTATATAAGCTTCAGATCTGTGTATTTGGTCTAAGACAGCATCTTTCAAAGTATGGTCTGAAGACTCCTGGGGGACCCTCAAGACCCTTTCAGCACTCTGCAAAATCAAAATTAGTTGCCACACATTGATGATATTTGCAAAAATTTAAAACAATGTCAGTCTTCTCATTCTCATTATTTTTAAATATTCATCTATAGCCGGAAGACTATAGATGAATATTTACATATATACAAAATATATACCAAAAAAAAATCCCTTCAACAGGGGCTCTGCCTTCAACCTGCTCCAAGTCAAGAGCCTTGGTGGGGCAGCAGACTAAAGCACTGTTAAGTAACACCAGCTGCCTGCAATTACTGCAAGTTCAAATCTCACCAGACTCAAGGTTGACTCAGCCTTCCATCCTTTCAAGGTAGGTAAAATGAGGACCCGGTTTGTGGGGGCAATAAGCTGACTTTGTATTAAAAAAAAAAAAAGAACACTGCTTGGGTGGGGGGGTGAAAGCCCTACTAAGCAGGTATATACAAAAGTATGAAGGCTATTGCTTAACGCATTGTAAGCTGCCCTGAGTCTCCAGAAAAGGGCGGCATATAAATCAAACCAATACAATAAATAAATAAGTCCTGAGAGAACCTCCATATCTTCATTAGAGTCCTGAATGTTATCAGAGTTGAAGCCATCAGGGTCTCTCAAAAGAAGTACTACCAGCCTTTATGAAAAGAAGGGCCTCTGTTTGAAAGAACATTTCCTTCAACCACATTAATCTATCACCGTGATGGCGAACCTATAGCATGCATGCCTGAAGTGGCACACAGAGCCATATTGCCTGGCATGCACGATGTCACCCATTCCTCTTCTGGGTTTCTGGACATGCACGCATGACAATCAGCTTGATTTCATGCATGTGGCAGTACCGGAAACTGGAAGAGTTGGTCTTCTGTTTTCCGGTGTGATCATGCACGCCAGAAACTTGGAATACTAGCTGGCCGGTGCGCATGCACGCTCTGGAAACCAAAAGTTCATTTTAGAGAAAGTACATGCGCCCTGGGCATCTCCTTTTCCAGGTTGTGATCTAGACGAGCGCACGCGCACTCCCTTTTCAGCACCCGGTGCCAAAAAGGTTCACCATCACTGATCTATAACATAGCAAAAATACACTGTCTCTGAATTAGGTACACATTACAGCATTGATTTGCAGTCCTTTTCTTATACACGTGGAACATATCGTTTAAAGTCATCTGAATTTCATCTGGATCTCAGAATCAGATTGCTCGAATATTCCTCATTATTATAATTAAAATACATGCTGAGATAGCTTGGATTATCATACTTTCTCCTTTAGACTAATGAACAGTTCAGCATGGAGAAAAACAATCTGAATTCTCCAAACTTTCAACTTTTCATTATAATATTTAATATGTGTGCCAAAGAGCCTTGAGCTTTCCAAAAGAAAACTGAGTATGCAGGTAAGGAGATAAGCATACAGAACCTGGCAGGCAGTTTTAACAGATTTGATACCGCTCATTTGGCCTTCTAAGCTATTTTCAAGAACCAGAAACATACCGTGCCTAAGGATACAAGTCATGCTTTTAATTTCACTAAATGAATAATGGTAGTTTTTTGCTGAGAGGCAGATCTACCAATAAATATTTATACAATTACATAAATATTATTCAAAAAGATATGGACAATTTATTGGCATCTCTGCAGCCGTAGCTTAGTTCTGACTATCTACTGAAACTTCAATTGTCATCAGACTCAAATTGTAGCATTAAATTAAAGCAGCAGAATAATGTCTTTTGTTTTTTTCCCTTATGTTCCATTAATTGTTCTGTAGTTGTAAATGTTCAATGAAAGCAAAGCTAGAAACTATAATTTCAATTTCTTTTAAGCACCAAAAGATAATATAGGTATTTTGATAAGTAGGAGGAGGCACCACTTTAGATTCAGTTTTTTTAAAAAGTGCTTTGCAGCACTAAGGGGTACAAACTTTCAGCATCATCTGAAAACAATTACATCTTTTTCCTCTAGAATTGTGCAGTTGCCAACTGGGATACCCCAAGGTTCTGTCTGAGGCCCAGTACTCTTCAATAGTTTCATAAACAATTTAGATGAAGGAATAGAAGGGGAACTCATCAAATTTGCAGACAATGCCAACCTGGCAAGATATAGACTCAAGTTCCAGAAAGATCTTGACAGACATGAATAGTGGGTTCTATCTAATAAAATGAAATTAAATGGTGAGAAAAGTAGCATTTTTACACTTAGGAAGAAAAACCAAATGTACAGGTATAGAATTGGTGGAACCTGGCTCAATACCATCTATGAGAGGGATCTAGGAGTCCTAGTAGATAACTATATAAATAGGAGCCAGCAATGTGCTGAAGCTGCCAAAAAAGCCAATGCAATCCTAAACTGCATTAACAAAGGGATAGAATCAAGGTCATGTAATGTGTTAGTAGTGAACTGCTTTATAATGCCTTGGTAAAACCAGACTTGGAATACTGCATCCAATTTTGGTCACCATAATATAAAAAAGATGTTGAGACTCTGGAAAGAGTGCAGAGAATAGCAACAAAGATGTGAAGCGAGCGAGTGCGCGCGGCCCCATTGAGAACCGGTAGTAAAGGTAAGTAGAACCAGTGGTGGGATTCAGCCAGTTCGCACCACTTCGGGAGAACCGGTTGTTAACTTTCTGAGCAGTTTGGCAAACTGGTTGTTGGAAGAAATCATTAGGCCAGAGAACCGGTTGTTAAATTACTTGAATTCCACCGCTGAGTAGAACCCATCCCTGGAGGGCTTGCTATACTTATTTAATCTGTTAAATAAAGTAATGGAGGATGGAAAAATAGTTTTTCATTATCAGTTCTTTGGAAAGAAGATTTGGTGTCCGTAGATAATGCTTTAATTAAGGTCTTTTATTTCTATTGTTGAAAAAAGAGTAGAATATAATAAATAAAATATAAAGTTGTATAATTTCTAATAAGAAAGGGAATGAATAATGAATAATCCTTATCTTTTCTTGAAAAATACTTTCAAAGAAGCTTTATTCCCCATGTTTCTAAATTATTATTTCTGGAAACCACTCTGGCCTTTTAATCAAAGGCATGAGTTTACTTCCCAAAGGCAGCATACCTATCATTTAATATACAGAGATGGAATTCCCCCCCTCTTAAGCAGATGTGGTAGCTGTAAAGAAAGAGCAGTTTGTCCTAAAGTCTATAATAGTTAAACACTTGTACCAATGTCTTGGATAAAAGAATAAATTATCCAAGGTGTGTACTGGGCCGTCCAGTGATTCATATTGTACACAGCATACAGAGTATACGTAGAGTACAAGGTTTCCCATTCAGAAGTGATAGTTCAAAGATTATCTTGGAAAATTGGAGTACTGTACTAAAGTGGATGATGAGGTGCCTACAAATTAATATAAAGTTGTATATACATTTAGGTACAAGAAGTCAAAGGACCAAGTTTAGTATGAAAAAAATTCTGGTTTGTGTATATATGGTTCCAGCGCCTTAATATCAACTGTCTAAAAATGAAATAATAGCGCAGGGTTGTTGCTGAAAAGCGAACATAAGTAGTCCATGGTTTATGCCCACAAATAGGACCACAATTTGCATTATAAATCATTGCAATCAGTTTTGAATAAATGTGTCTTAAAATTAAGAGAGATACAATTATATTCTTTTAAATAATCTGAAGGGTAAAAGCTGACCGATGAAACAAATGAAACTATACTTATTGAAAGTGCCGGAATCATTTTCTGAAAATTGCTTTTTTGGTTAAGAATGAGAAAGAAATGTTCCTGAAACAACAAAACTTAGTGCCTATACAGATGTGTTCGTTAGAGGTGTTTAAATCAGAAGTCCGAACATCACCAGTTAATGCTGATGATCACTTATCACTTATCCTGTGCAGTCCAGACAGTGCATTGAGTAGAGAGTAAATTACAAATCTTGTAGCTCATTACAAATCTTGTAAGGATATTTTGCAAACTGAATGCAGAACAGAATTATTGTAGACACTAGCTGATTGGGATTCCATCAAGTGCATGTATGTCTCTCTCTCTCTCTCTTTTTATATGTGGATTTATGTGTGTGTGTGTGTATATGCCATACACACATACACACACATTGTATGGCTGCCATGATTGCTGTTTGGCTGCTAAGATTGTTCTTTGGGTTCCTACATAAAAGTCCCTTTTTCCGGATGTTCTGATACAATCTTTTAATTATATTGGCTCATGCAATTGAATTTGATTTTGATTTTGATTTTGATATATAATCCTTGTGACTACTACTTCTGCCCTTTACTATGCTATCTCTCCTTCTTGCTCAGTTTTTAAACTATTTTTAAAAGTGTCTTGCACTAAATAAAAATCCAATTTCCTAGCTTTGTACAACACAATGACATTCCTTGGGCTGTATAGAGATAGTTCAGGGACTATATTAGAATATGCAGTGAACGGAGATATTACATTGTAAGTTATTATGTGAAGCATGTCCATTAATTCATGGATTACTGTGTGAAGCATGGAGGAAAATCTTCTTTTGTATTTGAATAATGTTACTTAATTTTTTGAATGAACTCATGTGAAGAATAATAAAATGGCTTGAATATGTGAATTCTATCACTAAAGATAATGAAAAGCTGGAACATCTTTTCTGTCCTTTCTCATAAATAATGGATTCTGCTGGCCACTAATCGCTTAGCAGAAATTTATAACAAAAAATTATATATTTCCCAATAAACATACATAACAGAAATGAATAGTAGATACATTTATCTAGATATCATGAAAAAATAGTAAAACCATTAAGAGATTGCAGAGGGATAATTATTATAAAAGACTGTCACCAAATAAAACAGTGTAATTGTCATCCTATTCTGAAAAATCCAAGAATTTAACATGACAGCATTTCCTTTATTATTGCTTGGCAGAATACCTGTAATTAATATAATTATTAAATCTACAGTCTTAATTCCTGTTTCATACACTTACATTTGTCCTATTACTTCAGGCTGTATGTAGCTAAGAATTAGTTATTTGAGTATACATACATGCATACTTTCCTAATTAATTAAAGAAACTAGGACCAAGCAAATGATAAACCAAAATTATAAGCAAAAGTATGGAAGGGATTCAGATGCACCAAGTTGCTTTCATGTGTTTCATTTAAAATGCATGAATTCATCGTATTCAAAATTCAAAAGACATTTAGTAGTACAAGTTAACTGAGTAAATTTTCATCTAGCTGATGCAGTTTCTCCCTGGTGTTTAGTTATTCATATTGACATCACAAACCTGTTATTTAAAGCTTACCTTTTGAAATTTGAACTTAAAAAGGGAATAAAATTCTGATCATTGATCCTTTTCTCTCTCCTTTCTTGATCATCCAAGTTTTAAGGCATCAATAAAATATGTGTTCAAGAAATGGGAACATTGAGGACTACAGGATTAAACAGACACTTGACCCCTGATTGGGAATTTAGTGTTTACTGTTTCTGTGCTATTTCAGTGTCTGTTATTTCTGTGAAATATATTTGAAAGAAAAATCAACCAGAAATTCAAATTATGTAAATTCAGGCTTTTTAAAAAATTAATATGAGTTTAAGAACTCAGTTTTCAGTTTTTGTCTTAAACTAATATTTATTACACCTGAAATAAACACTGTTTGAAGAATAGTTTGTATCCTAGAATCAAAAGAGTCTTATTCAGTATTATGTAAATCTAGAATAAAATGGTAAACTGTTAAGGTAAATTCTATGTAATTTTCTTGGAAACAATATTGAAATAGTTTGCCTTTTAGGATTCCCCCACTCCAATTTCCGGTCTTGGTTACAGTTTTCAATTTCCAGGTTGGTCTCCCATCCAATATCTACTCAACTTATTAGTTTTTCAAGGGCAAGTTGGTACTGTCACCTAGCAGGAATTCTTTGTGTTGTAAAAATCCTTTTAAATTCCTTTTATTTTGGAAATCCAGAACTCACTATAAAGTTTATTATAGAACGCCTCCTTAGAATTATTTTATTTTAATGTGTTGATTACATTGTAGGGATTATGGTCAGATCAGTACATGTTCTATAACTGCTGGTTCTTAATGTTGACTGATCTTAAGGAAACTGGAAGGATTAAGAAACAATATTTAATAATTGATGTTAGTATAAACTTATTGTTTATTTTTCCCAAGATGTATAAAATGGTGCAATATAAGACATTAATTTAATTTCTGTTGTAAATTGCTATTTTTGCTTTAACAATGCTGGCTGGAAAACTAAAGTTTAGCTTCTCAGCGCTGGATGAAAAATTAACATCACATGAAGAATGATTTAATTTAAGGTTGCTTTGTTCATGCTTGTTCTCTTTTTTAATTACACCAACAACACACTTTCTAATGAATTACTTCCATCTATACAAATTTTATTCTCGACAGAATTATTTAATGTTTCAGTATTAAAGATTACAAATGCATACAGACACTTACACACAACAGTGTGTGTATGCTTTTGTGTACTTTTCTACCTCTTTATTTATAATGTCTTAGATTTGAAATGCTTTAGTGCCTGCTACATGTTTAAATAAACTTTAACAATAGAGAAGGGATTTAAAAATGCCATGGAACTGGAAAACATGAAACCTTACATTAAAAGATTTCCTACTGGCATGGCAATAACTTTAAACTAAACCAAACAAGGTTATAAATTATATCCAGGGTCTTGTTCTAATAGCAGTGCTATTTTTCCCTACTGCTGTTTGATTGATGTTCTTTCTTGGAAGATCTAAAAGGTGATACCTATTACCAAAAAAACAAAATAGAAAAATCCCACACATCACTGAGAAGCAACAGAAGATGGATTTGTGTTCAGATTGTACATCATAAATTAGGTCTCCCATTTAGCCAAAATTCAAGCATAATAATAAATCTTGTGTTGCTGCTTTGTGTGTTCTTGATGCGCTTTTACCCTTTGACCTGCTATACAATTTCTGGTTGAAATGCAGTGGCCTTGGAATCAAAGTTTATTCTTCAGGAAGTAAACAAAAATAATCTTTGATGAGGCTATGTTTATGATGTTATCTGTCATGTAATTGCTGTCATTCTTTTTGCAGCTTGCACAGACAAGGAACTGCGAAATCTTGCATCCCGTCTAAAAGACTGGTTTGGCAGTCTTCATGAAGATGCGAATCGTGTCATCAAGCCAACAAGCTCAGATTCAGCACAAGGCAGTAAGATGACAAATCTGAGAATACAATTTGAGATATATTCACAAGTTCAAGAATAGCAATGACAGCTATGTTTTTAAATGACCCAATAATACCTTAGCACATATTTCCATTCCTTTCATTACTGCTTCTTTTCATTATGTAGGGAAGCAGGGTTCATGTAGCCAGGACTGCCATTTTAAATACATTTTGAAAATAAAATAGTTTCTTGTATAATGGTATTGTATTCTCTTTCAGCCCCTAGGGATTCCAGGTTCTTACTCTCTAGGCTTAAATGAGAAAGCTGAATTAAACTTGGAAATTTACAGAAATTAAACTATAACAAAAATGAGGAAGGATTCTAAAACAGAAGGACAATCAATTCATGGTATAACGTTTAGTAACTTGTCTTGCTACTTGTTACTTTCAACCTTCTAAGCATGAATTAATCTAAGATCTACTTTCAAATTCACATAGTTTTGGGGACTGAGGTTTTAGGGAAGATGCATAAGTATATTTCATAAATACTTTTGTGTCTTGGTATGGATCAATGTCTGAAATTCCCCCAATCTTCTTTCTTAATCTGTTATGAGGAGTTATTTGGTAGGGCAGGGACAGAAAACAGAAAATAACTTTGTTTACAGTATCAAGCCCTGAAAGTTAAATCCTGGAGAATATCTTAAAATCTTAGGTGTTGATGCTTCTGACAAGAATTTACAGGCAGTTATTGGACTCTTTATCATAAAAGCATTAGAAAGGACTTGATGGATCCCATTGTAGCTAATGAAATACATATAGAAAGACTACAAGATGGACATGAGGAATTGTTTATCCATGCTATTGTTCATTACTTTGTTATATTCATTATCTTTCCTGAATGGAGATTTTCCTTTCATTTTATTATTACAATTTATTTAGTTATCATATGGCTAAATATATACATGGACTAGCAATATTTATTAACATTTCATCTAGATTAGTAGTACATAATAAAATATCAATGTTAAAAAGATCTATGTTCAAATACCAATATTTAGGTCATCTAACCATTGAAGTGCAGCATCGTTTATATTTTTAAAAAATCAGATACACGCGTTTGAGTTTGACTGAACTAAGTGAAAATGAAACTAAAATTACCATTGAGTTTCCATGGTTGAGGATAGATTTCAGTTGGGGTTTCCCAAGCCATATTCCATCACCTTAATTGCAACTTCACTCCAACTCTTGTACTCAAAATGCAATAATTCAAAGGCATCCTGATAGAATTATGTAGCCAATGTCTCACCTACACATACTGTACTATGTTTAGAGTTCACCAAATGACAAATAGAAAAACATTCCATAGAAATGAAAAAAATATTAATTTCTGTCCACCAACATTTTTGGTGGACAGAAATATATAGATTTTGTAAAATATATAGATTTAGAAAGGAAAAGGACAAGGACAAGGAAATGAAAGAGAATGACAGCATTATAATTGTTCATTCCACAGTAAAGAAGAAGAAAACAATGTGCTTCGTTTTTATAAAGTCAGAATGTGCACAGGCTATCCTCTCATCTGAACACTGGATTCTGAATTTTAAGAAGACAAACTATCTCAAGTTACTCAGTCTCCAAAAACTATTGAGTATTGAACAACCATTTCTACAGCTTCTAATAAAAAGATTAAACTGATATTTAGCCACCACAAAAAAGTTGAGAATTTGGTATAAGAACAGAATTAAAAGGTGACTAATTGGTGTGATTGACTCAACTGCTTTGACAGTACATTACAGGTATACGTCAACTTACAACCATTCATTTAATGACCATTTGAAGCTACAACAGAACTGTAAAAAAACGACTTATGGCCATTTTTCACGCTTACAACCATTGCAGCATTCCCCCATGGTCAAAATTGGGATGCTTGGCAACTGGCTCATATTTATGATGGTTGTAATGTCCTGATCACCTTTTGCAACCTTGTGACCTGAAAAGACAATAGGGAAGCCAGATTCACTGAACAATGGCAAGAAAGGTCATAAATGGGGCAAAACTCACTTAACTTGTCTTGCTTAGCAATATACATTTTGAGCTCAATTGTGGGCATAAATCAAGGATTACCTATACTAAATGTTATTAATCAGTGTTTCTGAACTTTCAGGAATTTTAAGATATGTGAATTTCAACTCCCAGAATTCCCCAACCAGCATGGCCATTACTAAAGAATCCTAGGAGACTAAAGTCCTAGAGAAAAACTACTTTCAGAAACACTATTCTAAATCATCTGTGTTATCCCAGAATTATTGATCATTAAACCAGATAGTTATTCAGGAGATACTGTTTACCCCAAGAGAACAGAAAATGGAAACAGAAAGTTCACACCCCCAGGATTTGGACTCATGTTATCAGTGGGAATCAGAGCAAATATCTAGGAAAATGAGAAAAGCAAGAGTTGTGGCCCTAAAAACATTAGACTATAACTAATGCAAGGAATGCATATGAAGAATAATATTGAAGCCCAGCCCAATCAAACACAAATGCAAACTTTAGCATAGAAGAAAAAAAACAAGCCTGAACCAATTGTAGAAGAATATATCATCCTGTTTCTGTGAGCCATAGCTATTGCTAGAAACAGATGAACTGGAGACTCACCCCAAAGGATTTGTTTGAGCCAAAATCTGAGACAGCAAAGTGTGATATGGGCTCCAAAAGAAATTCAGTCAAATTCTAGCTCACTGAGCAGGTTGAGTGAAGGACATGGATTATTGCCTGAAAATTGAGTCATGACAACTGGAGATATTTTCTTGTTGGTTTGAAATGTTTTGCTGCCCATTCAAGCAGCTTCTTCAATCTGAACAAGATAGTTAAGGGAAAATCTAAGTAGACAGAGAGTTGTTGAAATGTGCCTCCTCCTAAAACTAAAACTTATTCAGACTGAAGAAGCTGCTTGAGCAGTGAAATGTCTCAAACCAACAAGAAAGTAAGTCCAGTTGCCATGATTCAATTTCCAGACAATTCTTCCTGGATAACTGAGAATTTTCATCGATGACATGGAATATTGGTTTTTTGGGGAACTTTAAAACTTTGATTGAACATCTTATAAGGGCATCCTTATAAAGACAAATCTGTACACTACATAACAAGCCCAAGTTTCATACTACAGAGTGTCTCAATATTTTATTTATTACTCATATTTATATGGTTGCCCAACTCACAAGAAGCAACTCTGGGTGGCGTACAGCACTCAGTAAAATAGCAAATGTCATTGGAAAAATCTAAAGCATAATTACACATAAACAAAGAGCACTGATGAAAGGGCAGGTAAGGCTCTAATTATAATCACCTGCCAAAAGCGCCACAAAACTCTGATTATGAACCAAAGCACAGGGCAACATAAAAAGGCCTTTGGCAGCCCTGCTGTTTCTCACACCAGCCTGGTAGATGTCAGCAAGAAGAGAAATAAATCTGCCAGTCTGATATTCCCTTCTTTCAGCGGTGGGAAGCAGATTTTGCTGAACCTGTCAGCAACTTCCGAGCTATTCATGATAGACTTTATCAAACTTGGTCATTTATTCAGTCTGAAGGTTAAAAAAAAATCACAAAAATATATATGTTCCTGACACATTCTCAATTGGAAACATAACCTTAGCAAAATATATCTTTTAAAACATACATTTATTATGAAGCGTGCAAGCCCATCTCTGTGAGCAAATTATCTCTGAGATCTTCTCTGTACAAATGAAAAAAAGGCAGGATAAACAAATTTTAAATGTTTCTTTTTGTGGAATGATGGGCATTGGAGAAAAGTTGGCTTCTCCCTTGAATCAGTGATCTAATCTAGAACCTATAGGTGTACCATAAGACCTTGCTATGCCTTTGGACACCTGTTCAGATGAAAAGAATTGCATTTGTAATTCTTGAAATTCAAACATTCATACAGCTATATCAAGCCTTTTACTCAGCAGACCCTTCCACACAATTTTTGTACTTTTTAAAGTGGAGATTATAAAGAGCAGAATCACATTATTCAGCATACATGGTAAAGGTGTGCTTGTCTAAAATAGTATTTTTTTTTCACAAGTTTTGATATGTTTGCCACAGTGCAAAATTTGTACAATTATAAAACCTGCATTCCATTCCATGCATGAATGCATGAATTGCAGGTCAGGGCAACTTGATTCAGATGTAGATCAAAGGACTTTTATATCCCCTCTGGACATACAGACTAAGGATAAAATTTTTATTTAGAATTTCAACTTATTCTGCTGGATGTATACAGATTCTTCATATATATATGTAGGTCTTTGGTTATTCGGGTTTTCTCCCACGTAAAATTGGAAGTGCCAAGACCTACATACAAACACCCGCGAAAACCTGAGAAAATATATATATATATATATACACACACACACATATATACATACATACATACATACATACATACATACATACATACATACATACATATAGGAAGAACTGATTTGCAGTCACTTATCGTACAAATCAGGAGTACATTTATCATCTCAGTGATGTCTACATGAACTAGGCATAAGGCACTTTCTTCTTATGTTTAGAAAGAACATTGACTTGTTCTTTCTTTTACAATCCTCCCTGACATGAGTTATCAGGACATGCATATGAAGCTGTAGTAAGCATATAATTCCCCCATAAAGTGTTGTTTATATGGCTTTATGCTTTTCAAGCAAGGTTCAAACATTTACAATGTTGGGAGTATGTCATGGATATTATCATTAAATAGCTAGAGCACCTTGCTGAGAATGAGAAGTTACAGAGATGCTATTTTTTAAATCAAAAATTGGTGAGGATATGCTCCCGAATCTTCTAATTTCCTAGAGTGCTTTCTTTTAACCACTACCATCCATGTCATGTTTGTATTTTTCTGCATAGATGTGTCACATATCCAAGCAAAATACTGCTGTCATCCATCAGTTCTATTTTCTAAAAATGTCTGTGGGGCTCATGTGATACCTGGAAACATTACTGAAATAAAGATGTACTTGGAGATCAATATTTTGTTTCCTTTCTTTAAAAAAGGAATTGAGTTGAGCTGAGCTGAGTTGAGTTGAGTTGAGTTGAGTTGGACAGGACAGGACAGGACAGGACAGGACAGGACTATTTGGTCAAGTGTTATTAGACACACAAGGAATTTGTCTCCAGTACAGAAGCTCTCAGTGTACATGCAAAGCAACAGAGTAGTGATAATCATAATAATAATAATAATATCAGTAAAACAAACTTTTTTTTCTTTTTTAACAAAATGAGACATAGAAGGAAGCCCCATGAATACCACATTGAGGATTAAAGTTTTAAAGTGACTTAAAGATAATGGGAAATTATGGGTTTAACCTTCTTTGGGTGTATCACATGAGATATTAAAATGTTGCTATGAATGTAAATATTAAAAACAGTCAAAACAGTAAAAATGTTCTAACTTGAAGTGGGAATATCGACAAAGATTTAAGTACTAGCCTTCTTCTGTTACAGACAAAGCTCCTTTCTTTCTTTCTTTGCAACTAAAAGAATATAAGTCAATTTTTGGATACCCAGAGAGAAGTAGCCCAATCTGACAACTACTTGGCAGAATCAAAGTCATGTCTTAAACTACTGTTCCTAGATTTAGTTGTGAGATCAGTTCAGATTCCTTTTGTCTCTGTTTTGCTGTTACTGTAGTATATTTACTAATATTTGCTTTCTTTAGCTTTGTTTTTTGTTTTTGTGAGACATATGTCCAGAGTCTAAAATTCCACAGTCAAAAGTTTTCTATTCTATTTTATCCATCATTGTATTACCATTTTATTTTTAGTTTGTTCCCTCCCTATTGTTTTCATCTAGTGATTTTATCCTGTGGTGAAGGTTATAATGAACACACTGAGCTTCATTGCCTGCAGTTCAATGTGCTAATTGTTCTCTACAGATTTAGAAATCAGGTGTTTCTCCACCCACTTTTGTCTCCATTAGTCATAAGACTAGAAATATGAGAATTAACATCTGTTTCTTGCGAATGCTGTAGAAGATCCTATTCTGTACTGAATTTGTCTCCTCTAAAATGATTTTCTCCAGAATTATCTTACTGTCCTTGAATAGCCTTCAATAGTGCCTGAGAATCTTGGGGTGGGCCTCATTCCAGATAATGGTTCAACTCATTTATGATGAGCTGATTCACAAGAGTCCCTTTTGAGGCTCGGGGGATGGGGAACTTTTCTGGATGCAAACCAATAATTCACTGAATTACAGTAAGGTTTATTGTTCCTTTTCAAGTCAATAATTTGTGTTTATCTCTTATGTATTCAGCAGATGTAATTTAATAACCTATGCATACATTTCTACACAAAATTTACAGTTTAATTGATTCTTTATTCTTTCACTAATCCACACAGGGAAATCGCAACTTTGATATGCTCGCTCTCTTAGGTAGCTTAGTTATGTCTTGGGCTTGTTTAACCTGGAGAGGAGGAGGAAAAGAGGGGGAAATATCTTTTTCCTAAACCATTTGCACCACTGAGTCCCAGCGGTCTTTTTCATCAGTCCGACTGCTCAGGAGATAGATCTCTGCTTGCTCCTGAAACGTCCTCAGTTGCAGATTTCTGTCTAACTGTTCCTGGATTCATACATCACCTCCAGTCCACACAGCACATATAAAATACTAACAATGCCCAACTACCTCCTCTATTGCCTAATATATCTGTCCTATTCATATACTCTCCCTAAGAGACAGGTGGGCCTTGTCCCAGGTATATCCTAATTAGACATGTTACATGGTTTTGATAAATAGACCCCCCCCCCAAAAAAAGCCCTTTAACTTTGAGGCCAATGTACAACTCTATCCCAATCAGAATATCTTACCCTGCTTGCCTATCTCATCAGAAAACTTTTTTTTATTTCTCCAGTGGAAATGGAGGAGAAGATAGAGAGTATGTAGTGGTTAAGATACTAGGCTAGAAACCAAGAGACTGTCCTGTCTAGTCCTGCCTGAGGCATGAAAGCCAGCTGAGTGACCTTGGCTCAGTCATCCTTTCTCAGCCCAACTCATCTCACAGGTTGTTGCTTTCAGGAAAATAGGAAGAGGAAGGAGTGTTAGGTATGTTCACTACTTATTTATAAAAATAATAAAGGCGGGATATTAATAAATCAATAAATAAATTTTGTGTTCTAGCCATAATTTTCTTGTCCATGTTTTTCTTATAATTCTTAGACTGAACCAATACTGGCATTGCATGGAATTTTGTCACAGTGTCTCCTGGTATAACTTTTATATTGCCTAGCACCCTACATCTGGGCAAGTTTTTGACATCTCACCTTCATTAAATCATGTTGTTTAAATGTATTTTAATCTGAATCAATGATGTCAAAACAGGAATTATTAGCAATAAGTTTGTACTTAAGAAAAACTCCCTCCCCAAATACTTGTTTTTAATTTTGTTTCATTTTTCCTGAGAACTGAAAAAAATGAAAAATTAAATTTGGTTACATAATTCCTTCTTCAAGAAAAGGAATGATGCTATGTAACAGGAAGAATTTCCACAGAGGATCACAGTAAATCTTATTAGTCCTATAATTCCTAGTAAGTGATGCTTGCCAGGAAAAAAAAAAAAGCATTGACAGGATGCTGTCAATCGCTTCCTTGTTTTAGTGCTCTATTGGGGCAGTTTTGTATAAGTTGGAGGATCTTTTCCTGTTCTCAGCTACCCTAACTAGGAATCAAAGGACTGGAAAGGCAGAACAGCAGGCAGGCAGCATTTATTTATTTCTAAATTAGAAACCAGGTACTAGCTATTGTGCTTGCGCAAAAGAATATTGTTGTTGTTAGTTGCAAAGTCGTGTCCGACCCATCGCGACCCCATGTACAACATTCTTCCAGGCCTTCCTGTCCTCTACCATCCTCTGGAGTCCATTTAAGCTCACATCTACTGCTTCAGTGCCTCCATCCAGCCACCTCGTTCTCTGTTGTCCCTTTCTTCTTTTGCCCTCAATCTTTCCCAGCATTAGGCTCTTCTCCAGTGAGTCCTTCCTTCTCATTAGGTGGCCAAAATATTTGAGTTTCATCTTCAGGATCTGGCCTTCTAAAGAGCAGTCAGGATTTATCTCCTCTAGGACTAACCGGTTTGATCGCCTTGCAGTCCAAGGGACTCGCGGGAGTCTTCTCCAGCACCATAGTTCAGAGGCCTCAATTCTTTAGCGCTCAGCCTTTCTTATGGTCCAACATTCACAGCCATACATTGCAACTGGGAAAACCATAGACTTGACTATACGCACTTTTGTTGGCAGGGTTATGTCTCTGCTTTTTTAATATACATATATTATTTTGCTTTTTGCAAAAGAATATAACAAGTCTTAAAAGTTTGGGCTAGAAAAGGCTCTTCTGTCTCTCCTTGTGAACTTTACATTTAGAACAATAAAACAAGGCAAAGAATCTAAAATAATCCCTTTTCTGCACATTATGGTCTATTTCATTTTATTGGTCTATTTCTATAATTTATGTCAATAATTGAAGTTACTAACTTGCAACACTTGCCAAACAGTTTTAATGAAACACACAGTTTACAATTTTTATACCATACATTATGATTTTATGGGCCAATACCCAAAGTAAGAAAGTAATTGTAAATTTTAGGAGTATTTTTAAAAAGTATTTACTATAAAAAAAAAAAATTCCAGGCTTCAACATTCCACAAATTCTACAATTCTAATGTGTGACTTTTTTCATTATATCTTTGGCTGGAGTGTTCCACTGTTCTGTTAAACCAGAGGTCTCCAACCTTGGCAAGTTTAAGATTTGTGGAATTCAACTCCCAGAATTTGCTGGCTGAGGAATTCTGGGAGTTGCAGTCCACAAGTCTTAAAGTTGCTAAGGTTGGAGACCCCTGTGTTAATCTACATACTGTATGTTATGCAAAAAAGAGCAAAAGCTGTATTATTAGTTTGTAGGATTAAGAAGTACAATCAGTTAAGTTACTATTTGCATTATAAGATCTATGAAATGAAGCAGAATTGTTGTTGGATTTTATTCATCTAAAATTACCTTGCAACGTTTTTAGTGCAAAAACACACTCTATATTAGTCCTAGTTCCTGAAATAGGAAGCAATGTGTAGCAATTGAGGTAGTTTTTCAAAGCCTGTAAGTTTTAGGGCAGTATTTCTCGTTATCATAGACAAGTAAATAATTTTTAGAATACTCTCCTACAGTATATAGAACTTACATTAAGTGAGTTATTCTTTGGGTGCATCACATTCCTGGTATTGCTTACATTCAGATAAATATATAGAATGCATTGCTTACTTAAAATTCAGCTTGTTTAGGAAGAATAAAGAAAATATATTTTCCATTTTTGTTCTTGATGATTTAGAAAAGTGCAGGAAATTGTACCTTGCCTAATGTTGACATTAAAATCCACTTTAACACGCTTGCAATTTTAAGTATCTCAGTAGATTATAGTCCTGGAAACATTTCCTAGCATTAACATTTTCAACAGCAATGTGCATTTTTTCTTAATTCTTTTTTCTTAAGCTATTTTTTCTTAATTCTTTTCAAAATGTCTATAAATCAAAATAAAGTAAATTTTCTAGAAGATATAAAAAAAACTTGTAATTATAAATAATAGACATTGTATTAAGAGTTTTAATATTTAGTATTTCAAAAAATATAGTTAACATCTTTGTTCCATATCTGATCTTTGCAGTGCATCGTAACAGAATTACAGGTAGTCCTCAATTTACAAGAGTTTGTTTAGTGACTGTTCGAAGTTACAACACAAAAAAGTGACTTATGATCATTTTTCACACTGTTACAGCATCCCCATGGTCATGTGATCAAAATTCAGACACTTAACAACTAACTCATTTTTATGATGGTTGCAGTGTTGTTATGGAAGGAAGGAATTAAGAGACATCCCTTCGGGGCAGACAGAGTCAGTTTATTATTGCAATAAGGTTCAGATAGGTATTGCTACCTCAAGATCTGAGCAAGGTTATGATCATTAGTCTCCAGTTTTATATAGTTTCAAACAAAGGATTCTGTTAACTCAGCAATTCATATGATCATATACATTTGTTATATTTAATTGACATTTCCTAATTATTAAGTTTTACATAATCTTTGCCAAAGTCACAATTCTTCTTGTAAATTACTGAAGCATAGATTCAAATTATCTCTTGTTGATATTACATGTGGTCATCCTTTGATCTGTTTTAACCTTCAAACTGTATATCACCAAATGTTTGTATCTCTGACAACTGAGGGGCCTCTCTTCTGAATGTTCCTACTTCAGAGGAATTCTCTGCCTTTCATCTGGTTAATTGGCTTCCCTTAAACAAGCACATTTCCTTTCTTACAATACTATGAATAAAGAGGGTCCTTCAGTAATCATCCAGCTGGACCCGCATTTACCTACATTAGTGTGTCAGGGTAATGTGATCACTTTTTGCGACCTTCTGAGAAGCCAGATTCACTTAACAACCATGTTACTAATTTAACAAGTGCAGTGATTCACTTAACAGCAGCAAAAAATATTGTAAACTGGGGCAAAATTCACTTAACAACTGCCTCCTTAGCAACATAAATGTTGGGCTCAATTGTCATAAGCCGAGGACTACCTGCATGACTCCTATTTTTACCTCAATATTTCCATTCTATGCATTAAAATGTATATTGAAACATTGTAGATAAGGATGGTGCTTTATTCACATGGAATGTACTGTCTCTCTTACAGAAATAGCTAATTTCTGCTCGTTTCTTTATCATCTTTTTTCTTATCCCACATTGTAATAAGGAAACCCCTTCCATTTCAGTCCCTTTAAAAACATTTCATGGTAGGTATCACAGCTGTTCTTATTGGTTTTAAAGGAACTACCCACTTCAACATAAAGGAGACATAAATAGTACAGATTTTTTTTAATGGTTTGATTTGCTGATACATATTCCAATGGATTAGACCAGTCAGCCAAAATTCTAGGAATTGAAGTCCACACATCTTAAAGTTGCTGTCGTTAAGAAACACTGGATTAGACTATAAAATTGCCTTTGGCTGCATTTAAGAGATGTGCTGTTATGTCTTATCATCACTCAATTTTCCTAGATTTCTGATTTCTCTCATAGTTTAGCCGCACCATAGAATAATTATATTAAATCTCTTGCATACTAGAAAACCAATAAACTGTGTACAGAATTCAGAATTGAAAATTACTGTTATAGTAGCCATTGATTTTATTATCCAATAAACCAGCTGATTAATTTAATAGCAATCAAAGAGATTTTATTAGTGAATTAATCCTCTTAGTGTGTATTTATGGGAAAAAATGAGCAGGAAATGGAAATGACATCACTTTGTACATTATGGAATTTTTATAGAGAGAGAGATGGAAGGTTAATATTGGACTTAGAATATGTAATAACCTTGTTTTTAATATGCAAAATATCTCCTTTGGCAGAAAAAGCTAGAGAGAGGAATGTGAACACATTCATTTTAGATAAATTAAAAACATAAAGTTTAAAATGTTAGTTATAGAAATTAGTTTGCACATTTTGGACCATTTCATTTTAGATTACTTGAAATTATGCCCATTTAGAAATTCCAGCTGACATCAGTGGATGCAAAGTTCTACAGACAAATTCTAGGATGATTCTATAATATGCATAGAGAGAGAGAGGTAAAGATGCTTGCCTCTCACTCGGAAGGTTGAGAATTCAATCCTAGATGTTTCTCTATTAGGGTTCAAAGAGAAAATATCTGCTGCGAACTCCATGTAGGCATTAGGAAAGCATCCGGCCAGTAAACGCTCAGCTCCATTCAATCGCCCCAACTCCATCCCAAAACAAAGGGATTAAAGAGTCATAAAAAGGGGGGGGGAAGGAAATCATATAAGCCTCTTTATTGAAATAAAATGCTCTTATGAGATCATTATAAGAAAGGACTTATCTGTTTTATGGAATAAATTTTATAAATAAATAACGGTTGACCCATGCCCGTGGGCATCCTCAGGAGGAGCGAAAAGGGACAAACAGCATCTGCACTGTGATCAGTAGTGGGATTCTGCCGGTTCTAGGGGGTTCGGCCGAACCCTTTGTTAAATTTCTGGCTCGCCCCGCCCCTTGCCCCGCCCCTCCGCACCACTATTTATTGCCAATAAATAGTGGTGGGCGAGGGGCAGGCGAGCCAGCAATTTAACAAAGGGTTCGGTGTTTTTTTGTAATTTTATTGGCCCACGGAGCTTCAGCATAGGCTAATTAGCCCTTGCTTAGATCGGCTCCCGACTCTCAGCTGTTTTGCTCAGGGCTCTGCTGCTTGCTTGCAAAGAGTGCTTGAGCAGATTTTTTTTCCCCTAGCTATGCTGAAAAAGGAAACTGAAAGTAAAGCAGGCTGTTGGCTTTGCTGTTGCTGCAACGTAGGAAAATTAGGCAAAAAAAGAGAAAATTTCTTTTCTTTTTCCTCACCAAAAAAGGTAGGTGCAAACAATGGGAAATTTAGGGAAAAAGAGGAGAGTTCAAGATTTTAAAACACAAAAGAAAAAAAGCTCTATTTAACTAGGGAATTGTAATAATTGAGATACTATTGTATATTGTGTTGAAAGCAGAAATGGTTAAGTTGTGGTTTGAAGGAATATATGGGGGAAATTATTTGGTTTATTATTATTGGTAAATATAATTAATTGATTTGTAAGAAATTGGATTGCATGGAAATAATTGGAATATTCATGTTCATATTGATTAATATACAAAAAAGGTAGTTATATAACTAATTGATTTATATTAAAATGTTAAATTTATATTAAACAACTGTAATATTACATAATTAACCAATGTGAGGATGGATATAAAAATAGATGACAATGGGAAGGGGTATAATATAGAATAGAAGGGAAAAATTGAATTTGATTAAGATTAGAGATGAAGATGAAGGGTAATATTGGTTTTTTACAAAAATAGATGAGGAATAAATATGGCTAAAAGGAAATATAGAAATTGTAAATTTAATTGAAATGACTAAACACTGTTTAAATTTGTGAACCGGCCAAATACTCTGTTCAAAGAAAATACATTGTATGTTTGTATGTGTGTTTCTAATTATTGTTATTTATTCATATTTGTTCTCTTTTATTCTTTAAAGTTTAACAATTCATTCTTTATCTTAAAATCTTTATATTTGTTTGGGGTTGGCTTTCTTTCCTTTCATCTTTTTTATTGTAGAGCAATCTTTCTCCTCAAACCTACCACCTCTCTCTTTTCTTTCCTTCTTACTTTCTCTTCCTCCCCCTCTTCTTCTCCTCCCTACTTCCTCTTTCTTTCTCCTTCTCCTCCTCTCTTCCTCCCTCTCTTACCCTCACTCCTACTCTAATTTCCCTTCCCTTCCTTCATCCCTCTCTATTGCTGTATCCTTTTATGCATATGGACTACTCAGAGGGCTGAAAAAATTATTTCTGATTGGTCCTCGCACTTTTGACCAGTCCTCGAACTTACGACTGTCTTCACATTTTACGTTTTTGCCCTATCTTGTCACCATGATGAAGAGAAGCAGTTGTGAAATGAGTGACACGGTTGTTAAGAATGCTGCAACGGGCATAAATGTGAGGATGGTCAAAAGTGCGAGGACCAGTCAGAAATGACTTTTTTCAGCCCTCTGTAGTCCCTATGCAGATAGCCACGCCCACCGGTCACATGACCAGTTAGCCACGCCCACCCAATCACATGACCAGCTAGCCACACCCACCCAGTCACATGACCACCAAGCCACACCCCCAACTAAGCCACGCCCACAGAGCCGGTTGTTAAAAAAATTGAATCCCACCACTGACTGTGATCATCACATAAATGAAATAAATTATATAATGTGCATCATATGTATGAAGTTACATTGATGCAGAAAACATCATCACAGGCTGAATCAGGTTGTAAATGGTTCAGAATAAGCACAACAAAAACTCTGTTGGAATCACCCAAAAAACTAGCCAGCTCAGCATCCTTTTTCCCACCACTTCTGCTGCTTGTATGCCATGATGTTATAAAGCATATTTATCAATAAACAAATAGAGCTTTGGATATATTTAACAGATAACAGTCTAAAATTAATAAATAAGTTTATAAACAATTTCTTGACTCACTTATACCTGATTCAAAAAATGTTCAATGTTCAATAGTGAATCGGACCTTTTTTCCTCCAGTTACTGAAGTTTGTTTAGCTAACTGTGAACAAGAATTTGCACTATTTGATATATTTTTGCTCAACCACATCACATGCTGCCAAAAAAAGGAGGATCCTGGAACTGTTGCTCAGACCTCATCCGTCACATCTCTAGCTTATCTATTAAGTGCAGCCTGTTATAAAATAGCATTAGTGTCTGCCAAAGTATTTTACCAAAGCCTCTTTTGATGGTTCTTCTTCAGTGTCAGTGATAATCCTCATCTGGGTTTGCCATTAATTCTTCTAGCAAAATGCCTTTTTGTTTCTAAAAATTAACATCTAGAATAGTGAGTACATTATAGTGCCTTTTCAGTTTTCAGGTTACTTCAGTGCAGGTGATAAAAATGACCTTTATAACTGAAACATCGTATGGAAAATTCTAATACTGTACACAATATTTACAAATGGGAATGCAACTCTTTTGTTTATATGTCATGAGAAAATAACAGCTTGGATCTGTTGATTGGACTTTCTGAGAAGTGGCCTTCTACCTGGTTACCATGAGTTCAAAAAGTCCTACCAGAGATGGGTTTCAGCAGGTTCTGACCAGTTCTGGAGAACGAGTAGCACAAATTTTGAGTAGTTCGGAAAACTGGTAGTAAAAATTCTGACTGGCCCCTCCCCCATCTATTCTCTGCCTCCTGAATCCCAGCTGATCGGGAGGAAGTGGGGATTTTGCAGTAACCTTCCCCTAGATTGGGGAGGGAATGGAGATTTTACAGTATCGTTCCCCTGCCATGCCCGCCATGTCATGCCCACCAAGCCACGTAGTAAAAAAATTTGAAACCCATCACTGAGTCCTACCTACCTAGATACGTAACTATCGCAGAAAACCGTTTGATAAATTGTGTGTCATTCTTATCAGTAACCCTGAAAGAAGAAAAAGCAAAGAGATGCAAGAGAAAGTGAAATTTTAGCACACTTAGGTCTTGAAAGGAAGATGGGAAACTTGTCATATTTGCAGGTTATAGTCTTAAGAAGTTTGGAAGAGAGAAAATGTAATTGCATACTTTTCCTAGAAATGCAGGCTCATTTTATCACAGTTAATTCTCATCCATGTACACCTGAAGTTTTAAAATGATTCTGCCTCAAAATATATGCACGCCACTTATCTTTTCTTTTTAAAAAGAAAGAAATGCTCACTAGCAGGTTGAATGCTGCTTTTTGCTTCCAAAGCAAATGTTTTCAGAGATCTAATGTTTTTAAGGAATGTGAAATTATGGATATTAATGAATGTAATGCAAAAAACTAAGGTGTCCTTAATGGTAGCTCTTGCTGTCAACTTTTAGATAATTTGAAGGTATTAGTGCTGCTTCTGTTAAAATTATGAGGGAGGAGAATGTATATGACTCCTGTTTCAATTATAAATGCCAATTCCATCAGCATTCTGTACTATAATTTAATGATTTCTTTGAATCACTGTAGAAATATATGGTTCTTTGAAAACCAACATTCCTTAAGTATAATAAAATCACTTTATTTATTGAAGAGTGTTCCATTTATAGATGAACATTTAAACTGAGCGCTGATTGAAAAAGTATTTATTTAACTTTGAGCTACATGCATCTTTATAAAACAATCATAATGCTATGATGCAGACTCTGAAGATTGTATTTACCATAGCTTCAACCCATGCATTTGATTTTCATTTAGTTCTGAACTAAGATCATGTTCTATTTACTAGCAACTCAGGAAGGAAAAGACAATGTGAAATCCAATTTTACAACCATTATTTGCAAAACATGAGAATACAATGAATTAGAGTGAGATTTTTAAATATTTCTTTAGATATCTGTATTTTCTTCTCAGCTGGAATTGTTTGTTCCTTCCTCTATAGGATTCGATACTAGCATATTACCCATCTGTAAGGATTCATTGGGCTGGATGTTCAACAAACTGGATATGAACTATGACCTTCTCCTTGATCACTCTGAGATCAATGCTATTTACCTTGATAAGTATGAACCATGCATTAAGCCTCTCTTCAACTCCTGTGATTCCTTCAAAGATGGAAAGCTTTCCAACAATGAGTGGTGTTACTGCTTTCAGAAGCCTGGAGGTAATTAACCAAATTCAACCTCAGAGAAAATGGATTACAAATCAGTATTCTATACTTTACTTCCAATAAAATTAAGAGGAAAAGAAGTTGTGATGCTTTGTATAGTATTTATAACCATACTTCCACAATACAACTGATGTGGTATTTAATGGAAGAAATAAGCAAATTCTGGAGTTAATTCTTTAAGAATGGTATTGATGTTCATATTCATGCATAAATGATTTGATGCCTCATCTATCTATTCATCTAGAGCATGGATATCAAACTTGCCACGTCACGTTGGCAATACATGATGTTTTGTGACATTTTTCCCATTTGCAGAGCTGGGGTGGGTGTGGCCTATGTATGACACATCCTGCCTGTGGGCCACCAGTTTGATACCCCTGACCTAGAGAGCAGTGTTCACATGTTAAGCGCCTAAGGATGCCAAAATCCAAATATCTAATATTTGAGTCTAGTGAATAGCGGCTGTTGCTGAATGGTACAAAGAGCAAATGCTATGTCCTTCCCATGTGCACTACAATGTACAGAGCCCTCTCATTTCTTTAAATTTGTTTTTATTTATTTTTATATTTATTGTTACATCTTAGTAAACTTAAACCAACTCTGGTGACTTTATGAGTTAAAACTATTCAAGCTGTTCTATCTTTCACCACATTACACAATCCTAGTAAATATTTTTCTGCTTTCTATCTCATGTTCTGTCAGCCTTTTCTTGATCTTCCGTTATCTTGTTGAATATTATCTTCTTTTTCATAGACATATCTGCCCTCATGATGCACCCAAAGTTTTATAGCTTTTGTCTTGTTATTTGACTTCCAATGAACACTCAGGCTTGATTTACTCAAGTACTAAGACGTTGGTTCTCTTGGCTCTCAAAGGAATGCAAAGCAGTTCTTTTTCCGCCATAGGTCAGAGGAATTAATCTTTTTCCTCTCACATGATAAGCCATCCCTCATATCTGTACTTCATACAGGAGAAGACCAGCGAGTGGACCATTCTAGCTTTTAATTTATTTGAAATGTCCTGATTTTTCATGAGAGTTATAGGATTCAAAATCTTTTTGCTCATCATTAGTATTCTCTGTTTCTCTTTTACATACGCCTCATTTTATCAGTTCTGGAGTCTAGAACTTTGAAGCCTAGAACTTTTATCGTCTAACTGTTTATCTTAAATTCTTCTAACTTTCCAGTAGACATGATCTTTATTTTCTTGATATTCAAAGAAAGCCTTGCATTCTCACTCCCTTGCTTTAGTAATAGCAACAACACTTGGACTTACATGCTTCTCCATAGTGCTTTACAGGACTCTTTGAGCTTTTTGCAATGTCAGCATATTGCCTCCACAATCTGGGTTCTAATTTTACCAATATTGGAAGAATGTAAAGCTGTGTCAACCTTGAGATGGTCAGGATCAAATTCCTGGCAATGGGCAACGTTAGCCTGCAATACTGCATTCTAACCACAGTGCCACCAGAGCTTTATTTTTAGAATGATCAGTCTTAGTTCTTCTTCAGTTTCTGCCTCAGAGTTATCTCAGGTCATTTATTTTCATCTATTGATTTAGATACCATTTGTTGAAATTAAATTTCATTCTCATTGTGGCATCCTGATTATTATAGAGACTTCTTATCAGAAGAAGCAGATCGTTGATTCTGAAGTCTGCTTATTCAATTGCCACTTATCTCTATATAAAGCGCTAATCTTTTCAGAAGGATTTTCAGCTATGTCTTGCTGGCATGTGGTATTAAAGTTATTCTGTAATTCTTTTAAATCTCCTGTTTTATAGATTGGGATTGGCCTTTTCCAGTCTTTTTACCATGTTTTTTATATATTAGTCAGCAGAGAGCTATCATAGTCTTTACTGTTTTCATCAAGTTTCATTTAAGCACTCTATGGCAATTTTATACACAACGGGGTTTTCTAAGTGATAGTTATTTTATAATAATCTGACTTTCTTTTCAAACACAACCAATTGATCGTAAACTTCTTTTGTCTTCAATACAATCTTATCCAGGTTGGTTGTCTTGTACAATTTGTTCATTTATTCCTTCCACCTTTTTAAACAGTACTAGACAATGATTCAGATATATTTCCTTACCTAAATGAGAAATAGAATGACCACAGGTGGGCAAAAAGACAGTGGGAACAGGAGCAATTTTCAACTTCTTGCTGACTTCCCCATTGACTTTCCTTGTGAGAAAGTGACAGAGAGCATTGGAAATGACAATCATGTGGCCACAGTTGACACAGCAGCATGGAGGCATGGCAGCACTGATGCAACCACAACTCTGCCAAATTTCAGTGCTGCAGGAGTAATGGGTCCCAGATTTGAGATGTACTCCTTCAGTTAGCCTATTGGAGGTAGATTGATTCAAAAAAATTTCCCTCATGATACAACATTTCACCCAATTAAAGGTTATAAACAGAAGAATTTTAGTGGTATATAGGTTTTTCCATCATTAAATCCTTTTCATGCGTGTCCCTTATGACATTAATATGCTGTTGGATTATTTCTGCAATTTCTTTAATTCTCCTAAATAAATCCCTTGTTCTTCCAGTTTTATTTTCTTCTGTTTGTACTCCATGTTTTTATATATTTCCAGCTTTATCTTTTTATTTCTTCCCACAAAGATCCAGGGTATTTGCCCCTGACTTCAAACTTATATTCCTCATGAATATGTTACATCTCATTGAGATTTGATTCTTTCTAGTCTTGTTCAGTCTAAAGCATATTTCTATGATTAGCAGCTGATAGTCTGATCCACATTCAGCACCTTACAATGTTTTACAAGTCAGCAGAGAATTTTCCCATATGCTGCTACATAAGATGTAATCTATTCCATTACTGTGTTGTTCATTTGGATATATTCAGGTATATAGTTGTCATTTGGATTGCTGAAAGAATGTGTTAGCAACAAAACTACCATTTTCTGCACAGAAGCACCCGCTGTTGCCTATAGGTTCCTAGTTCATATTTTCAAATAGTTTTCAATGGAGATTCATTTTGGACTTTTGCATCAAGTCAATATTTATAGCTTGGCCCAATTCAAAGGAACAGTAAGTAGAATGCAGCATAAATATTCCTTTAGTCCTTTTCCCCATCTTATGGCATAGCAATTAGTCCCATAACCAGTATGCTTTCATTAACTTGATGTCAGGCCTGGAAGCCCTCTTTGCATTGGATCTTCAGGCCTGCTCCATTTGTTGGGGTTGTTACTTGGAACCCTGACACTTGACTTATAACATTGTCTGCTTCCCCAAAGTAAAATGGATTAATAGAAGACACCTGACTTTTCCCGTACCCATATCTGCTTATTGCCACCTGAGAGGGAGAACAAAAACATTTATTGATATGCAGAGCCTGTTTGAGATCAAGGAACAGTTTTTTCCCAGATGAAAGAAAGGTTTTGCATAATATAGTAATTTAAGATTATTTTCCAGTAAGTGCCATGATGTCTGTTTTGGAGCTGGTTTTTCCTATCCAAAAACATAATTTCAGATATGGAAGTGTTTTGCTATTTTCCTTCGGTTGTTTCATTTACATTCTTCATTTAAAGAGAACAAAGGAAGATTGAATGGCGGCTTCAGAAAGATACCAGCCAGCCAGTCAGTCTCTAATACATTCAAGGATAAATTTATCAGATTTAATATATTCTTTTGTATCTTTCTTTTTTCCATTTCATGATGTCTTTTTCATGCCATTCTCCTCTCTGTTAATATGTTTTATATGTTTTGAATCCTAATAATTCATTTTGAACAAAATATTCAGTTTTCATCCACATTTTTCCAATTTTCTATTTTTTACTTTGTCCATATTTTTCTTGCTACACTGCATATTTGAATAATCATAAACAAAGCTATTATTACATAAGCAAAAGACATCCATTCAGAATGTTACATGGAATTAGAAATGTTAGAGTATTCTGCAAAGGCTGAGAATCTGTTTCCATGTCCTCAAAAACAGCTCTATATCAACATGACACCTTCTCCATCCCATCTGTTTCAGTAATAGTCTAAGCAGGAATAACAGATGCTTTGGGGCTGCTGCTGAGAGAAATGGAGAACTATTCCCATCTGAAGTATCCCATACAGATTTTTGCAAACAATCTAATAGAATTTCAGTCTTTGTAGACATTCAGCTTAAAGGCAGGGAAGGAAGGCTCAGGAATGATGTATCTGACATACCCACACCAAAAACAACTGCCCTTGTAAATCATGCATGGTCTGCTACTCAACTACTACAAAACACACCATGTTCTATCACACGAGGACTTTGTTCCATTGATTAAGCAGCAGGATGCTCCATAAATACCCCAAGAAATATAGATCCTTGGTCATCAGTTGCAATTAAATCTTCAGAACTGCTTCAGTTGCTATTAGTTTATAGCATAGGCAATTGCTTAAAATGTGGAAATTAATTGACAAGCCAGTGGTAAATTAGCATCCTGTTTATATCAGGCTGATGAAGAGAAAGGGGGAAAATAAAGTATTTAACAATAAAATGGCCTCCAAACACTATTTTTAAGCATAGCAGGTTGTGTCTTTTTTAATTAGTAAAGTTAATGCCATGCATTTGTTCTGCTATACTGTACAAGCATATGTAGCTCATTCATTCCCAGGTGAGCAATAGACTACACTGC